>NC_135503.1:23289820-23618570 GCF_052857255.1 Amblyomma americanum
GCCCTTCATTCCAGAAATGCAATAACTCCGCTGCTTGGCGACCTTATTCACAACATTACAACAGCCATAGCAAAAGGAAAAAACATTGGACTCTGCTGGGTATCTAGTCACGTTGGCATAAAAGGCAACGAAAGTGCAGATTTGTGCACTGCTCAAGCTTGTGGCAAGCAAATTATAAATGTAAATATCCCCTATAAAGATTGCATAAATTTCAACATTGTAATGCAAGGAAAAAATTGCAGTCGGTTTGGAACAACGAAATAAATAACAAACTACACCTAATAAAACCAGTTTTAGGCCAACGGAAGTCATTTGTGCACCAAACACGTTCTAAGGTAGTCCTTACCTGCCGTCTCCGTAAAGGCCACACACACATTACGCACAGCTTTCTGCTTACAAAAAAAAAGACAAACCAGTTTGCACATGTGGAGATGAACTTACAGTTAATCACATTTTATTTTCATGCTCGCAAATGAAAAAGGCAAGAAAAGAGTGGTTTTCTCCATTCTATAACCAATGCATCCCTTTTCACCCAGCACTGCTCTCAGGTGAAAATGCAATTGTCGACATGTCTTGCGTTTTTAGATTTTTAACAGAAGTTGGTGTTCTCAAAAGGATGTAAAATATGACCCAGTGTTCTGCCTAATAAACCTCAGATACTTTCTCATTCCCGAGAAAAGGGCTGAGGTTTTGTATTTGATTGGTGGGGAGGCCTCCAGTCCTTGCACAGCCAAGGACGGCAGATGAGGTTACCCGACCTCCTTTGAAACATTTAATATTAGCTATTTATCAATAATGTTTTTCTCCCAATACTAGGTAGAAGGAAATAACTTTTTAAGCTTTCTACACCGATATTTTTTTTATCTTTGTAAAAATCTTCAGAAAACAATTTCATATAACTTGAGCTTGGCAAATGATAGCCTTATTTGCTTATGTGCCATTAAACCCAACAAAACAAAACAACAAGGTCCGACATCGGCGACGAAGGAAACCAGCCTGGAACATAGGCGGCCGTGCCCCGGTGCCCAACTATAGGGTTTCCAGTTATTATTTTGTATCAAGACTATTATTCAGGTTAGAACATCGATAGAACATTGATTATTTTCACAGATAGTGGCCACTAGAACACCAAACATTTTGCATATTTCAGAAAATTATTAATGTTCTTTTTCTTTTTAGATACAAGCGTGTCTTTACAAGTTTTGCTCAATTTATCTTAAAATCTTGTTTTTGGCAAATAAAATTTTCTGTTGCAACGCGCAATTCATTATTCAAGCTTATATAAGTAAAAAGCACATTTATTTAGTATTGTTTTCCTGTATTGCATAAAATCTGAAAGCAATAGTTTTTACATAAAAAAAAATACTGCAACCTAAAAAAAATGGGCATTTTCCGCATGGCAGGGAAAAACTTAATCAAACACTGAAGATACTGTATAATCTCATGTAAAGGCTGTGCCCATGTATGGGCTATGCCCCCTGTTTTGAACAAGATAATTAAGAAAAAAAGTTGTTTTCTTTTAAATTCCTTAATGGGCTGCACCTTGAAAATTCACACTCGAATTAAGAAAGTGTGGCGCTTACACGAGTTTATATGGTATATTGAAGTTTGCAGATATCAACAGATTACCAAGCTCTAACAACAAAGACGCTACTTTCACTGAAAACGGTGCTTATACAAGTTGGAAATGGTCAAGAAATTAACTTTAGAAGAATTAATCAAGAAATAAATAAATGTGTTGCCACCATTGGTCATTTCTGCAAGCAAATTGCAGTGCTTAAAGACATTGTTCTTGGTGTGGATCCCCACCACTATTCACCTCCAAATGGTATCATGGAATCTATTTCAGTCTTCGTGTCACTAGTTTCAATCGAATGCCGGGAAGATTTTAAAATCCAATTTTATCAGCAATTGATGCATCTTGTGCTGCTGGACAAACAGTAACCAGACCGAAAAAGTCAACGAAATTGATTTTTACTAAGAATAAAGGTTTAATTGAGTTGTCATCAGTGTTCCCATTAAAGGTCACCTCCTCTTTCCGTCTGATAATCACCACTGATCTTTATGAGCCGGAGTAACACCTAGGCTATGAGGCATGCTGAAATGAGTTGTTGATTAATTTTGACCATCTGGAATTCTTAACATGCAGTGAAACTTCAATACACAACAGGTTTTGAATTTCACTGCCATGAAAGTGCAGCTGCTACAGCTGGGACTGATCCCACTCAGTACCAGAAATCCAAAGCCTAACCTAACCTAACCTAACCTAACCTAACCTAACCTAACCTAACCTAACCTAACCTAACCTAACCTAACCTAACCTAACCTAACCTTTCCTTCTCTTTCTAGCTAGGTCCACATAGGATAGTGTTCACATATATCTGAAGAATGTTATTTCCAAGTTAATGTTATCCTTTTCTTTCTACCTAGGTGCACATAAGGGTGTCTACGTGCACCTAAAGAATGCCATTTCCAAGTTAATGTTACTTAGCAATTACAAGCACAAAAAAAATCCTAATTACTAAATGGCTGTGAGCTCCACTCGGCCTGCAATGCAGAAAAGGCGAACTGAGGGCACACCAATTAAAAATAAAAAATCACTGGTCCTTTCAGCCTCTTTGTTTGAACATGCACTGCAAAGTTGGCAAGTAAACAAAATTCACCAAAGTATTTTTGCTCAAGGAAATATTCATAACCATTTTAGTGCGATAGCACTTATCGTGGACTTATAGTAGAACAACTTAAGCCTTGACCGATATAACCTACCACTTTTCTGCCTGCTTGTTTGCCATCATTCCACATGTAACAATATACTGTCCATTTACCCACACAAACAGACTCCATTAGTTATTGTTACCAATAAAGCTGATCATTAAGGAAGTAAGGTGAGGTTCCAAGTAAAGAACAGCTCAGGAATGCATGGCATGCAAGAAAAAGCGAAATCTAACTCAACGCAAATGAATTAGTAGCATCAGTGCAATCTCACTGTACGCAATACCAGCACGGTCGGTGCAGGAATCCCCACTAATCAAGTTTCTTTTACTAGCCAGCACAACTACTTCACGTAACCAAGAAAAAGGAAAGGTTGGCGCTTACCAACTACTGTCCCGATGAAGACAAATCTGTACCACTGCCCTTGAGCAGTTTCGACCATCAGAAGAGTAGAGGGGTCAAAATCTAAGCCCGTTTCTTCCAAAACTTCTCGTTTGGCAGCCTCCTGAAAGTGTCCGAGGTGGTGTGTCCAAAAGACGTACTGGTATTCGATTGATATGTTGTACGTATAAAATACACGGAAAATCTTACAATTATGGTTTCCCCGGGCTCCATTCGGCCGGCAGGTAGGTACCACGTGCCGGCGCAAGTACTTTTTGCTTCCTGCATCATAAGAACCTCGCCTTTTTCATTGACAGCGACAGCAGCAACGATGTAAGTGACCGACTTCTTGACAACTGGCTTGTAGTCGGGTAGCACGGCTGACTCGATTCCTTTGGCAGCTGTTGAAAAATAAAGTTCAACCGCAGAAACGCGCATATTACTTTAATTCAGAAAAACTGTGGCGCGGTAGCGATCTCGCGATGGCAGCTGAAGTTCCTACAACCAAGCCACAGGCATACCTAAGAGCATACCGGAAAGCGACGAGCTCGTCATTGCTATAAGATAATGTCACTTTCTCTGACTTGCGTCAGGTTACTAAGGGATGAATTTCAGAGCTGTACGTTAACCTTTTACCTGTCATGCATCATACGAACTCTCATCTTGCCTGCTCCAGAAGCGAGGAAAGGGACATCCGAAACAACCGACCATCTCTGACAGCCAACTCACCAAGCTCCTCAACTTGATCGGAGAGGCTGTAATCAATGATCGCCGCAGCATCATCTGTAATTGCCTGACCCTTGAGCGTGTCGTGTATCACGCTTTCTATTTTGTCCATTATGCAGTAGCTTAACTAAGAAACGAGCCAATTAAGCGCCGCTCAGATAACGCCCAAGGCAATCGCACCATTCGAGTTTTTTTCTTGTTTTGGTATGAGCATCACTGCTACTGATGATGATCATGATGCCGCGTTGGCAGTTTAAAAGTGAAAGTTCCTCATAAAGCTCACTGACGAAGTGCACTGATTTTTTTGAGCAACAGAAATGCATAAAGTTAACATTGAAACATTATTAATAATCTTTATAAACGAAGGCGATTTAAATTTAGTACAAGGCGTCGACCAGGATGACCCATATCGTTTTTCGCGGCAATTTGAAACCACACCATGGCCACCACAGCCAAACCAAACTTGTGCGAGTCCCTGCGGCAGCGACAGACACAAGTCGTTGCCGCTTTCTCTGGTCATCGTCGCGTTGCCACGTCGCGTTGCCCGCCGAACATCTACAACATCGGTCCAACTGTTAAAATCTCAGTGGAAACCAACGCTCCAGTTGACCAAACGGCTCGCTGACAAGAGAGGTGGCGCAGGGACGGATGTCGCTCGTTGCCTAACCGTCGCTGTCCTGCTAAACTCCGCTACGGCGCTGCTAACTTCGATTTGACCACTGAGAACTGTAAGACACTCGGCACACTTTACAGTTCTGCGTTGAGGGTGGTAACTGGCCTACCCTTACACACGCGCATCAGTGAACTTCACCGATTCGCCCAGCTCCCACCCGTGGCTGCACTAACCGCTACGCAACGGGCAACCATGGAACTCGCCTATGACCCACACGCAACGGACATAGCCTCCTTACGCGCATCTTTGGCGAGGCCAACCTTCATCTGCCCGTAACGAACCGCCTTAAAACACCGTGGAAGAAAACCGCGCAACTGATTCCAAACATTCCAAACCACTATTAACCAACACCAAAGAGCCTGACAGAGGCTATCGTCAACGTCAGGTGCTCGCTATACAGGACCAACGCACCCGTCAACACCGAAGCCGCCGTATACCATGACGACGACACCGGCACCATGTTTACAGCTACCGCCTGCTACCAGGGCTCTGCCCTGTTCGTCATTAGCCGCAGTGGTCGCCGAGCTTTAGTTCAGCCATCGACGGGGCCTTTTACTTCTGCAGCACACAACCCGATACTACCATCCACACGTACACCGACAGTCAAGAGGCAATCAAGTCGCTCAACGCCCGTTCTTACGAGACTGCACGGGCAAACCGTATCAAACAGCTCTGCCACAACCTGCAGGAGACATCCCAGGTGTCGGTACGCATTCACTGGACGCCCGGCCATCATGCGCAAGGGACAAGGAACCGAACTGCTCACGAGGCCGTTGGAGCGCATCTACCGGAATACCGCCGGCTCTTCCTCGACGTGAGCCGGTTCAACTCGAACCACCTTTATTGCTTTCCTACCCCCCCCCCCCCCCCCTTCATTATACCTGACTCCGTCATCACCCGTATTAAACATGAGCAGAGGGATTTGTTTGCGGGACCTGGTCCCCGGCATTATCCCTCTTATTCCTTCTGGTCTCCCTCGCCAGACCCAGGTTCTCGCTCACAAGGCGCGAGCCGGCGCAGCGTGTACACCGGACATCTTGGGTAGATGGCGCCGAACTAGAATAGGGGCTGCCCCAATCGCACTGCTGATTACAACGCCGATGTGCGTCACTTCGCCTGGACCTAGCTAACTGTCCCAGCACGACAAGCACCCCCCCCCCCCTCCCATTACTTCTGCCCTCCTCTGCCACTGCACAGCCTCAGTGACGACGCCAAGCGCAAGCTCAGTGCCCTGCTGGACTTCGTTTCGGAATCCGTCGTTCTAATCCTCACATAACCCTCCAACTTCCTCCGTAGGCCTCAGGCCATCCTTGCCTGTAAAGATTGATGACTGAGTACTCTTATTGACAGACTGTACCACAACACTGATTTAAAGTTAATGTTTTGCTCCTGCACAATAATTTCGAGTCTATCCGTTGCTTCGCAAAAACTGGTTGAATGATTTCGCGAAGATGGACGAGTCAGAACTGAAGATCCAATTTCTGGAGTGCACCTTGCCCTCCTTTTCCTGAGCACTTTTTGTTTGGCCCCGCCCCACGAGCGGGCACGTGCTGTCATCGAAGGTGAAGAAGAAAGAGAAGAGGCAGCGGTTCAGGGCGTGCCACGGGATTGATCATCTCCGAAAATGGATCTTATTCCGTCATCTACGAAGTCGGAGACCTCGCAGAAGAACTCCAAGCTCCGTAAGCGCTCTAACCAGTCACCCAACCGCCGTTCCAAGAAAACAGGTGAGTGCATGCACTGCAGCAGCAGTATCGGGGTTGGGTGAGGTTTCTGGAGGTGTTACTGCAACGTTCTGCCAGGGACTAAACTCGCGGATGAGGCGGGAGGGAGCAGTGTTTTTGCAAGAGGGTTGCTGCACTCCCAGTCCTCCCCGGTCCTGTGGCCAGCAAACACTAATTGTGTAAGCGTGAGGGCGTTTTGTTTCAATACTTGTCGTAACTGAGGCATTAAAAGACATATCAGGTATGTACTGAGAAGACGCATACTGACAGCATTCCATATGCAGTATAGCTTGTTTCATCTACAGAGGCCCCGCCACGAATATGTAAGACTCTATGGCAACCCCCCCCCCCCCCCCATAAAAAAACGTTGCTCTTCTCAACTCCTCCAGCTCAGTAGCAGCGTCGTAAGTATTCTCTGTACAACTATATCTGCACAATCTCTGCATAATAATTGCTCCCAGTGAGCGAGAAAACGCGCTGAAGCCTACTTACTGATTTCAGTGGATTGGTTGGGAAGGCGGAGCGTAGTGATACGAAACGTTACGAGATCGTTGCGACTCGAAGCCATCGAAGCTTAGTGAGGCGGAATACTTTGCACGGAACATGATCAAGCATAAGATACGTTGATATACCTGCCGTGGCTTCTTCAAAGGCCGCCGAACTTGCATATAAAATTGGCTCCGTAAATATGAAAAATGAATCCACCCGAGGGCTAAAAAAACACACAAAACAATGTTCCAGCACAGCAGCTTGACAAGCCGAACGTTTAGATGGCAGCAACAGTAGCAGCTGGAACGCCATGCATCTGCGCAGCGGGTGAGCGGTCTCCCCCCGACATCACGGACACACTCGAGTCGACTGTCAAGCCGCCTTCCCCGGAATCCCGTTCCAAGAGTCCCCCCAAGTCGCCGCGGACGCAACGCGCGGATTCTCCACGTGCGCAACATCAGGCGGATGTGGATGGCGAGCTCGGGACAGAGAAGGCAAACCCCATGAAGCCAGGGCCCGCGTCCAGGGCGGTCACTACCACCAAGAGTACTGAGCCTGAGCCAGCCTCCGCGCCGCCACTGTCGGCCACACCGAAAGGAAGCACTGGTCCTGTCTCGGTGGCCAAGCGCAAAAAGGAGTGTGTTCCGGCGGGGGATGTCAACACAGGTCAGGGTAAGCAGTTCTATAGCAGGAGTATCGGCAGGTATATGGTCTTCTTTGTTGTGTTCTTTACCAGGTGCTCTTCCTGCCTGACCAAGCATAAGACACGTTGATGTACCTGCCGTGGCTTCCTCAAGGGCCGCAGAACTTGCATATAAAAGTAGCTCCTTAAATATGAAAAATGAATACATCCGAGGGCTAAAAAAACAAAAAAAAAATGTTCCAGCACAGCAGCTTGACAAGCCGAACGTTTAGATGGCAGCAACAGTAGCAGCTGTTGGCCCTTGACAACTGAAACCACCTCAAGAGCCGTTTATGGCGTGTCTTCGAATAGGCCAGGTTCCCGTACGAATAATCACAGTGGCGGCCTAGTGGTTAAGCATCCGCCTCGTATGCAGGAGATGCTGGGTTCGATACCCAGTGCCGTCGGATACTCATCAATTTTCAGCAGGTACAAGCTTTAGCCTGGCCTGGTGCTTGAATTTTCAGGGGTAATGTGCCTGGGAAAAAGAGTCCTTGGCCCAAACCCCCTTCAACGGATCGTTGATTAGTAGAAGTTCAAAACACGCCATGTTCAGTAAAGCCAATTGGTGGCAGCTTTACAAGCCCTGATTGAACAGGCGTGTCATCCTCATGCAATGCAGCAACTGCAGAGACCACGGCATTGGCAGAGACTTCACTACGCTTATCGGGCAAAAGTTCACCGGCCAGGGCTCAACCGGCGGCGCCGGCGACAGTCATGGCCACGGAACCAATGCCAAGCGACGCTAGCGGGATTGTGATATCATCTAAGAAGTCTTCGACCACGATCAGCTCCGGACATCGGCAGTCGGTGAGCACAGGCAGCTTTCACAAGGAGCACCCGCATGCGTGCATGCGATTTCATGAACGATGAGGCTTTTGAGAGAGGTGGCCTATGCGGGTGTTCGTGGAAGGAGAGAGACAAGGTGTTGGCGGATAAAACATTCCTTGAACTTCACGAGAAAAATGGGAGTCGGCGTTGCTTTTCAACACAGAATATGCTCGCTGTTGCTGCTCCTCTTAAACCGCCCGTGAGTGGTGATCTCCGTCATTGGCATCATAAAGGAGCAGCTTAAGAGGATGTCCCGTTCGCGGTCGCAGATCTCATCCAGATGGCCCCGTATTATCCATAACGCTTACAAAACGTGCGGGCGCGTACCTTCTTTAACAAACTGAGGCGACAAGACTGAGTGACCACCAGTCTAGATGCACCGATTGTGGCCAACAAAGCACTTCTAAGTTGTCTCAGTGCATTCTTCGGGCTAGTGAGTTGAAAGCACGATGACAGCGGCGCGAAAAGTACTTCGTGCCGGGAGCCAGGAAGCAAAGATTCTCTGAGAACAGACTCAGAACTCGATTGCCATGCTGTATGCGAAATTCGCTCACTATATGATTCGAGGGATTGTTCCGGTCGCATCTCGAAACATCTGTCAGTTCGCTATGTGAACGTCTGCGGAGCATTCTAGCGCGCGCTTCCGGCATGTGTTTCCGTATTCCTCTTGATTACCTAAGTTTCCTTAAAATTCATCTCCATGTCTTCCTTTGGTTGCGTTAAGGATGGCTTCTATAATAATGATTAGTAGCAAGTACCTGTTTTTCCTCCAGGAGTATTAATGACTACGCGAGATGTATGCTAACCTATGTGTAGGTGTATGCATGGGTGTGGATGTGCACTGATGGACGTTACGCATATTGAATTGTTGACTTCACTACAGCGCACATAAAAAAAAAAACGAACTCGGAGAGGCAGAAAGACGCCACAACCACTTGAACTGTGCTCACGCATCCCACCACAACTTCGCTCGTGTTTTGTGCGCTGTGGTGAAGCCGAACATGTACGTAGAACCAACTAGCCGATGCAGCAATTCGTCTTGAGTGTTGAATTCACGTGCGGTGCCGTCGTGCTGCGCAGAGGGTATCCGGGACTTCGGCTGGCAGCCTGGCAATTCCGAGGAAGCGGAGCGCCAGCGATGGCTTCCCAATCGTTCTCCTCTCGGCCTGCTTCTGCATCCTCCTCGTTGTCGTCATTCTCGTGGTCGTGCTGCTGATTGTCGTTCTGCGACTCTGGCCCCACCCCGAGCAAAACGCCACCGAGGAACAGTACTGCCAGACGCAGGCGAGTCTTCCAGCTGCGGTGCAGGTTCCGCTTCGTTCTCAGATCTGCAGCTGGAAACGGGCTCTCACGTGCTACACTTTGACGAGAGACGCGACGCGACATGGTATACCTGACGGTCGGCTGTATGTGCCTGAGGTTGCGGGATCGAATCCCGACCATAGAGGCGAAATGTATGGATGCTCACGTGCCATGTAATGTCAGCGCGCGTTAAGAAACCCTGGATGGTCGAAATTAACCCCGAGCCCTCCACCACAGTATGTCTCATAGCCCCATGCGCAAATTTTCTGAATCGCCATTGGGGTTCGCGAAACATCGAGTATCAAAAATACGCTTTTGGAAGCTCGTTGAGTTGGCTTTACCACATTGCACATTTATAAAATGACATCTCTGCGCATGGCATAGTCGTCTAAACCAGTGATTCATTGAGCATCATAGAATGAACAAATTGCGTCTGTATTTGCTGCAATAAAAATGCGAGCGACGCCATTTTATCAACGTGCAACGTAGGAAAGCCAACTTCACGAGCTTTCAAAGGCATATTTTGTACCTTGGATATCTGGAACCACAATGGCGATTCAGAGAAAGTTATAACTTCTTTCGCCTTTGACGGCCATCAATTTCACGATATAATGCTGCGCGCCCTAAAACCAGCCACGAATAAATTGATTTATTTATTTAATCGTCTTTTATTTTAGCCTTGTACAATCCACATGCACAGACCGCACCAACTCTCTGATTTTAAAATAATCCGCAAACGCTAAATAAAATCACACTTTCTTATCTGGATTGTAGACGGAAGTGTATACGCACCCGTTTTGTCGGTTTAAGAAGCAAGGAAGTCGGTCGAAGATTTGTCGGTTGGCAAGGTTTGTCAGTTCAAGAAGCAAGGAACACACCGCGTTCTCCTCAAGTGAGACTAACGCGATGACCTTATCTTCAGTGGTCGAGATGAACTAATGAACGTGGCGAATCGTCGCACGCAAGAACCATCCCCAAAAATCCTGGACATATGGCGCTGCGTAGCTAAATTCGCCCCCATCCTTGTTTACCAATCACATGAAAACACTTAGATTTAGAACAGTATGGAAACATGTGGCCTTGTAACGCTACCGCGTTTGCGGTCGCAAAGAAGTTGAAGCTCGGGACATCAACAACACGCTTAATCACCAGGCTGGAATGGCGGTCATCTTTGCCGCTGGAATATTTTTCACTTGGATAGGCTCCACAAGCATTTCTATGCAGCTGCATTGCGGTCATGCGCATTGAGTAGTGCGTTTCTTAAACCTGCGATTAGCTTCGTGTAAAGGTTGAGGAGCTTTCCTAACATAGTGGGAGCTACAGTAACTGTACAAGCCACCAGTGAGTCTGTATAGTGGGAACGTCACAGCAAACCACAAGCCCTCAAAGTGATCAGAAGGTATAGGGACCTCTTTGCAAAACACGTCGTACTGTTTCTTCCGCGTCCATCACATTTGAGTCGCAGCTTGCTTGTACACTTTCCGGCAATTACTCCACCGTAGCGACAGTTCATATAAATGCTGGGTCAAAGCCGACCATTCGCGGCACAGTTCTGTGCGCAAAAATTCTTCTTTTAGTTCTCCTAAAGTCAACTTCGGCCAGCACCAGGAGATAGCCCGCCAAGAAAAGTCTTCAGCTGCCACCGTCACAACATGATGTGACTGTGCCTGTTAGCAGTACTGTCTCCTAAGTGACCTATTTCACTAAGCTCTTAATGATTATCCCATATATACGCGCCTATTCACAGGGCTTTGCATTTGGCTCCCGTGCTGCGAGGAAATTCGAATCTTCCAATTTCTATGGGGCACGTGTAGTAGTAGTAGTAGTATTCTTATTTGGCCATATAATACAATATGCCATATAATACGTACAATACAAGATAAATGGCCCATGTATCTTCCGCCATATCATACACAGTCCCGGAATCAAATAAAATTTGTAAGGCCAAGCTTACCGGCTTAGCGCATTGATCACCTAGAGCTGTTATACCTTTGGTTTAGCCATTAATCCCTGCTTGTGGCCGTGGAACCTACATCATTAGCCTTAAAGCCGTGCTCATGCGAATGAGAAAAAAAAATGGCGGTGGTTTAGCTTTGGTTAAACCTGGAGTGACGCGATAGCTACAGCTGGCCGAGTGGAACTTGACCACGTGACCAACCACGTGATCAGCCACGTCGCCGCGCCGCCGGCAGCTGCTCCGCACCACGTGACCAACCACGCGACAGCGTGGAGGCGCCGCCACCACGCTGAAGACTCGAAATGCTACCGTAATGTAGCTATATCGCTACAAAATATAACCAGGTCACCTGTCGTCTACTACCGCCTGACACCGTGGCAGGTGGATTGAATTAAATTAACTTGAATTCCATTAATTCGATCAGTTAAGTTAAATCAGTTAAGTAATGGACGTCCTACAGCTGGCCCTATACATTTCCCAATAGAATGCAAGGCTATATATGGCTAAACGAATGCTGTAAAAGTGGTGCTGTGATAAGGCAAACACTCGAAGGATATAACCAGGTTCACGCCAGCTGTGACATTCGGTGGAAGTGCTCTGTGATAATAATAATAATAATAATAATAATAATTGGTTTTTGGGGGAAAGAAAATGGCGCAGTATCTGTCTCATATATAATAATAATAATAATTGGTTTTTGGTGGAAAGGAAATGGCGCAGTATCTGTCTCATGTATCGTTGGACACCTGAACCGCGCCGTAAGGGAAGGGATAACCTGAACCGCGCCGCAAGGGAAGGGATAAAGGAGGGAGTGAAAGAAGAAAGGAAGGGAGAGGTGCCGTAGTGGAGGGCTCCGGAATAATTTCGACCACCTGGGGATCTTTAACGTGCACTGACATCGCACAGCACACGGGCGTCTCCGTGATGCCCAATGCACGCTTTTTGTGGAGAACGGCGTTACCAGCAGCGCGAGCCGCGCGCACGTTTCCCCACGACAGGACTGCCGCCAGCACGCGCAGCTGATCACAGCGATGGTTAACCCTAAGGCCGACCCGTGCGAGGACCTGAACGCCTTCGCGTGCTCGCGCTGGCGGCCCGTGGGCGGCAGCTACGACAACTACGGCGCGGCTCTCGACAGCCTGGCGTTCCACGACTGGTTCGACGGCTTCTACTCGTCGCTGGTCGAAGGCAGCAACCACCTGTTCGCCGGCGCCAAGCCGCTCGCCATGTTCGAGGCCTGCGTGCAGAACAGCACTAATGGCAGCGAGGAGGGCAAGCGCATGCTGCGCGGCTTCATGTCCAAGCTGCGGATCCCGTGGCCCGACGAGCCCAGCGCCGACGTGGACCCGCTCGGGGTGCTCATCGACCTGTCCTACAGGCGAGTACACTCAATCGCCGACAAGAATGAATTGCCCTACAAGGGAGTAAAAATGAGTAAGCAGTCCTCTGGCTCACTCACTTTAAGGGGCAGAGTTGAGTTTCCCCCTTCAGGTGGTGATGAGAGGAAACACCTTGTTGATGATGTTTTTATTTAATTGGTTTTGAGGGAAAGGAAATGGCGCATTATCTGTCTCATATATCGTTGGACACCTGAACCGCGCCGTAAGGGAAGGGATAAAGGAGGGAGTGAAATACGAAAGGAAGAAGAGGTGCCGTAGTGGAGGGCTCCGGAATAATTTCGACCACCTGGGGATCTTTAACGTGCACTCACATCGCACAGCACACGGGCGCCTTAGCGTTTTGCGTCCATAAAAACGCAGCCGCCGCGGTCGGGTTAGAACCCGGGAACTCCGGATCAGTAGTTGATGATGAAATCGGGGTTTCTTGATGACCCAGTGGTTATAACTCGCAAACATTCACGTTACTCGAAGCAAGAAGGTTACTATTTATTTACAGCATAAATAAAACGAGAAGAAGCAAAGCAAGGAGAAAACTATTTACATGACTAAACCGTTGATCAGACGAATTCAGCCCTCGTTCAACCCAGAGCGCTTGTTTTTAAACCCTCTGTCTCCGCCCTTGCGGAGACAGCAACCAATAAAATTAAAAGCGCCACACCTCACCAATCAGTGGTCAGGGAAAGTAAAAGAAGGTTTCCGCCAACTAATCACAGATTGGGGAAAGAGTGCTGATTAAACATTTGGGAAAGGAGAGGTTGCAATCAAACACACGAACAGCACAAACGCGACCACCCTATCCCACGGCACCCACGGCCCAGCAGTTACCACTTTCCTCTCTATGTCGCACACGCGACAAACATATGCAGACGAAACGATCCCTAAAGTGTTTACAGGACACACCGCACGAGACGAACACAGTCGTTACGGGAATAGTGGGCTTCCGGTCACTCTGCTCCTACTCAGCCGTATCTCTTGCATTCCCGAAACCTCGGCGACCCCTTGACAACGCACACATGTCGACAGCTGTACATGGTTAGCGTTTTCCCGGCGGGTCATGCCCGTGACGGCGCGGCGTAAACGAGGACGCCCGCCGCACGAAGGGGAGGCAGGGACGGGACGGGCCCCTTTGTTGGGGACTTCCGACCCCACTGGAGCGGCCTTCCTTGCGAACACCAGACCAACGAGTTCGCGGAAAGGTCAGCGAACTCCACAGGCAGCATAAGTCACGAGGTAAATTTCGATCATTAATCGGAATGCTGACTGTTAGCAACGGAGATGTACCTGAAAGCATAGTAACTTGATGCAGTTAGCAACGTAAGGACTCTTTTAAGCTCGGCATCGAGGGGGGGGGGGGGGGAGCAAAGAGAGGATTGAAACCTCAGTTAAAATCTTGGTAATTGCAAACACGTCGCGTTTTTGAAGAGGGAATCTGTTTCCGTCGCGAACTGTAAGTATTCTGTATTTTTAGCGGTGTTGAAAATTTATGCCAGGGCTTGAGAAACATACCCTGGCACTTTACAGCGCGCGCTAGAGTACAGTTTACTCCCTTACAGGGTAATTCGTGTTTAAAGTGCGTAATCAACAAGGCTCATCAACAATCAACGATATAATCAGATAATGTTCGTGAATACTGTGACAGCAGGGCAAAATCATGGAGGCTAACGCCGTAGCCGAAAAAAAAAAGGACGCCGCTCTGAGCAGTGGAAAGCAATAGATTTCAGGTTACAATACAGGCTGGTTAATTAACCGTTACGTGTCAAAACAATACTAAGGGCCACGAGGCACGCCAAAGTGAATGCAGAAGCTGTCCGGCCAGAATTTTTTAGTTGGAGAACTAGCTGTTGGGCTAGTTGATTTTGGTCGCACTTGGGAAAGAAGTGGACTTTTCACGCAGTGGGGGTGTAAAGCGCCGAAAACGGTAAATACCAGAGAAAGTGGAAAACTGCCGCGACAGAACAGAGAAACAGAAGAAATGACGAGGTGAAGCAGTTTATAGGCGGGCGCGGTTGACGTACAGAAGAATGATTGACGAATTTTTTAATTGTGCTGTAGTGGAATTACCCAAGATGACAATCTTGTGATCTTTCGTGTCAGTAGCTGCTGCAAGTTGTCTTCCGCGTTAACACACACAGGGGACGCAGTGAAGCAACAGGCGTCACCCGGGAAATATATTCGCACGCGTTACACCATAAAATAACTGCACAGGCTGTCATCTAATGTGTGTGTGCGGGGATGGGGGGGGGGGGGGGTCGCCACGCCTGACTCCACTCTCCGACGAAGGTCGGAGAAGAAAAGAAGCAAAAAAAATTATGTATTCGTACGATTCCTAAAACCTTGAACTACCAGTAGACTAAGCAAATTGCGGTATACGTTTCCCCGATCGAGAGTTCTAGCAGAACAAGCTTGCTTTCGTACTCGGTGCTCAAATCTGTCTTACGTCACAGGCACTGAACTAAAACAGTTGAGCTCGCGTTTAGACCCCATTGCATACACTTTCATTTTTACCTCATCGCCAAATAGGTGCGCCACAAGATACACTGCTATGAAGATATGAAGCAAATGAGAGGAATAAAAAAAATTAAATGGCAGTTTAAAATTGTGCACCATGCATAGTTGTTTTCTTGGCACTCGGCCATCTCACGTGTTGCATGCCGCAGGGCCGCTATAGGTATATCTTTAGCACCACTGACCCGTGCACGCTCCTAAAACCGCAGGTGGCATCTGGGTCTGTGGTTCGATCTCGAGCCTCTGCGCCTGCCATCGAAGAGCCCAGCATTTGACGAGGGCACCCCGTCGGACGGGCACACCGGCAGCAACAGCAGCCGCCGTCACTTGTTCATGAAGATGGGCCAGTTCGTTGGCTTCTGGTCGGTGCACCACAGCGAGATCCTGCACGAGCACAGCTACATCGACTACTGGGACACCTTCTACGCCGCGTTCGGCGCCGGCCTGCCCAAGCGAAGCGACGCCTACGTGAAGCACGTGTCCACAGTCGAGGCGGCCGTCTTCGAGGAGCTCCTGGGCGTTGTCAACAATGAGAACAAGGAGCCCGCCCAGTTCGAGCTCGGCGATATCGGCGTCCGCACGCCGCGCTTGCCAGCCAGCCGTTGGATCGAGCAGCTGAGCGCCAACACTGCTCCCGTGAAGGAAGCGACGAACAGCTCTGAGCGCGCTGATGGCTTCGCGCCAGCCGACACCCTCACGGTCACGGATATGGCGCTGCTCATCGTGGTGGACCGACTGTTCGCCGTGCACAACGCCACCGTGTTGTTGCGCCACCTCTCATGGTTCTTCATTCAGGTCAGTGGCGCGCCCACTATAGACTGAACGAACCACAGTATTTTAAAGGTCATTCTCTCGACCCGAAAGGCGCGGGTTCGATCCCGGCCGCGGCGGTCGAATTTCGATGGAGGTGAAATTCTAGAGGCCCGTGTACTGTGCGATGTCAGTGCACGTTAAAGAACCCCAGGTGGTCGAAATTTCCGGAGCCCTTCATGAACTATACGGCGTCCCTCATAGCCTCAGTCGGACGTTAACACCCTCATAAACCATAAAAACCCTCGGCAGCCTCGAGGAGCTTTCGAAAATGGGTCCGTGGCAAGAAAAGAAATGTTCACAGGCTGATGACGCCTTGAACATGCTATCAATGTCGACGTCAAACTTATCTCATGCACTTTTTAAGTAACTTTTCAAGCTTATCAGAGCTTGAAGGTTTCTTAAAAAGCATATGCTCTCACGTGCTCAAACCTATCGCAAATTGTCTTCAGTGAAAATGTGGCCGATGCGTACGCGGTTCCAATGATGGTCAACAGGTAGGGGTAGACTTATTTTCGTCAGAAAACAGACACAATTCCAACCCAATGCCAACCAACTCACTCGGATACCTTAACCAGCTCTTTAGGCATAATGGAGGGCAGGGGAAATGCTCGGCTTCTAAGTTCCGGGTTCAGGCTTACCAGCACTGCAATAATTGTAGGAGAAAGTTCGGTGACACTGGCAGAGATCGAAAGCTCCGTAGTTCATCCAGATAGTCCAATAAGAAGTTCATACACGCGTGTCTCGTGCACTGAGAAGATCGTCTTTCTTTTAGGCGACGTAAGGACCCCCTCCAACTACGAACAGTAAGGGCAAGTACACCACCTCAATAGAAAACACAAACCATTTCTTTTCTCGACCTTCGGAGCAATCGGTTTTCTAGGCTGTGGCCAGAACGTAGGGGAGCTTAATCTTCAGGCCAATGGCATTTTACGAGCACAGCCCGGTTTCCAATATGGCGGCGCCCTTCGCTGTTACCGAGCCATCTGTAGCCGAGTGGCACCAGTTGCGTCACTGTTTGACTGGTAAGAAATCGGCGCTCGCTTCTTTCCTTCGATAGCGGTATTAGGCCTAGCTACGGTCAAATGAACACCAGGGACGCCGACGAAAAATATTCCTTCGCCGTACGTGAAGATCGAGGATCAGTCAGCGGAATACTGCCTTAAAGGACTATAGACCCCAATTTTATTCTGATTTCTTTTTTCAGGTGACGCTTCAGAGATTAGAATACATGGTTTACCACGTGATATTCGCCTACGACCGCTAAATAATTTATAATTCATTTTCTCTCATGCTGTTTCGGCTTCATCAACTGAACGACGGCCGTGACGTATAGTTGAACTTTTAGGTCACGTGAGGCACGAACAAACTGAAATATAAACGCTGATACGTAGCTTTAACTCACTACAGCGCTTAAACTGTAGTCTGCTTCAAGATGTAGAATTTTAACAAACGACGTATAAGCAGTTATATTACCGTTTTTAGGTGCCGCACATGACCTACAGTTCTACTACACATGTCACATCCATCGTTAGGTTGATTAAACCGAGGCAGCGTCAAGAATAAATTCAATTATAAATTATTTAGCGGTCGTAGGCGAATACCACGGGGTGCTCCGTGTATACCAATGTCTAACACATCGTATGAAAGTCGAAAACATGCAAGCAATTTGGTGTCTATCCTTTTAGCGATTGCACTGATAAATCTGTACTGCAGGTATTCGCTGCCCTGGCCGATCGGGACCTGTTGGCGGCAAAGTATGCGGACAAGGCCAAGGCCGCCGAGCGCAGACACGTGTTCTGTGCCACGGAGGTGGAGGACGCGTACGGACCGCTGGTGCCCGCCCTCTATGTCTTCCCCCGCTTCACGAGCCGCATTCGACGCCTCGTCGATGACGTCTTCAGCAACGTTTGCGAGGTACGATACGTACTGCGGTTTTGCGTTGTACGTGGCGTCGCATGCATAGAGAGAGATGACCGTTGGCGCATACACAGAGACCACTGAACAGAGCGACTGGCCCTACCAAAGCAGATGACGCCTTCTGGCTACTGATCCGGAGTTCCCGGGTTCGAACCCGACCACGGCGGCTGCGTTTTTATGGACGCAAAACGCTAAGGAACCCGTGTGCTGTGCGATGTCAGTAAACGTTAAAGATCCCCAGGTGGTCGAAATTATTCCGGAACCCTCCGCTACGGCACCTCTTTCTTCCTCTCTTCTTTCACTCCCTCCTTTATCCCCTCACTTGCGGCGCGGTTCAGGTGTCCAACGATATATGAGGCAGATACTGCGCCATTTCCTTTCCCCCAAAACCAATTATTATTATTATTATTATTATTATTATTATTATTATTAGCACCGACCCACTGCTGCCTTCGGAGGCAGTGATAGTTTTTAACTTTTCGCGCACAAGCGATGAAGACTGACCGCCAGTCGCTTATAGAACATGAGCTTGTGGAAGTGCACACGAATTTTTAGAAAAATGTTACATCAAAAGTTGGGTCAGAAATCCTCTTCCAAAGCATTTTACCCCATTGCATGAGGCCAAGACAAAGCCTGCATTTATTGGATTCATTCGAGGCTGATAAACTTGTAGGCAACCGCTTGGCAGTTCATGCTACGCCCACGAATCGAAAGATGTGACATGCACTCCAACCCCTCCTCTATGCAGCGAGCAAATTAAGCTTTTTCATATCTTCTGGGCTCCGAAAACTTCTGCGAGCGTCTGCACTTCATTTTCACAGTAGGAAACTGTTTTCAGTACGCATTAAATTCTCGTAAAGCTGTGGAGAAGTCGACGACCTGGGGAGTGAACGTGTCTTCTAAACTGCATGCTCTAGGCCTATCCGGCGTGCTCGAATTTTCATTAGTGGTAGCAATCTGCCGTACATGACAGCGTTTTCTTACGTACGTGTGGCTGCAAAGCACAGGTCGAACCCCATGGGCATGCTTGTCAACACGCAGGCCGCCCGCGACAAGGTCAGCTCGCTCGTGTGGGCAGACAAGGCCACGAGGCAGGTGGCGCTCAAGAAGCTCCACAAAATGCGCACGGTACTATGGCCGCCGGAGTTCATCTTGTCCAACGAGCGACTCAACGAGCTGTACGCAAACTTCGCTGCGAGCATCACGACGAACACGTCCCTCTTCATCGAACACTGGGTCGACGCCCAGAAAAGCCTGCGCGTCCTGTACGACGTACCGGGCTTCCGGAAGGACCCGGACATGCCGCCCAATTACGTGCTGCCCTACTTCGACTACGACTACCTGCAGAACCGCGTGCTTATCTCGGTGGCCGCCCTGCACGGCGTCCTGAAGGCGGTGCAAGCCACACCGGCTGTGCTCTACGGTGGTCTGGGTTTCTCCTTCGCCCGCCAGCTACTGCGCGCCCTGGACAGCGGCGGACTCAAGATCGACCCCGAAGGGAACGTCTTACCCGACACCTGGGCTTCTCCGCAGTGGAAGGAGGCCGCGCAAAAAAGGCAAGTCTTTCCGGGACGATGTCTTTCGACGTGATTTCGCCTCTTCCAGAGACGAACGGCGAACATCCTTTGCCCCTTTTCCGCTGCTTCCCACAGTCATGGCCGCCATCTTCACGCTTGGCGTCACGAACTTCTACAGCTTTTAAGGGCATGCTCTCCGGTTCTGCTGCGTCATTGGCGTCCTAATGCCGCGTCACGTGCGCTGATTGGTCAGCATGCAGCGACATCACCAGTGGCAACATAATGGCGTCATGCTTACACTGACCTGCATTGCTGCGAAGTGTTTACGTCCTGGTATACGTAACGCGCTCAACTACGCGAAAGCAACGCGCTTTGGCAACCAACGTCTTAGTGCTTGCGGACTGGACATCTGGGAATGCCCACATCCCATCTGTGTCCCACCGACACACCCATTCGGACCATCTGGGAGACCGCCTTTCGGAAACAGGAGTCGGTGAACAGCGCTAGCCGATTGACCGCGTGCTAGTTTGGAAAGGAAGGCCAGATGGCTTTTGGATTGAGAAGCCTTCCTGGAAAGGTTTTTATCTTTGTTATTAAAGTTTACCCTCTTCCTCTGGCTTTCACGCTCATCCGTGGCGGCGCGCAAAGGTGGACGGAGAGAAATGAGAAGTGTTTGTGTGCTCAATGTTCTTGGATAATTCGATCCCGAGAGAGATAAAAATTTAAACATCCACTGATGTGGGCTGCTGGCCCGGGCCAGACACGGCCTCACTGCACTAGGTGCCTGACAGTCCACGTCGCTGCAGCACATCCGAGGCCCGAGTGGTGGCGAGATTCTGCTTCCGGAAGCGTGCAGTGGATGCATTCAAGAAACAACCGTGTCCTGGAACTTACCACGTTGCTATATACAGGGTGCTTCACGTAACTTGAGCAAAGAAAAAAAAAGTGGTACAGCGCAGCTGGGTGAAACCAACGACATGGTGTTTGTCGTCGTACGTGTTATAGTCCTCAGAGTATTTAAAAAATCACTTAATTAGTTATGCATATTAATTTTAGGCCTAAAAGCGTTTTGTGAAGATTTGACAGGGTTAATAAACAGCCACCTATTCAGTTTTTCTAGCAACGGATCTCCTATGTGGTCCTCGTTTCCTGCTTGCTCTGCCAAATGCGTGGCAGCCGCGCTTCGCTGGAGGCCAAACGCAAAGCCGCCCGTATACTGTGCGGTGCCAGTGCTCATTATCATCAGTTGTGCAAAGCAGCATATATACGTTTTTTTTTTTTTTGCATGAGCAGCCCGTAGAACTGAGCGGCGGGCGCTCACCTGGGGACGGTCAGCGCGCTCGTTTCGCTCGTTCTGAACGCGGCTGGGAGCGCTACAATACGGCAGAGCATGAGCTTTTAAAGCGAAAGCTTTACTACGCCAGCCAGCGAGCCATTTCGGCTCGTCGCGCCGTATGCCGTGGCCGACCTAGAGCCGCCGTTGCCTAGAAACGCCGCTCCACCAGAAACCAATTATTATTAGCCCCGCTGGGGTACCTCGCGGTGTATGCGCACACACACACGCACGCACGCACACACACACACACACACACACACACACACACACACACACACACACACACACACACACACACACACACACACACACACACACACACACACACACACACACACACACACACACACACACACACACACACACACACACACACACGCGCGCACACACACACACACAATGCTTCGCCTCAGTGTATTGTACCTGAGCACTGATTTAACATCTGCTGCTGGTCCTTGGACCCAAGATATTAAACTTATTTTTTGAATATGGCGGAGTGCTAGACGCACTCTGGCACGGGTCGGCCCGGTATTACACTGCCTCCGGGATCGGCCCGGGGCCTGTGGGCCTATTAGCGCGCGGCGCCTTTTCTTTCTATCTTTCCTCTAATATCCTTTTAACTCTCCTACTTTCAGCACGCGGCAGCGATTGTGGCTCGGCTTGAGCCAGTGAGCAGGCCCGTGCACTTTCCTTTCTTCCTGTCAGCAACAGCAACAGTATTGTAGTCGTTATGGAGAGCGCAAAAGAGACGCAACAACGACAGAACGAAGCGATCGAGGAAGAGACAACGCGCTCAAGAGACGCCAGAAGGCACCGCACGACTCGAGAAGCGTCATAACGAATAATGCAGTTAGAAGTCGCGCCACGTCCCGGAGTGACTCTTCAACTGTGGAAGAGACCGGTTTGAGTTCTCAAGAGCATCGGAATGAGACGATGCGTAGACGACTTGCCGAGGAAACGAAGCTTTCACAATTCAACTCGCGTTAACCAGAGCTAAACCACGGCCATTTTTTTTCCTTGTAGTATGCGGACTTTCTTTAAATGCCGGAAGAAAAGGCTCTTAGTTGATCAGCTGAGTACGCTGAATACAAAGAGCCTGAGGAGTGCCACGTGACAGCAAACAATAAGTCATTTTTTTTACCAATGTGTGACCTATACCACTTTTTTAATGTAACTATCGGGTGCGCAAGATGTTGGGCTGCGTATAACAGCTTTCGCTGCAAAGAAAAATTAAGGATACCTTTTCGCTCTAAGCACAGAGATCACTATGGAACGCAGTTTTGCAGTGATCACCACATCAGTGTAAACAGGAATGCCGGCGCATCCCCACATGCACAGGGCGGCCTGCGTAGCGCCGGCCTATGACAGCCCCTTCCCGGAGATTCCGGCGCTCGAGGCGACACATGCGGCCTTCCAGCATCAGCGTCGGCGCAAGCCAAAAGACCCAAATGATGACGACGCTAATGACGCGGCGCAGGACCTCCTTCACAGGCGCATCATGAGCGAATACACCGAGCAGCAGGTGTTCTTCATCACGGCCTGCTTCACGCTCTGCCGCCTGCCCAAAACCATCAAGTAAGCTCGAGTCCTCTTAAATTGCATGACCCTTCTGCAGACATGGAGTTTGACTGTGAACGGTAGACGGCAATCTGTTGTTTCACGCAAACCATCCTTAAGTCTTCTTGAGGGACGCCAACTCTGCGACTGCAGATGGTTCACTCGGACCACAGTGTTGCAGTAAACTGCAGTGCTTAAGAAAAAAAGTGGACTGATGCTGGCTTCCATAAGTGCCTTTTAGTTTATTTTCAATTTTGTTCATTCCTGGCCCGTCCGTATCACTGAAGAGCAAGCACGTGTCGATAAATGCGCTTTTCTCTTACACTGTCTGCACTGAGGTCAAAATTGCAAGTGTGCATTAAGAGCATGTTTTATGAATACAAGTTGGAAATTCCGTTTTTATTTTTTTAAGATTCAGCGGAATTTTTTCGGTGCTTATTTCAGAAAGCAGTTTTCGTTGTTTTTTCTTGGCGAATATTATTCTTAAGGATGAATAGCTGTTTTCTTTCGGTGATACGAGGCAGTAAAAAGTTACAGTTTACCTTGGTATTTTACATGCTAAGCACTCAATTTACCACTAATTAGCACACAAAAGGTCTTTAGTTACTAACAGAGCACTTACATCCATGCTTGTAGAAGGAATTGGTATTGCCAATATGAAAAGTTCAGAAGCGGCGAAACCGTTACACAAAAACGCAAGTGGAAATTGATTTCTAAAAGATGGGTTGCCATTTGCTACCTCTGGGTTGTTGTGCTAGGCTGAGCGAGAAACCGGGGAATTGGTCTGCATGCTGATGACAGTGGTGGAACTGCTGCATAACCATAGCAGTGGCTTCTGTACTCAGTTAATTTTATCCTCTGACTGAATAATTCCTACGTGATAGACAGCTGGCTGCGGCATGCATGTCAAAGGTATTGACCATTTTCGGTTAAAACCATATTTCAAAAATTGAGTTCAACATACTTTTTCGGTTTAAACTAGCATTCAATCCCAATTTGTAAGCTGAACAGAAACTAGCACATTAACTAATCATGGGTTGCTAGCCTTAACAATGCTGCTTCCAACGGCTCAACTTTTTTCACGTTCATGATGCCTTGTGTTCAGCTCAATAGTGTGGACACACGCATACTTGTTACTGTCTGTCAGCCTCAAATTCAGAGCTCTGTCCCCTTGAACATTCTCATGGTCTGCTTGTCATGCGACTCCATCAACATCAAAATGCGCCTTGCTGCTGTCAGAGGCACACTTACTAATGAACAAGGGTGCAGCACTTAGGCTGAGTACTCTTTCAGCCACTTTCGTTTCAGTTTTCGCTAGAGAAGAACTTGCCTGTAATTACTAGTGTAAAAAGCATGGTGGTCCAAGGATGTTCAAAAGCAGTTCCATAAGCTCTGGAAATGTTACTAAACTTAGTTTTTTTCTGCAAATGCCAACAGGTCCTTCGGCGGCGACTGCAACAAGGCAGCAATGCATTTTGAGCCCTATGCCGAGGCCTTCAACTGCAAGCCGGGCTCCAGAATGAACCCTTCAGTCAAGTGTCCCTACTTCAACTGAGACACTTGTGGCAGTGAAAGTGCAGTGGCTCTTGATTGGAGCCACCGCGCATAGACCTACACACAGACAATGTCTTACACACGTGCTTGTGATAACGCTTCACTGCTGCTATGAGTATTTGAGGTTTGACTTTTGTTACAGGGGAATGAGAGGCCGTGTAATATCTGCACGTTCTTGTATAATGTCAGTATGCATACTACGTCCACATGTTGTCGTGCCCCTGAACAGCGCTATTTTATGCAGGCGCCTGGTAGAATATGGCAGGCAATTAATTTCGTCTTTTGTGCGAGTTCCACACTGCCATGTCTCTTAATGATGAAAAAAGAATTTTAATATTTATTTCTAAGCAGACGCTGCAAGAGAGGTAAATTCTGTTACCACACAATATCACAAAAATTCCACTGTTCATATATGTTTTACATGGGTTTTACTCTTGTGTGTGCGTATTTGATCCTGATATTAAATGCTGTGGACATCCTCAAAACATGTTAGAGGTCAGCACTTGCAAATGTCCCCCTCTGTCATATTCATTCTCAGTTGCACCCTTACTGCAGCCAAGCATTGCAGTAACCATGGTGCTGACAATTCACATCACTTCCACAAGTCAGTTGTGGGCAACCGTCTGCATAAAACGGATTTGCTTGATGCTCAAGCAAAGTTATGCTTGTGCCTAATGTCCATGACTAGCTATGCATGAATGTGAAGCTTATCACAAGGTTACACTGTGTTGTTGCACCTGTCTATAATGCTTTTGGGTATGAAATTATAACTCCATGAGCATTAGTTAAAAGACTTACGAGTGGGGTTCAACGTGTTCTGCTCTTGGATGAATGACACCTTTATAAAACACTAGAGTAATTACTCATTATCGTCCAATGAAAAATGTTACATTGAAATAAAATTTTGGATATCCTCTTTTCTAGAAGCATGCAGGTTTTTTGATCTTAAGTCTTTTTTTATATAGCAATGACACTTCTATTACTGGTGCAGTAATCTGAGCATGCTATCACAGAATGATGGTGGTGCACCACAGATGTTCCTTCATCTTGGGAAATAGCCAGAAGTATGGCAGCACACACAAAAAAGAAATACCCCAGCCTTGCCAGTACTTCACATCGCCTCTTTACCATTTCTTTCACCCTACCCCTCCGTCTGAACTCGTTCTTTCCCCCAACAATTCCCCTTTTTTTCTGTATCAGTCTACTTTTTAACTTATGCCCTACACCCACAGCTGTCTCTTCTCAGGAACCTTTGGCTTCCACACTCATTCGCCCACTTCTTTTCCCGCTCCTACGTGGCTCTAGTATTTCTTTCTGCTACGCTGCTCAGTTCCTTTATTATAGTGCCTAGAATATATTCCAGGTTATTTACCTTGATTGTAGTTTTTCCATGTCAACCCAGCCAGTCATACCATGCCACCTGTCACAGCTGGACACACAGCCTTTCAAGTCCACGTTCACTATCTCTCCACACCACCAGATTCCTTTCTGCTGAACTGGCATATTTATCACAGTTTCGCAGGTCAACAGGTCAATCCACTTTAACAACCATCCTGCCTGGACAAGTTTTTCAAGTTCCCACTTCTCACCTTAACACCCATCCCACATCACACCCTCCTCCCCCACAGTGGGCCCTATTTAAACCTCGCCAATGATGAATGCTTTGCCCAGACGAAGACAAGCCCGTTTGTCGAAACACTGGCAAGCACTCTGAGGCTTCCCCCTCCCTTGTTCACTTTGTGTGTGTCAAGAAACCATCTGCCTGCCCTCTCTCTAACACAGAGTCTAAGCCGAAAGGCGTGTGAAGCAAATAGCCACCCTTTCTTCTACGGTAGCATGCAGACAACCGTGCCGTTTTTAGAAGCACACTACCACCTGTGAGGTCTATGCCAAAACAAGCGTTCGTGCTCCTAGAAAGGGCACACAAAACTTCGTTTAAGAAAAAAACCTACAAACTTGCCAAACATTCTTTGTAATATAACTATGTGTTGCTAGACTGCTTTGTTTTCACTGCTCAGTGAGCTATGCAAAAATTTAGATATCTGCTCGCTTAAGCCAAACGTGAATTAAAACTACTGGACATGGTAACGCTAAGACTTAGTTTGCAAAAGGTGTTTCAACTGGCATTTACCACGCACAGTGATCCTACCGGTAAATTCCAATTTGGTCCACTTTGGAGCAGTGAAACGCCGGTTTAGGAACACTCCAGACCACTAAAACTTCGAACTTGCACCACTTTCAAGGACACTGTAAAAATAATTTAAGTAAAAAGAATTGAAGATGTTTTATGCACTACAATTAAAACACATTCGTAAAATGTCAGTGTCTACTTGAAAAGTGCACACGTTGGATATATTCACAAGCGCAGTTGCTCAAATATGCTGCTACGTGGGCCTCCAGCCTTTCTTCATTTCTTTCCTTTCTACCTTCCTTCCTCTCTTGCAGCCTTCATTTTTTTTCCACCATAAAAAGGCATGCCTGCAAGCATGAACGTAACTGTTTGGTGACCTTAGGTACTGTATTAGGCTGTGCATTAAAGATAATCTAGTCTGCTCCAATGCTGCAGTTTCAGGTGGAATGAACTTTGTATTTCATGCTCTGTGAGGTTTCAAAGTTCTCCTTCAGTAGTCAAATCGTGAGGTTCTTAACCCCTTTATCAGCCAAAATATTACAATTTGTATCCGATACTCCATAAGAGTTAAAAGTTTTCCTGCTTCAGAATCCAAATCAGGTTTTTATGTATGTACAATACAATGAAAGAAACGTGCAGATCATGTATCAGCAGCCATCTCCACGTCTTGACTGGCAGCTCGTGCTGCAGCCTTTTTGGCAGATCTGGCTGCCTTCTTTTCTTCTGGCGTCTTCTTGAGGCCTTTGAGCTTCCTCGTCTGCAGTTTGCCGAAGTCCTGCTTTTCCATGTGGATACGTCCCATTGTGGCACCCAGAGGTGTCTTCTCAATGTTCTTCTTCTTCTTGGCCTTAGGCAAAGCAGAGAAAACACACACGTCCACAAATGAGCCAGCACTTTGAGACGGTGAAATTTTTGACATGGTGCTACTTGCATTCTTGACGTGCGCACCAAAAAGCAGTGTTTCTGCATAAATATAAAAAAGAAAAAATAGTATGGTTTTAACTTAAACCGAGTAGACGTGTGAAAGCATAAGTTTAGCATTATTGACTCATGGTTCTGCTTTGCTTGGTCACGTTTGGTGACGATAGCAGACTCAGGCTAAGCTCTGATTGAGGTTAAGAAGATCTGAGCTGTTTGCGCTGCAGAAGGAAGTTGATGAAGAAAACAATGTGCCATGCAATGCACAGCAAGAGAGTGTGCTGCAGTTTAAATGGCCAGAAAAAAGGGTGTTTGAGCTTGGCTTTAAAATGCTTGTACTATGCAGAGTACAGGCCACCGAGCATCCATGCTGCGTACGAGACGTCAAAAGTGGGAAATTTACAATACATTTTTAAAAATTCCTGCTTTTGCACCTCACGACGACGCGTGATGCCAGTCATTCGCGTGAAACCCGGCATGCGACGTCATGTCGTGCAAGTGATGTCAGCTGCCGGTGGTTATCTTTGGTTCACCACGCGAAATTCTTCCACCGTGCGAGCGGGCAGACAGGGAAGGTAGGGGAGGGGCCGAGTGGGTGGGGCCAGCAGAGAAGCACCGACGTTTTGTTGTGCGAATATTATCGAGAGGAGAGAAAAAGGCGTTAAGATGCGGAAGTTCAAATTTTGAAAGCACATAACTCATCTTCCATGAAATGCATTAAAAAAATTCTTGCTGGAGGATATTTCTGAAGCAGTGTTCTTTAACATCCCAGATATGCGGAACTTAATTGACACCCCCTTTCTGAGGCCCTTTAACACGAGGCGTGATTGGCTATGGCGATAGCATAGTGCTCTCGTGCAGTGGCCAGCGAAGCTGATCCGTTCGCACCGCCACGGGTTTGAATCCCAGTCGCGGCATTATTAATTTTATTTATTCAAGGTCAAGGCTTCAGCAATGGCTCGGCTTTTGCAGCTTTGGTTGTGAATTAGAGCGTTCAGTCTAAAAAATGTACTGCACATCTCCTAAAAAAAAACTTCAATGTCAGTGGGCGCTATGCATAGCTGCTGCAGCAGTCCCAATGCCGTCACCCATGTGACTGCGTGTGCTAGGTGTGACAATCAAAGCAGGTGCTGGCGTATCTCCCCTCGGCCACTAGCCTATAGCTGGATAGGAGTCAAGAATGCAGTGGCGAATGCCCCTCAAAGGAGGCCCTCCAGCCAATGCTATGGACCAGTTCTGATGCTGTCACAGTGCAGAAGAGGCTTGGCAGGAAATAAATGGAGACAGTGCTTAGTCCCCTCAGCACTAGCAACCCTACACCCTCTCTCCAACCTCACTACATTCCTCCACACCCCTAGCCCGAACAATAAAGAACCCATTCCTCACAGCACAGGGACAAAGGACCTCTCCTTTTCATTCCTCCCTAGCCTCTGCTGCACTGCAACCTGCAACCCATTGCTGGCATTGGCTGGAGGGCTTTTTTAGAGGGGGCATTCACCACCGCCCTTGCTCCTCCTTCGCCCTTGCCATCATAAAGGGTGTAGATGCACATACTTTCATTCCTTTTACAGTTATTGAAAAAGCCAACTCCGAATATAAGTTGAGCCCCCTATTTCGGTCCCCCTCACTGGTCAAAAAAAAAAAAAAGCTGACACCAAATATACCTAAGTCGAGACACAGAATGCAACTAAGGCTGTGGTCTTCATAGTTGTAAATTAAGTTACTTAATTTTATTAATGCAATGAAGCCTCGATGATGTGTTAAATAAATAACGCAGAAAAATGTATGATCCAAACTGCCTAATTTTGAAAAAATGTCACTGCTGCATGAAGTACAAAGAAATCTATTAACAATTTCACTTCATTAAATATATCAATTAGCATATATTGGCACAGGGTCTGAACAGCTCCTCTTCTCGTGCTCACATTCAGCCCACGTCTGCATTGTCTTAAGTGTGGAAGGAAGTCCACAACACATCTTGCCTGTCAACTGCAATGGCAAAAGTAGCCAAAATCTCTTTGCTGTTTCAGATGCTTCGCTCCCTTGCACCTTTGCACTGCGGGGACATCCCTGCAATGGCTAACTGTTGCACTATTCCTTTTCATGTTACGTTCTCCAGATCCAGCCCTCTCATATGCAAGAGCATCATCGTAGTTCTCAGGTGCCTCACCACTTTGCCCTTAGGCACCGCAAAGCCACCGCTTTATTTCTCTTTTTCATGTCACGTCCTGGCAGCAAGGACCTGTTCGTGTTTTAGCGCATTTTGTTTTTGTGTTTTGTTCCTTTGCACTTAGACACTGCATATAAGCCACCAAAGCGTCACGCTGTGCATCCCCAGGTTCAGCCAATTTGTACGCTTGCACATATGTTGTTAGTTGCTAAGCGTATTATACGACCAGAATTCATCAAAATTTAAATGTAGTAACCAGGAAATAGTGCTATCAGGGAATATATTAACTGGCAAAAAAACAGCGAAACTCTATACAACATTTATTCCTGCCCAGGATTTTGAGTTCATGAACCAGGAATGTGTCATTAACGTTTTGCTGTACACAAGCCAAAAAACTAAGCTTGCCTACTTGCAATTTAACCACATCTCACATTAAAGCTGCGAACCAGTGCAGCTGCCACACATCAGGGATTCACATGTTCAGCAGTAAATTATTAACGTCGGTCCCGAAACATATGGCATCACTTGTTTTTCTTCTTACAAGTTTGAATGCTATAAATGGCGGCTCAAGTAGCATTCCTTAAGATCATGCCTCCGTTTTACAATGAGTTCATCAGTGAGCCTTCCACGACTTTTACAACAGAACAAAACTAGTTTTACCCCTGCAATACCCTTATAAACATTAAAAATTAACCCATGAGATATGGAAGTCCATGGAAGTCCCATGCACTGACAAAACTGGACTGCACTAGGCAGTAACATAGCAAAGAAGCAATGTGTGGTCTTGGAGCAGCATACCTTGTTCTGCTTGGGCTGCCTTCTTGCCGTTTTGAAAAGGTCATCAGATGCAATCTTGGTACGTCTGAGGGTAAAGTCTGCATGCGGCCCAATTTCCTCCAGTTCCACACGTGGTGTCTTTGTTCCAGACTTCTTCATTAAAACCCTGCATGCATAGCATGTGAAGCAGCTATAAAAGCAGCCTCCTTCCCCACCTATTAATTCAGCTCACAATGTCTGCCTCAAAGGCACTCTCCCTCCGTTTTCTCCTCTCAAAAAGACAGGCTATTTTTTGTTCTTTGTATGACCATTGTTAATGCTTGTGCTCTTCGTACTCATTTATACGGACAGACACAGGACACCCCCCCCTTTCAAATTTTCAACTACAGCCACCTGTATTTCCAATTTTTCCCAAACCGCTAGTTACCCACACTGTGTACTTTTTGAGCTTGCAGCAACTAGACCTCAATCCTGAGCCTGTACGCTACGGTTCAGGGCATCAGGGCCTTGATTTTGACACATGTAATTTTACCACTGAAGTTATCAAATGGCAGTCAAGGAGCTTCCACACCAGAAACATTGTTGTTGTGAACAACACAGCAACATAAAAAAGCAGATCAGCCTGCACATCAGCTTACTTATAACTCCTGAGTGTTATCTTGTCCTCAGCTGCAGTGAACATTATCACATGCTCCAGCCCTTGTAGACTGATGGCTTCAGCTACCTCACCTCTGAAGAAGTCTGGAATGGAAGTCAAGAAGTATGTATATCATCTACACATGCATGCTATATTTCAGTGCTATTATCACCTGCTGCTGACATTTTTGAGCAAGAAACAAACACAATAAAACCAAGAAGGCACCGTTTCTAGTTGCACCTCACAACTCTTTGAACTTAGCCTACTGACAGTCAGAGAGTATTGTAATCTCTTACATTACATTACACAAAATATTTAAAAATGCACAAAATGGCACTATTTCACACAGTAGACACGGCAACAAGATATGGTACACATTCAATAGTAAATGACAAGACTGTCCTCGCCTCTGAGTGGGAAGCCTTCAAAAGAAAGTGCACAACAGCACATACCTATGAAAAAGTTCTTGAGTCGTCCAAGCTCTTTATTCTGTTCAAACTGCTCGCCAGCGAAAATAAGCATGGGCTTTGTACCAACAGGCACCTTAGGAACCTGGAAAATGTCCATGCTTATTATGCCTAACTACAAAAAATACAAAAAAGCAAGACAGGCTGTACTGCAATGTGACGCGTTCCAGCCGACAACAAATGACAACCTCCCAAACGGCACCTTCAATCCGCTTTCTGCAGCATTTAAAATGTTGCATTCAATAGTTCATATCGTACTTCTGCAAAGTTGGCCAATAGATGTCGGTTTGTTTTATATTAATTCTTCTGATATTTGTGTCATACGTGTCAGTATATTTTTGTGAGCTTGTATTATGCACAGCCATGATTACTAACTCTCTATCATTACAAAGGCAGGCACCAAGTTGGACGGCCTAATATGAACAAGTTTTTAACTGTGCCCAGTAATGGCACTAATGATAGCAGATGCAATATATTGGTACTAGCTTAGCGTAGCATACTGTCACGGCCGTAAGCATGGACAATGATATTAAGGCTATGGCTATTCTACTGGCAGCTGACGACATTACTTTGCTGAAATTCTCATGGCAATCATTTCAGATTTTCCACTAAGAGTGATGTGAGAACTTTTTTTTTTTTTTCCCTGAAGAGCCCCAATTTTCTCAGCACTGTTTCTTTTGGCTGCAGCCAGGAGAAGTACCAGACTGACCAAGCACCTGCCAACGATTAGCCATGCTGCTCCTTGAGGGAAGCAATGAAAGTCTGCACCAAGTCGCCGAACAGGGGTGCCCAGTCTTGAGTTCACTAGGCTGCCCAGCCTGAGCGGTGTTTCTTGCCCTCACACAGCCTTTCGTGCTTTATATTTTTGCAGTGATTATGCTCCAAGTAGACTACACTTAGCCTGGTTAAATACGCTGAAATTCCATGCAGGGCTGTTTTTAAGTCTTATAAGCCATAAAAATAAGGCTGCATTTTAATTGCCTCACATGTAAATTGTCTTATTAAGATTGCCTATTACAAGATACCTGCTTGCAGTCGCTTGCATCCCAAGCTGCGCCCAAGGTCCTGTTGATAAAAATTTCCTCAAACACTGCAGTGTTGCATGTAACATCCACAGCACTTTATTTAAAACTAGTTTAAGGTTCAATGACAAGTGGAAGCCAAATGCCAACAGAATTTCAGGCCAGCGATTTCGCTCATTGCTAGCAGAATTGGCACTGCCTCAACTTTGTATTCTCTACATTATTTCCGATCACACATCAACACTACTTGTTTACACGTCAGCACAATTTTCTCATTCAGTCGGCTTGCTAATTTTCCATGCAATATAATTACCTTAAAATCCTCCAGTGCTTTAAAATCTTCCATTCCAAGTTCAAACATGTCCAAAAGGTGCCCATCGTACGTCCGACCAAGAACCATATTGTTAGGCCGCTTCTTTGAATGCGTTCCGAGAACAAAATGTGACGAATCATTTTTTTGTGTCATGAACTCCTGTAAAACAAACACGGTTATATATGGCAGATAAGCAACTGGTTCAAAGCAAGAGAGGTAAAGTAAACAAACATCTATGGCTTACAAGTGCTGTCTGATCCTCGAAAGGCTTCATTTCATTTTTCCTAATGAGAGACAACTTGTTAGATGATATCATCGAAAACAAAAGATTTAACTGGATAATGATACTCACTTGTTGAAAAATACTGAATGCGGCCTCTTTATAGAGCACTGGAAGAGAGAATGGCAGTCTTTAAAGCGATGTTCCAAAAACTAAATCCAAGCAGTCACTTACGATGTTCTTCATTGCTTTCAGCACTGTGTTGTTGGCATTGGAACCACGAATGAATATTACGGACTTGGTATTTTCAACGAGCTTTGACGCACGGTTTTCCAGAAACCGCTTTCCTCTCTGCGTTTTGGGTTTTCTAAAGAGAAAAGAGATCGTGTCAAGAAAAAAAAAAAACGAACGGCAATGCGTACCCGTCGCTTTCACGATCAGTAACCGAGTGCACAAGCGTGCATGAAACAGATGACGGGAAGCTGCCGCTTGCAGGTTTCTTCACACAGATTACCTCAACAAACCATGCTACATCTATGAGCTATCCGTAGTAAGTACCCACGCGGGTAAATACGTACACAACACCAGGTATACCAGCCATTTCGACGATTGATCAGACACAAGACGCACATACACGTGCCAAAAATGACGGTCGACAAACGAAGCCGTACACGAAACTACTGGATCGGATTGGCTTAGTTTGCATATATCAACACAATAAGCAATGGCTGTAAAAATTGTTTAAATTTATATTTAAAATTCAATAAATGCACTAAATAGTTTTATTTTTAACAGTATTTTAAGTTTTTCAATGTGTACAAAAAAAAAGATATTCAGACGTTCTTTCGGTTTCGGTTTTCGAAGTCATATTCCGAAGTCCGTGTAGCGCTACGCAGGCAGGCGGATACTTACGCTTCTCCCAGCTGGCTCATTTGGGCTCGCATTTCGCCGTTGTATTTTTTTATGACTACATATATTAGTACAGCTTTGGCGGCCCCCGAACGGGTTTACTAAACAAAACTACCCCTAAATGCGACCGTTGTGCGAAATTTGAGTTCGAGCTTTAATGCGGTTTAGCCAAAAGAAAGATACATGCATGTATCTCTGAGACATGTACGCCACACGTGTTTCATGAATCGCGTGATAACCTGAAAAAAATTTGCCCTCGAGGGTTCTCTTTCTGCTAGTTCTCTATCTAAATTGCACGGACGGTTAGGAGCTGCTTTGTTTTCCCTTCCACTGGTCACGTGAAGCACTCTATTACATAATTAAATTCTGCAATGATTTGCTTATAAATCTTAGTATCTTAGTGCCATATATTGTGCATGTTTCGCACGCTGCCTTCATGCAGTGAAATTATGAATACTACATTTACTAGTAACTTTGAGTTATCCTTGACTTCTGTATTTCTTGCATCAGCTACGTGATAATTTCAGTTATGTGAGCATTTACAGTACCAGTACCGCTTAAGTGGTCCAAAATTGGGGTGCAACAGGGCAACTCGCGGGCTAGTTGGCGTGGATGAAACTGATGGTTGTTACTGCGGCGCTGTCCTGTGTACTTCTCTTTCATGTGCTCTCGTTTTCGTTGCTTGTTACAGTATGTTTGCACGAAAAATGGAGGCTAACGATAGGGGAAAAAAAATCCCAAACGTTTTCCTGTCCGTCGGGGTTCGAATTATGTTACAGATTAGAAAGAGGGTAAATTTATCTCACATATTTTTGCCCTTAAGAGCTAGAAAGAGTATACGTGCATCACCAGACTTTTATGCTACTGGTCCTAATCACTAGTGAGAAAAACGCAATCAGTAATACAATAGATAGTGGATGAACCAGTGGCTCGGGCGAAAATTTTTGTGTTGAATGGTTTGAATGAATGAATGAATGAATGAATGAATGAATGAATGAATGAATGAATGAATGAATGAATGAATGAATGAATGAATGAAGTGGTCAACCAACTCAGATGACGACCTGACCCCAATAAAATCATAAGCAAATCCGTATTGATCCATATCTGTTCTTCTAAACGTAAGCGAATAATTTACACTGCACATAAAAGCCACATTATATGTCGTGACGAAGTAAACGCTCTGTACCGCATGGTAAACGTGGAAATGAATGCGTGTCATGTTGTGTTACTTAGAGAAGCTTATGAAACACGCATTGCATTTCAAGACACGAACACAGTACTTCATTGTTTAACGTAGATGGTAAAGCTGATTGGCCAGTGCCAGCTACTGCAGCGGCGGTTTCGTGCTTTTGAACGAAACTAAGAGACACGTGCGATTTTTATTGGTTTCAGCGATAGAGTACACTGTCTGTGGGTAATAAAAGTTGCAAAGAAGTATAAGCCCTTACGGCAACAAAAAGGCATACAAAAAGTTACAAGATGCCAATTCTGAATATGCCTAAAAATGTTTTCACGGAAAACTTTTTTATGCTCACATAATTTCCTGTATAAACTCAAGGTCGAGAATTTCTAGACAATTTGCTACCTTGCGCAACGAAACAAAGCACTTCGCTGAGATCGTAATCAACTGCTCAGAAGTCAGCGCGCTCCTTTCAGCGAGCAGGGGGATCTCTAAAGCAACTGAGCGATTGCGTCAAGGCGGGCCCGGCAGGCTTCCTTTATTGCCGAGGCGTCCGCCTCTCAGTCGCCACTCACAGAGCCCGGTCGACGCCACGGCTCGAGCCGGCTGGAGGCTGGCTCCTGCCTCGGTCGATGATTGTCAACGGAGCTGAAAGAACAAAGCGAAAATAGCTTCACGAAGAGGCGGCGCCGGCGGCGAAGGCGAGGAGCCGCCCTGCGCCCTCTATCGACGCCGGAGGGAACCACGGTCGGGCCAGCGACCGCCATGCTTGCGCTCAGCGAGGGCTGCCAAGCCCATAGCGGCTCAAGCTGTGAAAAGCCAAGCCCTAGGACCGACCTCGCCTTCGCACCTACTCCGCAGACGGCCTAGGCCTTCTTCTGTTTTCCACGGGACTCTGTCGACGCTTCGCCGCGGGAATTTTTTGCTCGTCGCTTGAAGGGTAAGCGTCCCGCCAACCAGCTCGAATTCGAGGCTGCATCGAACGCGTTGACAGAGACGGACCGTGTTGTGCTTTGGAGTATCCGCCTCGACAGATTGAGCCAATGCGGAGTGTGTTGAAACAAATGTAGCGATCACGCACCGCGTGGTGAGTCTTTTGTTCTCTCTTTGTCGTCTGTCGCCGAGCGCAGTGCGTTTATTATTTCTCGTTCCTGCGCTTTCTCTCTAAACAAGCTCAGATGCCTCGTAAAGGGTGCTTCACCTCGGCACTGTAAGGCGTGCAAGAAAGCCTCGGCGTTCTTTCCGCGTTGACGAAAGCTAAATCCCATGAGGTAACAGCAAGCCTTCAGGGCTTATAGATTGCGAGTAATCGGTGGATATAGACGCGCAAGACTTTTCGCAGAATAACTAGAAAGCAGTTAATGATGTCGCGCTTTCGTGAACAAGCTCAGTGCTTCCAAGATGACTCAGTCCGCCCGAAAACCTGGCCAGGCTCAGTCATCGTTATAATGCGCGCTGTTGGCTGATAATTACACCTCTCCTAATTCCTCTAGGTTAGAAAATGCGAGTGCAAAAAACATCGGAGAGATCCATCAAGCGATGTGAGGCTTTAAATGTATCTGAAAATGGGCATGTTTTTGAATGTTTTCATGAAAAATTTGAAGAGATAACGGTGCTACTCTAAACCGTCTAGTTTTCTCTTTGCATATAATGAGCTGAAAGCGAACTAAGAATCCTACTTCATCATTTCACGAGTGAAGTTTACTACCTTTCTCACTTTACACATTTCTCTCTCACCATTCAGTGCATTCGGTGAAGTTGAGTTTAAGGGTGGCGCATCATCGACTTCGTTGAGTCAGCCAGAGACTGCCATCGTGTTTAGTTCGAATTTCTCTTTTTGCATTGGTATTTTTTTAGCTATAACTATGAAGTATTCATTCTGCTGAGATAAAGATTAATTTTAATGTAACTTTCTATTTCTGTGTGGCTAACAAATATTTTCCTTTTTCGCTGGTTCCGTATATCATATAGCATTATGTTTTCTGAATTTTATAATAGAGACAATTGAATAGTAGCTGAACGCGGCGAAAACTGTTCAGCTGCATGTTAGATGTGGCTTAATCTGACTCCAAGTTCCTTAATTATCGCCCAGATAACTAATTTGCCAGAAGGTTATGGTAAGTTCTGTTTTGCCATTGAATGGCGGTGATACAATTTGACGACGACTAAAACATTAATGTGTAGTCCCTGAAATGAAGAAAAGAAATATTTATGACAGCAGTGAAATGCACGGAAATCATCACCGATGAGCCCAAAATATAAATCTGCTTGTGAAAAAACACGTTGCTAGAATTTTTGCTCGAATAGCAGTCCATTGGTGACTGGTGATCACCGATCGCCAGTAAGTGTATGACTAGATATCAATTGCCAATAAAAAGCGCTTGTTTTGTTACTTAGCGCTGGAGTGTGCGCGAACACCCTAGCTTCTCTCGCGTCGCAAGGAACGTCGCAACTGCTTTGTACTCGCGTTGCGCAAATCTACAACGCCGTTCGCCACGTGTGAAATCGAACATTCAAGTACGCAAAGCTGCCGACTTGCCGCCGGCAAAGGTAATGATGACGTAGTAAACTTTCGGAGAATAAAAAGTTATTCTTCAAATCCAGCTGGTCCTGACGATATAACGCTTGCCTGATCCTCGCATACGAAAAAAAATATACTCGTAAGTTGATGCTTTTCGCTTGCGAAGTTGTGCTGGCATTGGCTTCAAACAAACTAGATGAGTTGATCTTTTGACGGTGATTTGCTTACCATAAAGTGTGCAGGGCACCAAATGAATTCAGTACCTTCTATGTAGGCTGCATCGTGATCTGTCCACAGCATGAATTAATTGTGTATGTTTCGAATAAGAGAGACCCTTGCTAGGGAGTGTAAGGCAGTATACGACGTTAACAGTAACACCATGCCAATTCAGAGTGAAGAAAGTGTCTCGTTGGTAGAAGTGATGAAGGGAGACCACAAAACTCTATTAAAAATGAATGTTGTTACTACGAATAATTCAAAGAATGAAGAATGCCATTTACGTTTTTGAACAGTACAACGAATTTGAGATGCATGATGGTAGGCAGAACGCATTGTTTGTTCTCTACTTTTCCTTGCTTTGAGGGCGCATTTGCAGGTGCTTTTTCTGAGCTTGCGTTTAAGCGTTTAATTTGTTTATGTAAAGTTCATTTCTTAATTTTCTTCGTTTGTTGACTGAAAGCCTTCGCCGTAATTTCGTGTTGTACGCTTTCAAAAATATGCCTAAGTGTGCACGCTTGTGTCATATCTGTTTAAAACTGATTAGAGTAGTATACCTGTGTACGCCTCTGGTCAGGTCTTGTGTTATCATCGGCTCTAAAGCACTAGTATAAGTCAGTGCGCGAAGTTCCTGCTCTTCAGACCCTCAGGGCCATCTGCAGTATGTTGGCGCATACGGTGAGTTTCGGCACCATGGTTCCGAACTGGAACCATCCGCGTACTGTACTGTCTCATACTGTGCGTGGTACACAGTATCTGCACTTTCTTATCTCTTCTCGCTTTCATGCCCTCCATCCCTTCCATCACGGCACGGTTCACGTCTCCACCAAAAATGATACAGTCCCTGCGTCTCTCCTTTTCGTCACACCCTGATTCGCGTACCTCTTGTGGATTTACAGGAAAGGTGTAGCGCTAGATGTGCGTAAACTCAGGGTGCGACTTTTCTGGCGCAAAACATTTTGCTTCTCACTTCTTTGTCCTTTACTTGGACGTCTGCCCATTGTACGGGTGGGGACTCAAAATAAGGGTGGCCTTGAGCTTCTCTGTGGTGCGCTTTGCCACATCGTAAACGAGAAGTGGTTGCTCAAGGGTGGTACATAAATAACGTGCTGAAGAAGGTGTGGCATGAGCAGTGTTGCACAATGTAAAATGTTTCGGTCTTGACGCGCCCTCACCCTTTTTGTTCTCCCAGCCGTGTTCTGTCTTGTTTTTTTTTCTTTTGTGCAAAACGACTGTCGCGAAGAGCGACCCTCAGTTTTCGTTTAAGTTGTGTGCCGTATGCAAAAAATAATAAAAGAAGAGAGGAATTCGTATTAGCGTACCCCCAACCGTTCGTCTTTTCCAAGACCGCTTGTCCGAAACACTCGCGTGATTTGCAGTCACCCGAGGAAACGAACGCTTTAAAATTCGACCTCGGCCGACGACAGCTGGAGAAGCTAAAGCAAAAAAAAAAGCGAGAATAAAGGGAGCTGCGGATTTAAGAAGAAAGCAAGAATGAAAAAAAAAACAGGTCGCGAACTTGCGCCGGGAGGCCAAGCAGGCCCACGGGGCCAAAAAGGGTTGGAGGGGTGGAGAGGGGGGGGGGGGGAGGAGGGAGAGGAGTCGTGTCAGCGACGAAGACACCCGGTCGCTTTCGTCGCCGCGTTTCTATGCCAGGAGCAAAAGCGCGCATTCCTTCCGTGCGCTGATCGCCTACGGCTGCTGCTGCCGCGGGGCGGTGGTGGGAAGGTTGAAAAAGGGAGAGGAGAGAGACGGCTCGTGTACAGACAAGGCCGATCAGGGAACGCCATGTTCAGGGCGCTGTGTCCCGGAATGTCTCACCAGCAAAAGTGCGGAGGCGCTGATCCCATTGCTGCTTTTTTTGTTATGTGCCCCGTATATACTACGTAGTACTGGCGTCATTTCTATTTTTGCGCCTCCTTCTTTTCCCCCTCTATCTCTCTCATTCTTTTCCTTTCTTTTCTTGGCCGAGAGGAATTGAGAAGAGGCGAAGGTGGCACTCCGAGAGGCGCAATGTTCCATGCACAGAATGTTCACGCACCGACAGTTTCGGGCTGCTGTTTTTCTCTAGGAAGCAAATCTGTGCTTTCGAGCGCGAGCGACTGAGCTCCGGGGCTTAGCGTTGAAGCGAGTGATGGCAGAAGTAAGTAAGAGCGCTGTAGAGGGCCCAGAAACGACCGCTTATATGGAAGGAGATGTCCCTGCTGCTGAGACTTATTTTTGATTCCGCTGCGAGTTTTCTGCTAGCTATATTCTGTCGCGTGGAATGCCTCGCGACTCTCGCTGACATGTTTGTCCTAACCACTTAGGACAAAACAAAGCAAAAGAAAGTGGTAGCAACGGTCACTTAAGTCTAGCGACCACTCTAGCAAACCTGCACCGCATACAAGAAACATACGGGCCAACGGTAATGCTTCAAGGAAGCGGTACCAGTACAAACTGGAATGCCAACTCAGGCAGACGACGATGGCAAAGACGCGCTATAGTTGGTTTGGGTAATCTGCAAGGTTCTCTAACGCTAACTGAAATCTCGGCACATAGACGTCCTAAGATCTCTGTGCAGCCGTAAGAGCAGTTTCCGAAACCGGAAGCTGCCACCGAGACACTGTCACTAGTGGGGAAAAACTATTGGTCACTCGCGCAGTTAGCGAGCGAGGGATTTCATTGCACTACCATGTACGGTGTGGAGGCCGTTTCGGCCATAGAAAAAACGAATGTAAAGAAAAAACAGCAAGAAAGCAGTCGCTGTGGCTTAATAGACACCGTGACCAACGCTTTAATTCTTTGCAGTGTTGCGGAAAATCTGCAACGAAGAATCGTTTCTCCAAACAGCCTCGGTAGGCTGAACCTTTATCTTTGCATCAGTTGAGAAAGGCGCGAATTGTGAGAAGAGGAAGAAGACGTGCGTGACTCAAATGGAGGACACGTGTACCCGGTGCAAGGTAGAGAGATAATTAAGAGGTACTGCGGTAAGATATGCGTCATTCCTCACCGGACATCGGATCCGGTGCAAAAGTGCCTTCCACAGCATTGCAACCAACTTTGATGGCGGTGAGTTTTGCTTAGTAAGGGTCTGTAAGCGCCAGGCGCTGCTCACCAGCGTATCTGCAGCGTACGCGCATTGCGACTCCGTGAACTGTGTACTACGTTCAGGCGCACAGCTGTTGCATCGACAATCATGCATTGCGCAAAGCTGGAGGCTCTGACCGTTCGGTGACCGTAAGGTGAGCGGTAACACTGATGGATGTTTCCGTGTCAACCTTTGATGTGCGTGGACCAGTAACAAAATATAAGCAGAAAAATAGCCGCCGTGGTAGCACAGTGGTTACGGCGCTTGGCTGCTGACCCGAAAGACGCGGGTTCGATCCCTGCCGCAGCGGTCAAACCTCGACTGAGGCAAAATTCTAGAGGCCAGTGTACTGTGCGATGTCAGTGCGCGTTAAAGAACCCCGGGTGGACGAAATTTCCGGAGCCCTTCACTACGGCGTCCCTCATAACCCGAGTCGCTTTGGGACGTTAAACCCCAAAAAAACAAACCAGAACCAGAAAATTGCTGGTTTCTTTCTTTCTTTCTTTCTTTCTTTCTTTCTTTCTTTCTTTCTTTCTTTCTTTCTTTCTTTCTTTCTTTCTTTCGGCCTCCCTATTCCCCCCCCCCCCCCCCCCCCCACTTGTATTTATCGGAGACAGGACTTTCATTTGCCGTGCTGATCAAAAAGTATGGGACCGCAAGCTGGAGGCTAACGAAAATGTCTACGGGAAAGCGGGTAGATGGCAGCAGCAAGCCGAGGAAGGGAAAATTTAAAGTGAAGCTCGAAAAGCTAGATTGATAAGGACACATATTGGAAGACGCGAGTTGAGGACATTATATATAACTGACATCAAATGAAGAAGTAGGTTAGGACAGAACATACCACGCTTAGAGCAGGTGTCCGACTGTCTACACTGTTGTAAAGTACAGGCGCCGAGGGGAGGGAAACGTGATTGACTCAAGATGACAAAAAATTGGGTGTAGCAATGGGCCTAGAATATATGCGCTTACAGAATTGCGTTAAGCAGGGTCAGTTGGTAACCACAACGAGAGACGTGAAGTGAACTAAACTCGAGGTATAAAGATTATGATAATGAAAGCATTGGCATTACCGACCAGTAAAAAAAAAATATCGATGTTAAAGCCCCCGTACCTGGGCCTTTCTCGGGAACTTTCTTTGTGAACGAAGACTCAATGTGGGATTCGTCGAAACTTACTCTTTCTGAGTGCCTGGCCTCTCGGTTTTTTTTTAGTACTTTCATCTCGATCCGTCCAAGCGAAGCTGGCTCAGCTTTGTGTCAAAAAAAAAAAGGTGCTTTAGGCGTTTTGCAGCTATCGGGGAATGTGAACAATTTGCAAGTCAATCTCGATCATTGTGAAATCTCTCAGTGCGCTTCGTGTTTTCGTCGTTTTTCGGAATCACTGTGGCGTAATTTGTTCACTACAGAATCCACACTCTTGGAACTACCCGTTTCCTGCTTGTTTATTACCAACTACGGGGTGGGAATTTTTTATTTTACTTTTCTCCATTCCCCGCGTGAATTCCGCTGTCAGGAGCCGTTCATTAAGCCCCGAACGCGGCACCTAATCTAATCTGACTTACACGCTTGTTACGGACAGCCAATTTTATTCGCTTCCCTGTCGTTCTTGGGTGACTTTTTCGCGCACGCCGAACTAGCGTTTACCCCTTTTCCTTCTCGTACATGGACTGCTCGCGTTGTGTTCGATACACGCCGCGTATGTGTGTGTCGTACACTTGCTAACGTTCTTTTGTTTCTACCTACAATGAAGTCGTGCTCGAAGCCCGTTCTCTCTCTGCGCCGCTTTTAGATATCGCAGTGCTGAGATGATAATGGCACCGCTAATGATTTTAGTCATGCATGCGCGTTGCCTGGTTCGCGTTAGGCGCGCGCCGTTTGCCATGCGTTTGCAACGCCACGTTGGGACTTGTTTGACATTTTGCTATTTGTTTTTGACGTCCATAAGAGCTGTAATAGCAGGAGTATGTTACAAATGAACTTGCCGACTACCATCGAAAAAATAAACCGGAGTTGGACATCGCCGAAGTTTATATGGCTAGGAGCGCATAAACGTGCAGAATCAATGAATGAATGAATGAATGAATGAATGAATGAATGAATGAATGAGATAGCCGCCGTTGTGGCTGAGTGGTTATGGCGCTCGGCTGCCGGCCCGAAAGACGCGGGTTCGATCCCGGCCGCGGTGGTCGAATTTCGATGGAAGCGAAATTATAGAGGCCCGTGTACTGTGCGATGTCAGTGCACGTTAAAGAACCCTAGGTGGTCGAAATTCCCGGAGCCCTTCACTACGGCGTCTCTCATAGATTGAGTCGCTTTGGGACGTTAAAGCCCCATAAAACCAAAACTAATGAATGAGATATATTGTGTATAGCGGCAATAATTTATTTTGACTTATGTTTGCAACGTGGTGAAGAGTTTCATGCCTCAAACCAACGCGCAAACTTTTTATAAGAGGCCAACTGGCCGCGCTCATTGGCTTACTCAAAGCCGCTGGGCTTCTTAACGAGCGGGGGCACACTATTCCCACGAAAAAGAAAAAAAAAACATGCCACAATGCTTTTTTTCTGAAGCACTTTTTCTCAAACTTCCTTCCTCGTCTGTACATCGTCGTGCCGGCCCGTAACAGCCTTCGCTCAGAGAGTCCCGACATCATACAGCGTTCGCCACTTAGGCGCAGTCGAGGGTCTCGATTCGGTTTTAATGAGCGGCAGTCGCAAACGAAAGCGCAAGACGACGACGAATCGATCTTTCCGTCACCGCGTATGCGTTGCGTATTTCTGCAGCTCGTCGGCGTTACGCTGAGAGAGGCACGGACGCATCTGACAGGGCGGATCTAGTGCGTCGTGTAGGCAGCATACGCGTGTAATAAGTGAGCAAGCAAGCAAGCAAGCAGCAGATCCTGCAAGCGGCAGCGTAGCATTGTGACAGGTGATCGTTCCGGGCCGTATTTACCGGAGCCGCCGTGCCTGCGCAGGCGTTGACAGAGGCACATGGCTCATCGGGACGACCCCCCTGCCCCCTTTTACCCCCGGCTAGCGTCGGGCGTTGCCTAGCAACCGTGCAGGAAGGCGAGAGGCCGCGCGCACCGCTCATGGCTCCCCGAGGCGGCTCGGAAACGAGCAACTGCGGCGAAAAAGAAAAACACACAAAACAAAACAGCCACATAGTACGCGGCGGACGGAAAGGATTGGGGGAACGGAAGGCAGCACACAATCGAAAACGGAAGACAGCGCTTTAGTGCGCTTTACGTCGGCGCGTTCGTTTTTTTTTTTGTTCTTGCTGTAAGGCGCCCCTTTCTCGCTTGAGTCCCGGGGACAAATCAACAGCAGCGGCCGTGAGCGTTCATTCTTCTTTAACAGCGCGCTGTTTTCGAGAAAGACGCTTAAGTCGTTCGTGTAAGCAGCCAAGGAAAGTCCCAGACGAAGAGCCACTAACGGAATGGCAGTGAAGGAAAGAATACGGTACGACAACTTCCACTTCGTTGTGTCGCCTATGTAGTTCACCGGCTTATTTCGAACCTAACCCGCGACAGGAAGTAAACCGCATTCGGCGGCTTGTTTTTTTGTCTGTTTTGTTAGCTTGTTCATGGTTACCGATTCTTCGCTTCGGCGCTTTCTCAACTTCCGCCTTTCTCAACGTTCTACTGTCCTTGTTCGTTTACTTTTCTCTTGATGTTATCAGAGATGTCTTTTAGAAGCTTTCATCCTGCTCGGCACCTCCGTTTATTCCTCGTGTTCGGTTTGAAGTTCTTCGTCTCTAACAGAACGAAGTGCCATGAGTTGCGAAATTGGTTTGGTTTGGTTTGTGGCGGTGTAACGTCCCAAAGCGACTCGGGCTATGAGGGACGCCGTAGTGAAGGGCTCCGGAAATTTCGACCACTTGCGGTTTTAACCGCAAAAGTAAGAAATTTGAGTAATATTGACAACTGCGGAAAGTGTCGTTCACAAGTATTATATGTCTAGTATTACATTAGGTTTCACGGATGGTTTGCTTGTTTCCCCAATCCTCTTATAGAATTAATACAGAGAAGGGGGCGTACAAGTGTGACATCCTTTATTGCCGTAGTAATCACACTTGCCGTGGTAAATTTGCCCGTCTCGTAATTTTCCTCGCAAGGGCTTCCTTTTACGGCCCTCAGCTCTTACGTGCTGCACCTCTTTCGTCTTCTCTGCTACTACGACCTAGCGAGTACACAGCGTTTTTATTTATTCTTATTTTGTATCCCTGTCCCTAAGTCTGTCTCTTCTATCTGCTGTACCCGTGGACGACAATAAATTTCTGGGCAATCCGATCGTTCCATTAGATAACAAAAAACAAGCAAAAAAGGGAGATAAAATTGGCAACACCAGCAGTAGCAACAGGAGAATCTTGACCGCACGACACGCATCGTTCTCTCTATACACGGCCTCGTTGCACAAGCCGGGGCTCATCCGTCTGTTTGCTGCTCTCGCGCATCGTGTTTGCCGAGGCGACAATTTTCCCTCCGCTGAGCACGAGGGCCTCGGCCACGCGGCAATCCACCAACCGCGATCGTTTCCGCTCGTCCCCGGAGAGGGAGCATCGACAACTCTGTCAAGCCAGGACAGGCGCAACGATTGTCCGCTATCCCCAGCGTTGTGGATGGAACAGGGCGGTAGCTGTCCTCCCTCCCCCCCCCCTTCCTCTCTCCCTCCCTTCCTTCCTCCCTCCCTCCCTCCCTCCCTCTCCAGTCCCCCTTTCCCTCTCGTTTCCCTATGCGTACATTCTATATGTGTCGTGTGCGTGAGGTGTGGGAAGAGAGATCCTTCAGCCCTGCCACATAAATATATTGGACTAAGGAATAGGAGAAGGAGGGAAGGAAGAAATGGAAAGAAAAGGGAAAAAAATGAATAGTAAGAGAAGGAAGAAGCTGCTTGGGGCAAAGTGCTGTTGCGAAGCGGGGCTGCCCATGGGCCGCCCGTGTCAGACTTCCGAAGGATGGCCCGAATCGAACTCTTCCCGCAAAGCTACCAGAAATTGATGGATGCGGCTTGCGCTGGCCGCGTCGGAAACGCGAATGAGACCGCGGAAAAGAGGGAGGAAGAAAGATGCGTATACTTCGGTGCCTCGCGGGAGCACAATCCTTCCATCCGCTGGAGAGGTCCAGGACGCTTTCGAGTGTATGCGGCGATCCTTCGATGCGCCGAGGCCCTGTTTTTCTTCCATTTGTTTGCGTGTATTTTTTTTTGCCTCCAGAGCGATCGGATGCCTGAACATCTCATTGAGTCTTGCCCAGCAACAGCAGCACAACAGGGGCAAGCTATTTCAAATCAATGAATAGAAAAAAAAAGGCGTGTGAGGGGGCGCATATATATCAAACTCCTCTCCTGATATTTGCAAAAGCTATAAAAAAGGTCTGACAGGCCGTACGAGTACCTGACGGGTTTCGCCCCCGATGACGCTGCACCGCTGGTCACATGACGATGACGTCATTTTGTGGGATCGACGAGATCGTCTCTCAAGCCTTTTACTGGCGACTCTATGATATACGCCTGTTTGCTTTGGGCGACTGCCAAGGTAGCTATTACAGTTTCACGCCCGCAGACTGTGAAACGATAAAGAATTACAAATGGTTACGCTAGCGTCATAACACGGCTTAATCCAGCTAGAAAGCTGGCGAGTTTTTTCCGGCGCACGTTTCGCCGCCTGTAGGCCGTAGCGGTAGAAGGCGGCGAACGAGATGCTCCATCATCCGCTACCGCGGCCATCGACGGGCCAGTAAGGCTGTGCATGCACGATACTTCAAAAAAGTATGTTCGGTACCGATACAGGACAAAGAATCGAAATCGATTTCCGATAGAAATAATCGGTACTGTATCGCCGATACTTGTATGCATCACTGAAATCGCTAATATTAATAAAGCTGGTAATATGATTACGTAGGTTTAAAAAAATCGTGGTTTCTGCTATTTTTATTTATCCGGTATACCGCTTTGTTTGCGGAAAGGCTTAAACAAATCCGGCCGCATGGATTTTCTTTAAGCTGCACTTCCGGTGCAACTGGTTTTGCTATAGCTTTAGTATGGGACTGAAGTCATGGTGCCGTTTAAACAATAACTTCCATAAGCAGCCGAGCTGCGTCTTTTTATTAGCTAATGTTCTTTATGTGAACCGGCTGGTGAGCATTTCAGCACCTACGAAGAGAAAGTTTTCCTGGTGCTTTTAGTTTGTTACTGCAGTATTTACATGGCTGCCTCTGCCTTTGCCTTATGCTAAATGGTGCAAGCTCTGTACGCTTGGGAAAGCCGGCGAGTTATTTCTCTGTGTTCAAGAGACGCTCGAAGTTGACATTCTGAGGTAGAAACGAGAAAGAAAACACCACAAATTAAAGGGCTGAAAGTTATTTCAGGCAAAACCTACCTGGCTAATCTCTGTTATTTAGATGTTACGTTTACTTAGAGGTCGTAAGTAACTACATTTGCTCATACCACCGGTCACAAAGAGCCACGCAAAGGGGTCGTGCTATAAGCGAAGCAAATGCAAAAATCCTGTCCAAAGGTGCAGAAATTTGCTGTGCCATGTTGTATTTGATGAAGGCACCTTTTATCGACGGATGAGAGTGAATCGTATCCACATCGACTAGAGGATGATAGAGGTAGCTAATCATATTTTCTTAGCGGCTCTAGAGGACTGGGGCGTGTTGTAGCGCTTTCTTCTCCTAAAGAAAAAAATGCATCAGCTGATGCATTTGAGGATACCAGCACTGATGACCTCATTGGCCCGTGTGTGGAAGAGTGCGCGAAATTTGTCGCGTTGACAAAGCCAGAAACAGCGTGTTGTGTAAGCTCCTAAGCATGACGGCTGAAATATTCCATTACTATTGGCAATCGCCACAATTTGAAAGTAGTGTCAAGAACAGCCCAACCGGTGTTTCCTGTTCATCGGGTTTTATCTCAAAAAGGTGGTCGAACCTGCTCGTAAATCTGTCAGTAACTTGTACCAAAAAGTGTTACAGATAAGTTCAGTCTCCCCATTTGCTAGCTCTGCATACGTGTCTTTGTGAACACAGTCTTGGTGAGGAGCTTTCGAAGCTTAGTGATTTTTTACAGTACGCGTTTGTTCCAGTTGTGCTGCGTCTGTATCGCCATTAGGTGTGGAGGCGAGTTTGTTGTTTCTACCACAACGGTGAGCCTGTATCCCCGTCCCTTCTGTCAGCCAGTGTGCACAAGCGCTGCACATCATAACTATCTTACGTGCAGCGGCATACGGCGACCATAACGCGCGCTGTAACCCTGACAGGCTTAACTGACACCGCTCTCGTACCTGGGCACAGACGTGAAGGAGCGTAGCTAAATAATGACCGCAGTAGCTGTACAATCGCCAATAACTTCGACCGTAACCGAACAGCTGCAGTAGATTACCACGTTAAGTTCGCGCTGAAAGTACGTGGAAGCAGAAAACGTTATGAACCACCTCGACCGAAGCAAGCGAATGCGCGAGCATAAAACTGAGTGAGATAAATTATCGTCTAGAAGTCGTCTAGAGAAGCAGGTCGTGTGCACACACGAAATCTATCGCGGTACATGATACATGCTACAAACGCTTTATTGAGTCATGAGCCATAAAAAGCGATAGCGTGTTAAAGACGCTTTTCCAAAAAACGAAGGACGGAACCGGCACACGCTGTCTGTCGCCATCAACGACACTGCGACACGCGGGTACGGCAAAAGAGGAACTGAATATGGGACCTTACGAAACACTGGCGGCTTTTAATGAGCACTTGCGGATTTGTTGCGGCGGGAGTTGAGCAGGTCTACCTTGCTACCAGCAAATGAATGTGGGACACGCTATAAAAGCGAACGGATCGCAGGGGCCACTGACGAGTCATAAACCTAAACCGCGTTATTTCTTCAGCGTTTAAAGACGCGCGAATGTTTTGTAACACCCATTGCCAGCACTTTGTCTATCGAACACTGCGTCCGCAGAGCGCATTAATGGGATGAATGGGAGGGGGAGGTCGGAAAGGGGGGGGGGTCTCCTTCGAGCGAGAAATTTTACCTAGGAACAATGCTATCGAACGCTGCGATGGCAGATGAGGAGGGGTTATTTTCCCTCCCCTCCAAGCGAAAAATTGATATAGGAAAACCATGCTGAACCCCAATATCTAGACGAAACGGTGAAAGTACATAACATAGATGGGGCCACCCCATCACTCTCCCTACCAAACCACCACATCCAAGAGTAGACCTCCCCCCCCCGTCATGTCGAAATCTGTCTATTCGTGCCAGTAAAATGTCTTAGTTTTTCAGTGTTTGCAGCCGCCCCAATCTTTTGAAGGACTCACTGCCAGAGCTTTATCTATGAAACACCGTCTGTAGAGCAGATATCCGCCCATCCCCCGTTCCACTCCCATCGAAGAGAGAAATTTGAACGCGATAGCTTTAATCCTTCCGTTTTGCATAAAATCCGGTGCCGCCTTTGTCGGCATTCAGCGCGAAAAAGCAGGTTCCACCTAGGTCATGTGACCTAGTAACATCATAACAACCTGTCGACTGTAGAAGATGGCAGTTAAATAATGATTGGTCGCGAGAGGCTGCTCGGGAATAGCAACCAGGATCTTAAGAGCGCTTGCAATGGCTGTGCTTGAAACAGCCACTTTCCGGGGCAGTGGAGCATCGATTAACCGTTGCGCCACTGCGCCAGGTGTGGTAGGAGGACTACCTGCGATTTATGAATGTAAAGTTAAGAAAGCCGCGCGTACGTCTGGATACTGACGTCGGCATCGCTGATCTCCTGCTTGGGCGGCGCGTTTTTCAGCTTCGTCTGCCTCACTCGTCGCGGTAACATAACTTGCCGGATTTTTCGTGCCAAACTTTTGATCGCGCTTCACTATAAGGCCACCGTCCGCCACGAGAACCGCCCTCCGGTTACAACATCGCTTCGATGTTGCCGCGAGGGCCTGTAACGGTCCATTAAAACCTTGCTCTAAAGAAAAAAAACAAAGCAAAAACAAAACAAAAGAGAACCACACGTGGAGGTTGTTTCGCCGCAGGCTGTTCGTTTCTGCTGGTTCATTTGTCTAACTTACCTCACCAGCAAAGTAGTTTGCCTAATGTCCGCACCAACAAATCGGCGCTGCGAGCGCAGAAGCACGACCTATCGATCGTTATTTTACTTTCCCGGTGCAGCGCGGGGCTCCCGCCGCCACGTCACCGTCCCAGATAACGAAGAACACCGCGGATGTCCCGGGAAACAGGAACTGCAGGGACAAAAATGAAAACAAAATACAAAACAAAACAAATAAAATGAATAAGAGCAAGAAAGCATCTCACTCAAAGGCAGTACAAAAAACATTACGGGGTGTTTCCAAGCGCGAGGCGTTCCGCACCGGCGGTCGTTCATTAGACTGCCCTACAAACTCGCGCCTTTCGTGGTTCGCGCCGGCGACCAATCACGTGTGAGAGGATTTCCCGCCGGCTCGTTTTCAGGCCACCGCACGGCGGACTGTCCTATAATACTGGTCACACCCTAAAGTGTCTCCAGGGAGCGCGAAAGAAAAGGAACAGAGCATAACCTTGCCTCCCTTCTTCCCTTTGCTTCGTTGCTTTTTCTTGGAACAACCCAAACTAATGGCTTTCGCAACCCTTTATCTAGCCTTGTCCCAGTGCGAACATCGACTTCTTCTTTTATTTTTTTTAAGGGCAGAGTTTGTTAGGGCCAGTCGTCGTTCCGTTCAGTCGCGACACAACGCTTAATATAAAATAGCGTCACGGGACCATCAGTCTTATTGCAATCTGTCTTGTTTTAGCCGGCGAAAACGTGCCGCGTATTCGCCTCACGTTTCTATAAGAAGCGTGTCCGGGGTATGTACATCTCGCGTTATACTTGACCGCGAAGCACTCTTTCTTTGTCGACCTCGTAGTCCGCCCGTCGCGGCACGCAGAATTATCTGATATACAGCGCTAGTCGCGTGCTCAGGGTCTTTCTACTTTCCCGCGTTTCGACATGCAGCCCCAACGTCCCTGCGCTTTTCAGCCTAACTCTTAGATAGTTATGTAATCTTCCTGCTTTTGTTTCGTTTTATTAATGCTGTCTCGCTTTCGCGAGCTGCTTCTTATTGCTTTAGTTCCGGAATATAATATAATATAATATAATATAATATAATATAATATAATATAATATAATATAATATAATATAATATAATATAATATAATATAATATAATATAATATAATATAATATAAAGTAGTCGAGGGTTTGACGGCATACCATGTGGTCAGGAATCATGGTGATGAGGATTGCTGGTCACTGGCCTGGTCACTGGCCAAGAATCCGGCCACGAGATTAAGTTCAAGTAAAGATATTGACAACAGAAAAGAACACATCAGCACGGCAGAATCTTGAGTCTCTTATCATACAGACATCGTCTAACACATTAAACAGGAACGACGGAACTCTACATCCTATCTATGCTAAATCATTAAAAACGCTACTGGGTGCTACAAAAGGACGGATCCGTGTGCCGATTGCTTCATAGTGAACAAGGGAGCCGTAGTGCTCCCGAAACGTCTTTTTCATTTTTGACTTTGGCCAGTGATCAGCAATCCTCATCATTATATAAAGTAATGTAATATAATATAATTAACACAACACAAAATAACATAACTTAACACGGCAACACAACATAACTTAATATCAAGGCCACATCTTATTCGATCATAAAAAAGTAACAAGACCCCTTGTCTGAAGAAAGCTTATACACACACTCACAGACGAAGAAAACAAACGGTCAGTCGCGGTTCCTGTTTTCTTTCTTTTGTTTTTGTTCTGCCCAAGTGGTATGAAGCGATGCGCAATTACTTGTATAGTATAGTGAACTAGTAGACAGTTAGCCACGGTTCTAAACGAGTGTGTGCAACGGAAGTTTCGTTAGTGCATGCGGTCTGCGCGGGTTCAGTAGGGAACAAAAAACTGTACGGGCCGGTGCGCGTGTCGACCCGTGACCGTCGTCAGCGTATGCAGAAAAACAGATAACTACTTGCAGGAGCGCTCCGTTGACCATTGGTGAACGGTGGGCTCAGCGACACACAACAGCATTCAAATGAATATGGTTTGCGGGGCTGCCCTGAGTGCCTGATTGGTCTTCGCGCGTGCATTTATTAAATGGGCGCTGTTTAAAATAATTGCTTGGATGAAGTATAATTTTGTGCGAATGTATTACATACGAAAGTTCTCTAGATTCTTAGAGGCCTGATAGGTATTTGTGTTCAGCGAGCGCTAATATATATATTCCTTTTATTATTCTCTGTAAAGCGTACTTTGTTGTTTGCGGCACTGTAATGCCACAAAGCCATTTTTTTTTTCTGGAAGAGGAATAATTGCGTTGATGTAGCTAGTCTATTAACTGGAGAGGGAAGTGGCCTGTCAGTTTGGAAGTGTTTTGAAAATTACATTTATGTTCCATCACTTCTGCACAAACGTCTCACATTGTTTGGAGGCAAATAAATAAATGCAACACACCTCGGCGTATAGATTGGTAGATAAAAACTTTATCGGTGAACCAAGTAAGGGAAAACATTATACTAAACGGTGTATACTAAACGGGAGTGTGTGGCCGGCTTAGGACTGCATGTGATACAGCCACTTATTAAGTTGGTCATGGTGGATTAAAGAGCACTGCTTAAAAGTCTCCTTAGCTGTTTAACATGCTGGTTCCGGAAAGGGTGACTGGGATAGACGGAAACATCGACTCGAACGGTTAGAACACGAGGTCGCCATGCCCGATTGAGCACTCTCGTAGGCATTGGGCCGCTCAAGACACGCTTACGCAGTGCAACTTTCGTGTTGATGGTTACTGCATGAGCCTGGAAAGCAGCCCTGAAGCTATACATACAGGATAACATGCATAAGATGCAATAGTCTAAGCAGTGTCTAGTGCGGTGACACCAAGACAATCGAGGTTGATAACCAGTTGGTAACTGCTAGAACCGTAGTACGCGCTGCAAACTGATTTCTTGCCGGAGTGTCGTGGCGATCACGTAATAATTGCATTTTGTTTACGACTCAGAACGAGCGATTACGCTTTGCATATTTACTTAGACTCACTTGGTGGTTTCGTCCATCGGTTACGTGACATTTCCCCGACCACGGCTGATATGCCACGCAGTGTGCTAAAATGAACGTTCCATGGAACATTAACTGAAATAAAGGCTGTTAGGCGCCTCCCACATGTATTCATGCTCTCGTTTTATGCTCCAAACTTGAGGTATTATTTGTTTCTTTACGGCATCCGATGCGTCAAACATGAAGTGCTTATGAACAAAATAAAAAAAGGGCTAAAGCCAAGCTCTCACACAGTCTCGCGTATCCTCACATGACCTCGCCCAAACCTGTCCGCCACTAGTTATCTTCAGGTATAGTTTTCAGAGCACTGGTTGCCACCAGCTTTAAGATAACAAAACAAAGAAATCCGCGCATTGTTGGTCGAATCGCAGCCAAACTTTTAATCCCGAGAGCAGTGCGCTACATACTGAGCCAAGATCATATCGGTGGCGACAGTGGGAATCAGCAAGCAGTAATTGAGCACTGGATATCAATCCCTTGTACATGTTAGGTGCTGGTCTCTAATTTCAACGTTGTTATTCATGACAGCTAGTGAATGTCATTAATGCTGTTATGTGCTTCTAATCATTTCATGCTTAGTTCTGCTTTTGACTGCAGGACGAGCTGTGTTATTAATGTGAAAAAATTAGATGGCTCATCGACACGAAAACCCACCATCGTCGAAAAAGGGGCGACGTTGCAAAACTCGTGATTAGTCGGCACGGTGTGACGTCATCAGAGGATGGAAAATACAAAATGTTAACCAGTAATAGTCCGTACTTGTACTTAGAATTGGAAAAGAACTGAAATGCTCTCGTGTTACTCGCAAGCAAGTTCCTTAATTGCGCCTGGTAATTTGAGTTTTTTTTTTTTGTTTGAACACCAGCTCGTCCGTAGTTGACCAAATCCCTCCAGGCGAGCAGACTGGCGTGTCCGTTGCAGGGTGACCGCGCGTGGTGAGAGAGAGAGAGAGAGAGAGAGAGAGTGAGAGAGAGGGGAAAAGGGAAAGAGTGAAGCAAGGACGTGATAGTCATTGCGGCTTGGCAGCTGTGGTCTGCTAATTGATCCGAACGAGGCTCGCGGCGCGAGCTCGCCTGTGAAGACAATCACAAGGAGAGGAACGAGAAGAGAATCAATTTGGTCTGCTCGCCCGAGAATACGGAATGAGCGGCCGCCGTACTCAGATTAACGCATTCTTGGCTCAGACTCGCGGACGCGCGCTAATGGCGAGCTTATTGGGCAGGCGCATTAGGCCTGGCTAGCTCTCTGTGGCGACAGCTAATTACTGTCCGAGCAGAAAAAAAGGTACGTATAAGTGCGCCCAAGGGGAAGAGTCGGAATGGGTGATGGGGAGGGCTCGCCTGTGTACGGGTTTACGAATAGCTGGTTAATAGCTCTCCAGGGTATACCACGCGATAATCAGAGTCTGATGCAGATGGCCGAGTGAATAACGGACTCACTGTTATTCACGAAGCGCCTGCTTTCATCCGCTGATTGAGAAGGTGTGCTATTTGACTAACTAACACGGGGCAGCATGCAACGTTAATCGCTTTTCGGCAATACGATCAGCCAAGTGGGAAGGATTACTGTAATACCAGTCCTCTCGAATTACTCAATAAGTGCATCACAAGAGATCCTCTCAAGAAGTAGTAATTACTGATAGACTTTTATGTGCAGTGCGGAGTACGGCCATGGAATAATGTATTGTAGTTGAAGACGATGAAACACTAATTACACTGTCTGAAGTTTTTCCGAACCATCGGTGGAGAGAGGAGCGTGCTTCGGGCTAATTAGCCAAGTGCTACGGCCATTCCGACTGTACCAATTGGTTCCGTGCTGATGCCACATCGCAGATTTGGCAATAAGAGCGCATATTCCGTCATTCGCTGGAATGCTCGTTTTTTTTTTTTCATTCAGAGGCAGTTAATGTTCCATGGAACGTTAATTCTAGCACACTGCGTGGCATATCAGCCGTGGTCGGGGAAATGTCACGTAACCGATGGACTAAACCACCAAGTGAGTATAAGTAAATATTGTCACCGACAAACGGGCGAAGCACTGAAACCAGGTTTAAGTAGGCGTGCTGGAAGTGCTAGACAGCAGGGAGCTCGAGCGAGGAAGACGACGAATCTCCTATCCTCTCGAGTGCGCAAGGCATGGCAAGTCCGATCTAAAACAGTTCGGCCGCGGTATGGCGCCACTGGATTGCTTGGTACTGTGGCAATATGCAAGGCGTGATCGCTGTTTTTGCGTCGTAAACAAAATAAAGTTATTACGTGACTAGTGTGCTTCATCGCGTGTCACAATTAGTGGTGCATTTATAAACAGAAATTGCAGGGGACGGTTGGGCAGAGGGGCGTGGCGGTTCATTTGCATACGCATTTCTTGAACTTTCTTCGTCGGGAAAAAAACAAAGAACCCAGTGTCGCTTTTGAATTATAAATGTCATCTCTCAGAGTGGGTGGTCACACTCCCCTTGAGCTCCTTGAATTCGCCCATGGCCGTTGCCATCAACTATACGCGATAGGATCGCACACTTTCGATTGCATTAGAATTTCAGCGTTAGTCTGCACTGAACTTATAAACAAAAGTTCGCCTCTGGTCATGCTTAGCCTCGCTTTCGAGGCATGCTCTCTTACCACCGTGTCTTTCAAAGTCACGGACACCAAGGGATAAATACACTAGGGAAGACTGACGTGACATGCAGTGACTTATCCAAATACATATTTCATCTTGCAAGCAACAGGATTGAACGCCTGCGTATAAAAGTATCTGTGGAAGTACTTTTGTTTTTACTGATCACAAATGACCCAAAACGCCGTTGAAATTGAACATTTAACCACCAAGGCGGCTCAGTGGTTAAGGCGCTTGTCTACTGGTCCGGAGTACCCGGGTTCGAACCCGACCGCGGCGGCCGCGTTTCGATGGAGGCGAAACACAAAATTCGCTCGGTGTGCTGTGCGATATGAGTGCACGTTAATGGTTCCGAGGTGGTCGAAATTAATCCGGAGACCTCCACAACGGCACCCCTTTTCTCCTTTCTTCTTGCACTCCCTCTTTTACACCTTCCCTTACGGCGCGGTTCGGATGTCCACCTAGATATGTGAGACAGTTACTCCGTCATTTCCATTTCCCAACAACCAATTTTTATTTTTCATGGAACATTTACGGAACTCAACTTTCGTCATCTCCGCTCTAGCGCTTCCTTTATTTCCTTCAGTGGTCCGCGCCGCCGCGGTGGCTGAGTGGTTATGGCGCTCGGCTGCCGGCCCGAAAGACGCGGGTTCGATCCCGGCCGGGGCGATGGAATTTCGATGAAGGCGAAATTCTTGAGGCCGGTGTGCTGTGTGATGTCAGTGCACTTTAAAGATCCCCAGGTGGTCGAAATTTCCGGAGCCCTTCACTATGGCGTCCCTCATAGCCTTTGGGTCGAGTCCAGGCAGATGGCGCTACCGCGAAGCGCCTGTAACCAAAAGTCAGGTTGCTCGACTACTGATCCGGAGTTCCCGGTTCGAACCCGACCGCGGCGGCTGCGTATTTACGGAGGAAAAACGCTAAGGCACCCGTGTGCTGTGCGTTGTCAGTGCACGTTAAAGATCCCCAGGTGGTCGAAATTATTCCGGAGCCCTCCACAACGGCACCTCCTTCTTCCTTTCTTCTTTCACTCCCTCCTTTATCCCTTCCATTACGGCGCGGTTCACGTGTCCAACGATATATGAGACAGATACTGCGCCATCATTTCCTTTCCCCAAAAACCAATTATTATTATTAACTTTGTCCGCTTGCGGAAAGGAAAGATATCTTTCGCAGCACGGCGGCCCCATTTACGGTTCCGCATGTCCTTTGGCGCGTTGCAAGCAGCGGTTTAACGTATGATAACGTCAGCCCGCGCAGAGCACGTGTCCACCGGCTGTTCAGCCATTCGACCGTGCGCACCTTGTAAATATTCTCCGCTGCTGCGACCGCGCGGGTGGCCGAAACAGCGTCGGCTAAAAAAAAAGGGGGGGGGGGGGGGAGCCACTGGGAGCATGTCGCGAGGCCGCGCTCAGCGCAGCGTAACGGCTCGCGTGCTCGGCGGCCGTTGCGGCGCGCTCCGCTGCGCAGCCCCTGCAGGCAGGCTCATCCGCAGGAATGGACATCACGTGTTCGCGACGGGCATCCCCTTTTTTCCTTCTCTTGCGGCGGGAAGACCGCGTACGAAGGGAATGAACTGGGAGCTTCCCTCGGCTCCCGGGTTGCTGCGTAATAGCGGCGTCCATGGCGCGAGCGTGTACGTGTGTGTGATGCCCTAGCAAAAACTTCCTCATGACGTAGGGAGGAGAGAAATGAAAGAAACAGGGAAAGGAGGAATTGAGGGAGAGTGAATGAAGAAACAAAAACGCAGGCTGTGTGGGCTGAAACCAGCTCTGGTATGTACGCCTTTATGTATGCTCAGAATAGTATCGAGAGAGAGGATAGTCCTGGGAGGGAAGGAAGGGAAGGAGGGAATGAAGAAAGGGAGGTAGGGGGACGAAACCGGGTACTTCTGATGCATTATTTTTGGAGTAGTTGTTTGTCGCGCGAGAAATGGTACGTTTCTTTTACAGTTGCTTGGACTTGCATTAATGTGTATGTGAAGGAATGAAGAAGGACGAAAAGGGGTCAGTGGAGCACCTGGGCAACGTAGTGTAGGAGCTGTGTAAAGTTTGCTTGCTTAAGAGGCTTGACTTTTGAAGCTGTGTGAGGGTGTGCTGGGTGAGAGCTAAAGCCACATTTTAGCGGCCGTAAGGATGTTAATGAGGTGCGACAAGTTTGAGGCTAAAGAAGACCCAGGGATGCAAGGATGTTCGAGCCAAACAGAATTTTTTTTACTTCGTCGTCATCACCATCCTCACCACGGACACTACAGGCCAATGGCCTCTCTCGTGTCTTTTCAACTAAAGCTGCGCTTTGCAAGCTGCTGCACATTATTCCCGCAAACCTCCGCATCTCCTCCGCCCACCTGGTTCCCTGCTGCCTCCTGCTGCGCTTGCGTTCTGTTGGAATCCATTCACTTAGTATAAAGGGCTGATGGTTATCTTGGCTTCGCATTGCATGCTCTGCCTATGCCCGTGTCTTCCTTTTGTTTTTGATTATGATGTCATTATCTCGCGTTTGTTCCCTAACCCACTCTTTCACTCCCTCCTTCCCCCTTTCCTTACGGCGCGGTTCAGGTGTCCAACGATATATGAGACAGGTACTGCGTCATTTCCTTTCCCCCAAAACCAATTATTATTATTTTTAGCCACTCTGCTCTGTTCCAATCTCTTAATGCTACACCTACCATTTTCTTGACATAGCTCGCCTGCGCTGTCCTCAATTTAAGTTCATCCCTTGCCGTTCGCCTGCATGTTTCTGCCCCGTTGACGAGTACCGGTAACATGCAACTCTATATATTTTCATTCTGAGGAATGTTGGTAAACTGCTCTTCATGGGCTGAATGTACCTGTCCAATTCACTCTATGCCTCATTCTTATTCTCCTATTTATTTCATTCTCATCGTCCGGATGTGCGGTCCCTATCAGCATTAAGTAGATGTACTCTGCTTTCCCCTGAGGTTAATTAGCAAGGCGTTGCCATCAGCGAATCGGATAGAACTATATATTCATCATTAATTTTTATCCCTGTCTTATCGCAATCATGTTATCCAAATCTCTTGTAAACGTGCGGGGTATAATAGTGAAGAGATCGTGCCTCTCTGCCTGACACCCTTGTTGATTGGTATTTTATTACGTTCCCTGTGGAGGACAGTGGTAGCTGTGTAGCCGCTGTAATATTCTCCAGTACGTTTACATATGCATCTTTTACACCCTGGTTACGCAATGTCTGCATGGCTGCTGAGGTTTCGAATGAGTCGAGTGCTTTCTCGTAGTCTATGGAGGCTTTACTAGGCGCTTCGTTTTAAAGAGGTACACAAAGACGGACTCAGAACGATTCTCATCAGGCTGACAAAATGTGGCGTGTCGCAATACTGCATATTACTCTAACGCTCCATGGCGACGCCACTCACTTGATGAGCAAGATGGTGAACGATGAGATTTACATCGCGAAACACCATCCCTATTAAATTACTTGCCAATAAAAATCCCAAACGGAATGAAAATAACAGAATATTTCTCTCACAGTATGGTAATGCGGCACTTGGTCCGTCACGGTGATTGAGCGGCTATGCAATCGGCTGCGGAGTGAAAGCTCGCGAGATCGAATCCCGACCGCGATGGCCATACTTAAATTGAAGTTAAATCCGAAAACATTCGTGTGCTGTGTGATGTGAGTGAATGATAAAGAACCCCAAGAGGTCGAAGGCCACCCCTTCAGCGTGTATACTTCGAGCTGAGCAATATAATGCGCAGTCGTTGAGGTGGGCTGTTTTCTTTACCCTTAGTGATGTGATAAAAGCCTTATTTTAGGTTGATGATCGAGCATGCTATAGAAAGGGGCACTTCAGTGGTTACCTTGAGGAATACAAAAAGGGGGGGAGGTAGGTTACAGAAAAAACTCGAGTTCGTGACGACCAAGCGGAAATCAGGAGGAACACAAGAACACGGAGGGTGCATGTAATGTGGTCTGTACAGATAACCGACGCCCGTTAGGTTAACAGGAGGATTACTAGGGAAAGAAAGTCTAGCAGGGGTGGCTGGAAGAAAGAGGGGGGATATTGGGTTAGGAAGTTTGCTTGAATGGCATGGTTGTGGCTAGCACAGAACAGGGACAATTGTAAAAAAATGGAGAAACCGTTGTCCGGCTGTGGACGTATACCGGTTGATGATTATGATGATTGTGCTGGCGTTGAGTCATGTGATGCGCACGTAACGGGCGTATGGCCAGGTTTTATTACGTATAATGAGTGAGTTCTGCGTCCGGCGTGTGCAGCGTATACAGAAGGAGGCCGCGGCAGTCGAGGATGCTGGGCATCCGCAGTGGAGACAGGAGCGGACGCCACCGGCTGGTTGCCCGCTGAGTCGGCGGACGGGGGGGCGGCGGCGGTGGCGGCGGGAGGCGGCCCTCCTCAGGCGATGCCCTGATCCATGGTGCAACTGCCCCAGGCCCCGGTCAGCCACAGCAAGGGGTCCTCCTCATCGGTGTACCGGCGCTCCGCCGTCAACGTCTCGCTGCCCAACGCCGCCAACGCCGGAGGCTGCGAGTCCTGGGAGGACGCGCAGCACATCCTATGGCAGGTGCGGGGCTGCAGAAGAGGCAGCTGCACGCCGATGGTCGCTGCGGGGAGAGATGGATGCAGTGCTTCTCAAAGCTCTCTAAGGTTACGTGTCCGAGAGCTCCTCTTGTCCCCGGAAGGACAACGGCGACTCCACAGCTGGCTGAGCGTTCTCATTTAAAGCATACTGTACTGGGAAGACTTGAGAAGCAGTGCGCTGACCAACTCACCCAGCTTTCCGCTATTCTAGACCAGGCCAGACTTTCTCGCTGTTTTCTTTTATTGTACTGTAATCTGCACTTAGGTGGGTAGAAGACACGGAGCAAGACTATACAGGAGGTGAAACTCCCGTCTGCGCGAGCGAGCGCAGGCGATCAGATAGTCAAAATTGTATGCGCCGACGGGGGCGCATGCAGTGGCGGCGCCTTGCGGCGCCTCGTAGAAGCAGCAGGAAAAAAAAATAAAAAATGCAGCGCCCGGGCAGGCGGTTCCGGCGCGCTCTCCGGCGGCGCGCGCTCAGAGCAGACGACATGCAGACGACACGGGTGCTTCAGCGGGCACGCCGTGACGTTGTATTTCAGTAGTTTCTTTCCAGGCCGCCAGGCGCCGCCAGCAAGATAGTGGCGCCACGGGCTTGTGACCTTTTCTGGTCGCCGCAGACGGCGGAGTTTCCACTCCTCATAGTCATCCTCCGTGGTGGAGGACACGGAAGACCAAGACGGCTCTGTTGGGTATAAGACTATAGTTTAGACACGATAGTAGGATGAGGGCGAGATGGTTAAGCCGCGCTCTGGCCACCGATGCGGGCGATGACACTGTCGCCGCTCTCTCGCACAGGGCGCCCAGATCTGCTGCGCGGCGGCGTTCCTGGTGCCGCACCGGTTCTCGCTGTCGTCGCTGCTGCTGCGCTGGCTGCTGACGCTGAGCTTCGCGCTGACCAGCGTCTGGGCGGGCCTGGTGGTGTGCGCGCCGGACGTGCTCGCCTGGCACCTCACCTGCCTGCTGGTGAACGCGGCTCACGCCCTGCGCCTCGCGTGGCGCGCCGTGCCGCCTCGGGTGCCCGGACATCTGCGAACCCTCTACGAGAAGATGTTCTTGCCCTATCAGGTCCCTGCTCCGTTCATCACTCACCCGGTCGATGGGGGCAGGTGTTCCTCAGAGACGGTTATTTTGTGAGGCGGCGGGCGAATTTAAGCAGCGAATTTTACTTTTGACTGTCAAATCTGTGACACACGTGTTCTTTGTAATGCCTTGTTTTAGCGTGGCTTCTTTTTCTCTAGCAAGAAGAACGACATTCCTCCTAAACAGCGGATCCGGCATTTGAAGCTTCGGGGTGTGAGGGCGCACTGGTGCAACCTACATACACACATCCCCTTGAAGCACTCCACACACTACCAACCCTGCCCAGAATGTTCGCTTTTATCACAACTGTACAAAATCTCCACTATACTACCATTGCGTGAAATCGCCAAAAATACATTTTACTCAGCTTTATTCCTAAACATAACTAAAAGAAACACGCGCATACTGCATGTAAATAAATGCACATTTGTTGTAATTAGGCTCTGATGGCAGCTTGCACTCAGACAGGTGAAGCATTGTGATTATGTGGCGTTTTGATGTTTATTCTAAATAATGTTATTATATTCAAAATTTTGACACACCGTGCTAAATTATATGTTAGTGATTACTTGCTGCATGCATCCTGCAGTATGTTCCGTCGGCGGATCGCGGACAATGCTGCCAAATTCTTTTTTCACACCTTAGACGTTTAGCTGGCGCTCCATTGCAAGCTTAGTATGGTTGGATGCCAGTGACGACTGAGCACTTGTGGTCGCGCGCTGCATAAGAGTTGGCCGCTCACGATCCCGCGCGACCACTCCCCAGGTGAGCAAGAGCCGGTTCATGGAACTGACGCGCGCTGCCGAGCTGGTTCACCTGGCTGCCGAGCGCAGGTACGCCATAGAGGGCGTCACCGCTGCGGACCAGAGGGTGGCCATTCTGCTCACCGGCCAGTGAGTACGCCCCACCGGGGAGCCGCCTTTAACGCTCACAAATGAAGCACTCCCTGGAGAAACATGCTTCTTCCTCAAGATGTACGATTGAATGCAGTGAGGAGGGAGGGAAGGATGTAGGGAAGAAGGAGGAGGGTATGCAGAAAGGAAAGGCGGGGCAACTGTCCCACTTTGGATGAGCACCGGAATCGCGCCTTGCGAGAGGGATGACGGCAGCGAGAATCGTGAGACAGAAAGGAGATAAGGTGGAACCGGAGCTTCTTCCGGATCCGGAGATCCCGGGTTCTAACCCGGCCGCGGCGGCTGCGTTTTTATGGAGGAAAAACGCTAAGGCGCCCGTGTGCTGTGCGATGTCAGTGCACGTTAAAGATCCCCAGGTGGTCGAAATTATTCCGGAGCCCTCCACTATGGCACCTCTTCTTCCTTTCTTCTTTCACTCCCTCCTTTATCCCTTCCCTTACGGCGCGGTTCAGGTGTCCAACGATATGTGAGACAGATACTGCGCCATTTCCTTTCCCCCAAAACCAATTATTATTAATGAACCGGTGCTTCTTCCGCATTGTGGTTAGCGCAGAGTTGATTGATTGATTCATATTGGTGAATTGAGTAATTCATCAAATTATATCTGCCCCAATAAAACCTTGTTGGTTAATACAGTGCCAGAAACATGTGCAAAAGAAAAGAACGAGCAACAGACAAAAATTATTATTTAACGGACACTTGAGAAGATGCGACGCCACCATCATCAGCCTCACTGCGCTCACTGCAGGACAAATGCCTCTCCCATGTCTCTGGAATTAACCCTGTCCCGTGCAGCCGCTGCCACCTTATCCCCCGCAAAATTCTTGATCTCATCCACCCACCTAACTTTCAGCCATCCGTTTAGCGCTTTTAATGTGGGCTCAAACACATCCTTCTTTTTCACTGAAAGGCTACTAACTGTGGCCGTTTGTTTTTTCTGGTTACGTCACCTGCTAGTTAAGCGTGCCAGGCGCTAGGAAGTGTATGCTTAGGAGAGAACTTTCCATATAATGCATGCATGCGTCGCTAGTTCACCCAGCTGTTGGAAGCTGCGGAGCACTACCACAGGTTGTGTGAGAAGGAAAGACAGGAAGCGACAAAGTTTCGGGAGTCATAATTTCCAAGAGAAGCGAAATGAAAGAGAGGAGGAAAGATAGGCAGAGTAGGAGGAGTAGTAACAACGACGAGGTAGGTGCAGTGGTTGTGAGAGGAATAAAGGGCTGGTTGTCATGCCACTTAGGAAACAACATGAACAACAACAAGGATGTCGGCAAGGAAGAGGGCAATCGAAAGAGAGCCGAAGGATAGCAAAAGGCAGCTTAAGATTGAATTGTTTCAGTGAGTATACCGGAGACGGCGAAACTTTGGCGGTAGATTTTCTGTAACGATGGCTGTAAGGGACGCCTTCGAGGTAAACGGCGGGAAGTCGTTGCGGGAGGGGTCTAGGCATCGCTGTAGCTTTTGTGCTCAGAAGGAATGGACTAGAAGTCTGCAAGTTTTATTGTTTGCTGTGAACTCTTGTCCCATCTAACACCGCATTCTTCGTCATCTGATGCGCAGGTTGCAGGTGACCTGCGAAGACGTATTGCTTCATTACATACAGCCCAACGAATTCATCGACTCTCCAGAATACGAGTCCTGTCCCATAGGTAGTGATAAGTTATTTCAGGTGAGTCTCAAATCGATGCCCATTCCTGACACCGCGCAGAATGAGATAAGCCTAACGAATTGTTGCGTGTGTGACCATCTTTAAGGATGTACATTTTCATGTCCTGGTGTGCTGCCACGCACTCGGGATTTTCGCATCAACCATTTTCAGACCTCCGCATCGTTGTTAGGAAATTCTTAATTATTGCAACTTAATAATTGGAACTTAATAATTGCAACTCAATAATAGCAACTAAGCTCATTTGTTTAGTCACTATTTCCGCAAATTACATAGTATCTGTGCATGCATGTCGTCAAGACGCAGAAGAAGTTTCTTATATTTGAATATCTCATAAGGCGCATTTTCGTCGCTACCTGCGATAACACGTCTCTCAGTATGCACCATAGACGGTACCTTTGAGGATGCAAACAAGCAAATAAAAACAAACAAACAAGCAAGCAAACATCTCAGTATGCACCATACACGGTACCTTTGAGGTAGCAAACAAACGGAAGAACGGAGGGACAGGCGGACAGATAAACAAACAAACAAACAAACAAACAAACAAACAAACGAACAAACAAATGCGCCAGTAATATATCGATAGCACCTCCAGGTCAGCATTTACGGCACCTTTGCAGACTAAAGGTTCTTGAAAAGTGAGAACGAGGGTCCCGCACCTTTCACAGAGAAGGCTTTGACCTTAGCCGACTTTTTCTCAACATGGCAGTCATGGGCTGCGAGCTGCTGTAGTTGCTGCTGTAGGGTGCAGAGATCAGCAACCTTAAGGAAGGGTGCACTTAATGATAGTTTAGAGGATGTAATGGTTGCACCCTCAATAAAGGGTACTATTTTTCCATAACACCTCTGCGAATGCATGTTGGAAGGGTGCTCCACGTTGATCTACCCATGAAGCAAAAGCCTTGGACTGATGCACGCCCTTTAAACTTTCATGATGTGCACCCTTCCTGAAGGGTGCTGATCTCTGCACCCTTTTTAGCACCCAAGTCGGTGTTTGTCTGGGGACAGCTGATTTGCACCTTTAAGGGTGATAATTTGTTCAGTGTGTGGTAGTGCCGTGGCAGGCGATCGAACCGCACGCGCGCTCCGCAGGTGACGATCACGGCGACGGAGCCGTGCACCTACATGTCGTGGCAGCGTCCGCGTCTGCAGCAGCTGCTGCGGGCCAACCCGGTGCTGTCGGCGGTGGTGCACAACCTGGTGGGTCGGGACATCGCCATCAAGCTCTACTCGCTGGCCGAGTTCCACCAGCTGGGCTCCGACAGCGTGCCGCTGCCCAAGCGCGACGCCAGCCCCGACTGGGAGAAGCAGGTGCCGCGCAGCCTCAGCCTGGACACGGTCTACACGGGGCCCGGGGGACGGCTCCACTCGGCCGCCTGGCACGAGGCGCGCGCCAGGCGCCCCGCATCCTCCTCACTCGCCTCGTCGGCGCACCTCTCCTACGGACCTGGTACGAGAAAGGGTGCAGCTCCTTGACACGGTCAGGCGCCGTAGCCCCCCTTCCCCTCCTCTCTCACACACGCGTACCTCAAGATGAGCGTTAACGCTGCACTATATGGGCCCCAAACATGTTAAATCGCAGGATTATCTGTTATCACTTGGAGGTTGGGCACGTGGTTCTTGATAATCACAAAGTGAACAACGGATTCGGATGTGTGGATTTTGTATTTGTCCATAGTGTCTTTGGTGCACACACATTTTTTGCCGGCTCCTATGGGCGACCTCGCTGAGCATGACAATGGCCGGGCTGGTGATCCATTGCAGCGTTCTGGCCATACTTCCGCGTGTTTGATATCATTGCATGTCGCAGATTCTCGATTGCTTCGTGAAATTAAGCTTGGCTAAGAGATTCAGGGCGTAGAGATGTAAAGAAATGTTTGGCAATCTACGCGAAGCGGCTCGGCCCCCCTCTGAATAGTTCAGTGCCCTCTTAATAAGGAGCAAATAGGTGAGCCGTCCTTGAGCCTGCCAAGGCTCTTTCTGGCCAGTTGATCTTTTGCCACCGGATGCTTCGCATTCGGCTACAGAGACTCTTCAAGCACTGTCTGCATAACAGAAGCCATAGCTCCTGACCATCTAAATTCATAGCACCAACACTATCCACTTTAGAGTGGGCATATCTTAACCAGGAGCTAGAAGCTGACGCCATCGCAATGCGACAGATGCTCCTGCTTCTTGTTTTTCGGCTTGCTCCCTGTACTACTGCCTTCACGCAGCTACCTTTACTGCATGCAGCATCCCTGGTGTTCGTCCCCGCGGCGGTGTTTGTCGCTGTATGTAAAGACACGAAAGAGGTATCACTGCAGCACAACACATGTACTTTAAGCTAAGAAAATAGTCATGTGGATAGCGGAGACGGGACCTGCTATTTACAGCTGGTGTGCGTTTCTGTTTACGGTCCACCTGTCTTGCACTTGCTTCCGATGCCGAATATTATACTTTTAGTAGCGGAGGCTGTGCAGAGAAGGCGACACATGAGCAGATCATTCCAGATGGATGGATGGATGGTTGGATGGATGGAGGGATGGTTGGATGGATGGATGGGTGGATGGATGGATGGATGGATGGATGGATGGATGGATGGATGGGTGGATGGATGGATGGATGGATGGATGGATGGATGGATGGATGGATGGATGGATGGATGGATGGATGGATGGATGGATGGAGGGATGGTTGGATGGAAGGACGGTTGGATGGATGGATGGATGGATGGATGGGTGGATGGACGGACGGACGGACGGGTGGGTGGATGGGTGGATGGAAATAATAATAACATGACCTTTCAAAGCTTCCTTTCACTCAGAAATGTGGAAGCCTTCAGAACGCCTCGACCAGAAAGTTACACTATCCCCATGCTTCCTTCCAGCCGATCACCCTTTTTCCTTCATGAGCCTTTGCCGAGCCCCTGACGTCCACATATGCCCCAACCCGCGCGTATGTACCTCGCCTATATCCCACCCCCACAGGCCGTGCCACCGAGCCGGTGTGCGTGGTGAAGAGGACCCTCGCCAGCCCCCGCCCAAGTCCACGCCCCAGTCCGCGCCCTTCTCCACGCCGCTCCGTGGTGCGCTGTGGCGGCCGGGGTAAAGTCACCACCAGCCTGCTTCCCGCCACCGGCACCGTGTCGGAAACGCCCCTGTAGACAGAGAACGCTTCGTGCACACCCGCTGCTGATGTCTCTGTCGCCGCTGCTGCTTGTGCTGCTGCCACGCCGCGGCTGACATCGCTCCCTTCTAAGCCGCGTGCTTCTGTGCTTGTGCTGCTGAACGCTGGCTGGATAGTGCTGCCTGTGCTTCCGGTGTGTTACAGTGCGCCGCCTGTCGGCGTTGGTGCGCGGTAGTGTGGCTGCTCGCTCGTGTGCGTGCCCTGAAGTGTGATGCCGCAGTAGCTACAGGCGAAAGCCTGCCCCACAACCGCAGTGACGCTCCAATAGCGAAAGCGGGGCGCGCTTCTTCTGGTCTGTTTGCATGCGCGCAATATTCGTTACAACGCTCAGCATTTTTTTGCAGGTCACGATAGCATAGAATTTTATGTTTGTTTTAGTTTGATGAAGTATGATCGTGACCGTTGTCATTTTCCAGTGGACACGGACTTCGGGGGTTGTGGCCTTCGATGTCAAGGCCGCCTACAGACATATAATATTTGTGAAAAAAACACAAAACGCTTAATGTCGCAGTATGAATCTCCTCTCAAAATGCCGTGAATTCGTAGAAGAAACGAGATTGATGATTTGTCGAGGACGGTACACCGAACTCTTACTAAAGCGATACATTAGATGGTAATCTTGAAGAGGGTAGGATGTGAAGGTTTTCGGAGCACGGTAGCGTGCATCCGTGGCCCCTGCGGTTCTAATGAGCCCAGCTCTATGTGACACCATGAGAGCGCCGAGCGCGCTTCAGTGTCACAGGCATCTCTCGGTGCCTCGGCGACTGCTGTACACTGGTGACATCTAACGGCCGGAAACCTAACCGCATCATAGCAGTTACCAAACAGCCATATAATATGCTTGTATTTCGCGCCATCAGGTTCCGCGAAATCGGGCGCCTCCGCCAACATCATCTCTGTGCGTTCGATTTCGTATGACGTTATCTGATCGTTTTGTTGTCCTAGCCGGCACTTTGTACTCCGCCATATTCCTATTCCACGCTCGTAACTGACATGGGCCGAGAATTAGTGCCCAATTTTAGTTGTACAGAAGGCAACCGGGGTCCCGATGTCCGGGCACTTTCCGCTGCTGCTGAACTACATATCACTCCAAGACTATGGTGTTCTGATACGGAACACGACGCTCACTTTGTGTTCATGTTTTTATGAACTTCTCATATCCAAAGGGCGAATTGCAGCAGGCCGGCTTTGGTACGGTTGTAAAATGCGGAATCCCCCAAGTGGAGTGCAAATAAGCTCTCCGTTTCACAGACGCTCTATATTTGTGAAAAAAAAAAAGTTTGTAAAACGGACCCGATTAAGGCACCAGTTTGTTATAAGCGCCACTGTAACAAGAGGGAGAGTTAGGGTAAACAGAAAAGCAGCTACTCACGTCATCAGTTGAGACGGAAGCTTTAAAGACAAATTAACGCTCGACTTAATTCAAGAGAGAGTGACGAGTGCTTTTTAAGCGACAGCATAAGGAGCTCTTTTGCTCGCCAAGTTGATGTGCATCTGGCAGCATGTACAGTTGTACAGCTGCGCAAGAGTTCCGCCGCTAAATTTAGTGGGCGTGGTGGCGCCCTCTAGCGATAGTTTAAGGAGCTCGTCGGCTAGTCATGCTGATGTGCGCCGTAACGCATGGGCTAGTGCTGCTGGTCTAGGAACACATAGAGATGCGCCAGAGTTCCACCGCTACATTATCGAGCCTGGTGGCGCCCTCGGAGGCCTCGTGGGCGCTCCACGAACTAGTGGTGCGCGCCAAGTTCAAATGACTTGGCATGAAACCACGGATAATCAATTTCGATTCATATGTGGCGCATGTGGGGTCGTGCTTGGCGAGTCCGGCGAGATCCTTGAGCTATGGCCAGGCGTCCGCTAATTTTTTGAACAGCTCAGCGGTCCTATTCACGTCTTCGGGGGGCATTTCTTGCTTTAGTCCCATCGAGGGCGGTATATGCAACTTTATTTAGTTCATCTACGCTAAGAAGCTAACGAAAGAGTAAAAATATTTTTGTAAAAATTCAGCTTTTATTTCTATTTTATTACGCTCACATCCACTCCAAGTGAAACACAACTGTGACTAAACCACTGCGCCAATACAAATTAAGCGCTCGGAGTTGGACACCTCACGGAGGTGTGAACCTGCTAGGTTTATGGCTCTGATGCGCTCAGCATTGTACTTGTGAATTTTATCACCGAAGGCTTGCCGCTAACGCTGCGTAGTACTTCCGAGTTTGGATGAATTTTATTTGCTGGAGGAATAAATGACAACACAAGCATGCTAGCTTCACTTCGACGTACGACGTCAAGAAGTGGATATGCGGCGGCTTATTTAACATGCTGCATGTAAATGCTATGTGTTCTTTAAAGACTTGGCTTTCTAACTTCATTAGAGAGCTTCAACACATTCCCACTTGATGGCACTGAAGGTCAAGAGCAAGCATTACATACAAGTTGTCCCATGTGGCTAAATCCAATATTAAGAAGAGAACCGGTAATTTTAGAGTAGATGGAATTTAAAGGTGCCCTGAAACACATTCTCAACACATTTTATATCCTTAGTATATCGCTCGACTAGAGCCCCAGAAACAACGCCCGACTACCAAGGTTGCGTGCATTGAGCGTTGCCCATGGCGACCTTCCCCTCGTCACTGTTGCGAGGGGCGGTGCCGGGAGCCACGAGGACGAGTACAAGTGCTGACGTCACATGCCAGTGGTTGCTCTATGACCACATAATGCATATGGAAAACCACTGGGACAAACGAAGGAGATCTTACAGTGCACTCCGTTCCTGAGCAGATGGGACGCGTAACTTAATTGCAGGATATACGGCGGCGCCTTCTATTACCGCTTACCGTCGTAACTCGCCACGTCCAAATTGTGGTTCAGAGTCCCTTTAGAACTACTCGTGACATCAGTCTCTTTGAAAAAGAACCATTAGTGTTTTCAATTTGTTAATTACAAGAACTCGTGAAATTTTATAATTTGTATAGGAGTGAGAGACTTTAATTAGAATGTAGTAGGCAGCGGGGATAAACCCTAATCAACTCAATATAAAAAAAGACAGCGTTATTCTGAACGTTTTCTTTTCTTTTCAAGTTTATGCGAATGAAAACCCGCAAATGCTGTATATTGCTGCCATGGTTTGTAATTTATACATATCCATCTAAAAAAAAAAGAAGTTGAAGACTTTCTTACCGCTCCCAGCAACTGTCATGCGAGGCTGACTGACTGACCTCATGCTCAAACCGGTTGCCACTCTTGGAGACACGACGAACGAAGCTGGGTATATGTGTAAAAATGTCTGAAACCGGCGCGACATCCCACAAAGGTGGCACCGCAGAACGCCTTTTTTTTTTCTTTTTAAATAACGTCTCCTCTTCATAAGTGAACGTGTCCTTTTTTACGCATACGCATGAAGGGCCGTTAGGAGCAATTTTGGTAATATAAGGTGTGATATGTCATGCATCTGGGGATGCAAATTACGCCAAATGTGAATAGTTTGCCTGCATCCAGAGAGGACCGAGAAAGCTCGAGGGTTGTTCCATCCAGGATACCGCAAGAATACCAGTGTCAGATATTTCATCTCATTTCTGCCTTTTATCTTTTGTACGCTTTCATTTACACCTAGGTCTGCGCAGCTCACTGCGGCGTATAGTTTAAGAAGCGTCACTCTTGGACAATCGCAGTGGTTCCCTGCTTCGACGCGGTTACTCTTATTATGCATGGTCTAGCATCGACGTGGTAGTCCGCGAAAAGTGCCACTGCGGACAAGCGAAATGCGGATAGAACAGGTTCATCAGATTTTAGTTTCAAGGACCTAGATACCTGCGTGATTAATTATCGGCTCCAGAGTGCGGTCACACCTCTTCGAAAGTCATGACTAACCACGTATTTATCATGTCTCTTCAGTTACTACTTTTGTTTTGTGTTCGCGATCGAATCGTCCCATTCGCATTTCAGGTGTCCCCGGTAGTACATCAGCTGTTAGAATGGTGACGAGCATGTATCCTGTGGTCTAAGGTTGTGGCAGTAGTAGCTTGTCTAGGTATTCCCTTTACCTTCTTTCCGTAGCTGAGTGTAGGTCACGTTTGTGACGCAGCGCTTTTGCTCGTAGTATATACCTAGTACAGGCCTCCTCCTCGGTTGTAAACAAAAGCGTGTGACGTCACTGCGTAGTAAAGACTGGCGAGGTTTAGTAGAGCAGTGCGCGCGGCGCGCGTTCTACGCTTGGCTCAGATTCGTTCCGCCTCCGTTGCCGTCGATGTCAGGCCGTCGACGTCAGCGCCACCTCATCTAGTGACGTCAGGAGTTGGAGGAGGCCTACATGGTCAACGGAGCGCTTCGGAGGCTGCTAGTTGTCGATTTAACGCTGTACGGAGGTTCTATTGCACGGGAAGGTTGCAACTGTGTCAATAAATCGCAGTTAATGCCATCACTTGCTGTTAATCAGCTAGGGAAGGCCGTCAGAAGGATCCACTGTCAGAATGCAGATGAAGGTGAGGACGTGACGCTGGACCAAGCATCTCATGAGAAGCGTTAAGTTATGCGCCATCTTTTTTCTTTTTAGACATGTCTTTGTTGACACTGTGGTTTAAGGCTTATTTCTTATTAAGTGATCGCCAGACATATCAATTTGCAGTCAGGTCCGCGTTGGGCGAACTTCGTCACTGTTGTGCAGCTTGTGTCATGGTTAGTGAGAGCGAATGCATTCACCCTTGAGGTAGGTGAACGGAAATAAAAGAAAAATTTATTTTGAAGTAAATTAAAATAAAATTTGTACAGACCTGTCTATTTACCTATCTCAAAAGCAATCGTATGTCATATATGCTTGGCACCACTGTTTCGAACTGAAATCGACATAACGAACTTAATAGTCATAACGAAGTCAGAAGAGTCATAAGGACTGTATGCACTTTAGATGAAGCAGAATATTGTGCGCCGGCGTTGATGCCAAAATAACAGCTCCACTGGGCTACCCGAGAAGTAGCCAGACTACCACACATAGAAAACACACCACCTCGGCACCACGCGAGCTTCCCTACATGCCTCGTTCATTTGCGCTGCCTGGGCTGAACAGGGTGTTGTTTTGAAGCTGTGCACTGCAACGAGATCCCGTTGTACGCACACACAGGAGATAAGACATATAAAGCAGCGCTCATATATACGCTGGAACTTTCATAATTTCTCGCTTACTAGGTGTCCCTTTTCCCAATTCGGATAATGTTGCTCTGGAACTACAACGAGCTTTTTCCATAGTACGTGAATGATTAGTTTGCGCAGGATACTTTTAATTTGGCGTACTTACTGCCCATTTGACCTCATTCGCTTTCCCTCTTTTGAATTAAATTTTTGTTGGAATCCCAAAGCACCTTTCGAGATTCTCAAAAACGCCAGAGTGCACGAAACGTGGTCAGGAATATCTGGGCTGAGTGAATAATAGAGAGTCTGAGAGAATGCTTGAAAACAAAAGTTGATACCTTTAGCAGTGATTAATAAAGAAGTACAAAAAGAAGAAAAGGAATAATTCTTAGGGAATTTGGTTTTCTGACGTCATTAAGTTCACACGTGCCATTGGCGAATCCTATTGACGTCAGCACCAGGAAAATGGGCATATCTGAGAAACAGAATTCTTTTATTCTTTTGTAGAGAAGAGTGCATATGACTTGAACACTACAATTGGAAAAGAAAGAAAGAAATAAAGAAGGAAAGAAAGAAGGAAAGGAAGAAAGAAAGAAAGAAAAAAGGAAGGAAAGAAAGGAATATGGAAACGCGTCACAAGTTGATACGATCGTAACAGGCGGCGCGCAACATCGAGCTCTTCCAGGAACAGGAACGACGGATAGAGTCAAGAAGGCGAATGCTGAAACAGTGCAACTGCGCTCGTAATTATGCTTCTAGAAAACACGTCAGCAGAGCATGACCATCAAGGCGCGCTCAACAGTGTGAGTGTTTCAGAACCTCTCTCAGGCGGCAAAGTATCTCGCAGAAACTGTTCACGGGACACGATGAAACAAACAAGTAAGGCTGTTATTTAACGTGACTTGGGTCCGTACGCAGTACAGACAGCAGCAATAAGAGCGAGAATTCTTTTTATTTTTTTCTTGAATGCTTTTTTTTTAAATCGCACCCTTTGTAGGCCTTTTCCTCTACGCATGAAATGGGCACGTTGAATTAGAATGAGATGCTTTCGGTCACATTTGCACTCTTCGGCTTGTTTCGCTGCCTGCAATGTTCACGTAGCGAAAGGAGCTTAACATGCACCATTCTACGTAGTTCGATAGTATTCGGGCTGCGCGTTTTTTTTTTTTTCAAGTGAACATTAGTTCTGCTTCCCAAGTCCATGTTCGGGGTCACTTAAGTTTAGACGAGCATTATTAGAAGCAACCCGCTTTAGCCACCAACATCAGGCGTTGTTAGGTAAATTTTGTGCGACTATTAATTCAGCATTGTTAAAGTAGTTAAAGCTGTTTGAGAGAAAACGAATAGCAACTGCCTGCAGCTAATCGAGCATACATTGGTACATCACTATAGCGGTTAAGCACTTACAGCGCTAATGAGACAATTTCCAGACACTTTCATGCATAAACAACTTGTCACAGAGTTTTATTCTCCATGAAAGGGTGACCATTGCTCGTGGCGGTCAAAATGCTCATAGCTACTTTCTCTTGGCACTTCGACGTCACGTATTCTTATTTGTGTAAAATTTATCCGTAGAATAAGAATAGACATGCATCTGAATTTTCACTCGCAAATCAAGCGCACTTGAACTGTGTCTAAGAAATTACCCAATGTAGTTTAGAGCGCTCCTCACAAACGAGTTATACCACTTCACTGAAGCTCATCCTCGTCTCAGGTCATATCCTTCAACACGAAGCAGCTGATCGCAACGGCATTCAGTCCTCGAGCAAGTTATCTTTTTTTTTTCAGAGTATTGAAGCCTGTTTGTAATAATACCTCACACTATCGGCGGCGTGAAATGAACTAAAGAAAAGCTGAGCAATGTTTTCAGCATGGGGTAATCATTTCGAGGATGATTAAAATGCAAAAATATGCTACAGTTTGAAACAAGAAGTAGTTTTGATGCGGAAATTGGGTCCTGATAGTAGAAATGCTCTAGACGGATTTATGATGATTATAGACTAGCACTAACAGGGAGAAAAATTTTGACACAGCTTAATCTAACATTTTAATGGGCAAGATAATAGGCAAACAAATCTTATGAAAAAGCCGCGCACACAGGCTATGTGGTTTGCTTTTCATCCGTGTTCGCTAGTCTCTCGTTTGCCTGTATTGCATTACTTGGCGGTATTCCAAAAGAGATCTTACCAGCTTACTACTCACATCTCAATGAAAATGTGCTCGTACTCGACAAACTGTTAGATTGACTACGTGGGCTATGATTCGACTGAATTGTTTCGGTGTCCGTAGATTCTTAAGCTTAAGGATTCACTTGTGTTAGTTTTTACGAACCAAAATTCGATTCAGTAGAGTGGAAAACATGTACCACATATCCTCGTCTTCAAATAACATAAGTCAATCGGCCAAAATAGGTAACAGCGATGGACATCGTTACAAGATGCCGACCCAAGAAAAAAAAATTGGGAGGGGTATCGTTTCTTCAAGTAAAACTTCACTCACGTGGGTGCGATTTAGGAAAAAGGAGTAAATAACGGTTCGCCTCGAGTTTCTCTCCTTCGTCGCTAACGTGTTCGCACCGATCGCCCTTTGTTCCCACCCATAGCTGTGTCCCAGGAAGAGCCGGAGAGAAAGAAGAGGGTCAAGGTGGTCGCCGTGGCGGGAGCGGCCAGTGTAGATGCTTAGCCAGTGGCATCCTTCATCCCCGCCCTGCTGACGCCGACCCCCCTGTGGATGATGGCCGACGCACACGGGGTTCTTCTCTCTGTGTGCTAAGTGTCACGCTTACCCTGCTTAAGCAGCTGTTACTTCGGGCATGTCTTGTTGCCGCGCCGCCTTGGTTTGCGAGGGAACCCACCACCGAGATAAGAACCAAACAAAGAGACCCCAACGCCAAAGGGCCGCTTCGACGAGCAGCAATCGCCATTTGTTCGTATAAGTTGTACGTTTCGAGCGACTGTGTACCATCACTGAGACACGTGGGTATATACACTCTAAAAAGGAATTAGCTTTTCTCTAGCGCACCCACTTTTGTAAAAGGGAGTAAGGGAGTGCGCTAGAAGACAGCTTACTCGCTTTTCACTCCCACATGGGTGTATTCTTGTTTAGACTGTACGCATGTAAACAAATTCCCTTGAGCCACGACCAACGACCAGGATGTCCTTAAATGGGACTCGGACAATCTTCAGGGGGAACGGGGCCTTATTTATTTTTATGCTGTCATACACGAACGGCGTCCGCCCTTTGTTGCATATTAGTAATGACACGCAATCGCGCAGAAACATGATATCCTACGCGTCTATATAAATTAAAGAGAAGGATTAACTTGGAAACGAACGCTGCCATCGAAGCGGTCTTTCGTCGTTATATACACAGCAGCGCTGCGAGTGTGTACCATTTGGAACTTGTTTGCACTTTGTGTGGTTTGCTGGCGCTCAAAAACACACAACTTGTGTTCTTTATATACCTTCCAGCGTACGCATATGAAGTTAAAAACCTTTAAAGGCTTAAAGGCTGGCTGTCATGCATTATTAGAGGTATTATACAAGCTACCAACTGCAAAAAAAAAGACAACGTGCTCAAATAGAGCATAGATCGCCTGTAAACCAGCCAACATTTACCTTAGTCTCCAAGTGCGATACGTATAAGTTTCAGCACGATTTTAAAAACTTCATATCGTACCACGGATTGAAAGTAGCGCTCCATATCTCACAGCACAAACCATGCACGAGCACTGAGTGACGTTGTTTCGATTTCACCAAAGCCGTCCGCGTAAGCTGCACCTGTGACGAGTATTAATTACGAAGCGATCAATATTTCACCACATGTCCCTTTATTTTCTTCGCAAAGCCATTATTGTGTTCACCTACACTGGTGGTTGTGGCAGTATTCTGAGCGCTACTGAGCTCGCTCGGCTAGTCAAGGTTAAAGTCTGGTTACTCTGCTCTAAATTTTAAAGGGAGCTCGGAACGCTTTTCAACGTTGCGATTTTTAATGAGCTAATTTTTCTTGCCAGGAGAAAGCCAAAATCATCAGAATAATTGTGAATTTGTGACGCAGTGCAGATGATTATAGAGTGTGCCGGTATATTCGAGGGATAAAAATTTCGCGAATTGTTTGAGGCTTGGAAAGTGCTATCGGAGCTGCGGGAAGATATGTTTATTCTCTTTATCCGACTTTGTACAGCCTTTCTCAAAAGTTTCCAGGTCATGTGTTTGTTTTTATGAGCACAGTTGTCGGGTAGTTACCGCAGTCCCGGAGCTCGAAACCACCCGAGAGACGGGGAAAAGAGCTTTCCCCAATTTCTAGGGATCTGAAACTTCAGAAGTGCTGTGAGTGCCAGTTAAAACAGCTCAACAACAAATTGCGTGGCCTGGCCACTTTCAACCAAGGCTGTCTATTTTTAACTGTTCGTTTTAACAAAGGCGACCTTATAACCACTAAGCTCCCGAAACGTTCCAGGATCCCTTTAATCTGTGAGACCGCTACCCAGCGACGCCAACTATCATTCTCATGAACGTCAACATGCGATTATAAACTTTTTGACGCGACTATAGCTTACGTGATGGCTGCTTCGACTGCGTTTGGAGCGCACAGCCTTAATTTTAAGCAAGCATTGTTTTTTAACGTTGGGCTTGAACAAACTTATGTCCCAATGGTTAAGGAAAGATACACGGGGTGAGGCGCCGCAAAGCCGCGCCTCTTTAAGCCTTTTCTGAGGAGAAATGTCTCGCGCTCATCATTATATCTTTTTACTGTGGCCATTAATTCTCACTGTGACCATTATTTTCACTGTGACTATTAATTCTCGAGCGTTGATAGATCCGCGCCTACCCCAAACGTGCTGGGCGAGCCTTGTATTCTTGTACCACAAATGGGTTCAGCGTTTTTCTGCGAGCAAATGCTTCCTGTGTGTACAAAGTTCAGATTTCTGTGTATATATCATGTACATTGTTTTGTATGTTTGTACATAACCATAGCCGGGCAGCAGTGAGCTAGGCTAGTTAATAAAATGAACAATAAAAGTGACTGAAAACATGCGAAAACTGGTAGCTGCGTGAATCCTTCTCAATGTGTGCGTTTATTCTCGAAGCCTGTCAAAACGCCTCCCCATTCGCTTCGACACGGTAAGATGCCCACGTGCAATGATTCTGTGGGTATTTCCCTCATCCACCTTTGCCACCTGGCAGCCAGATGCCAGGTCGCAGCTGGCTCTTCCGTGTAACGCCCTTGGCAGGTGGTGCGCCAGTGTACTACCCATGTCACCTGCCAGATGACAGGTGGCAATGTGTGACAACACCGGTGAGTTTCGAGACGTAGGGCTGTTGTGTTCTTGCAGACAAGCGGAGGGAGTCCGCGCCTAATAGAGTTATCGTGGTGCTTATGACAATAAAATATAAAACAACCAGGGCCTGAAACTGGCCAAAGCAGAACATTAAGAGAAATAGCCAACTGGAATAAAGAAAGCTGGGCGCCCGATAAATTGGAGGGCACACTTAAGCTCTTCCTTAAGGGTATGACGCGATGGCGTTAATGGGTTAATGCCGACATATGCAGTATTGGTGATTCACTACTTGACATTCATGAATTCCTAGGAGTCCTCATACCACTGCTGGCGCAGCTGTGCAGCGGTTATTAAGCGATGTGCCGCCGCCCTGCGATAGCAGGCGCTGCCACTGGTGAGGTTTGTGACCCCAGGTTGCTCCTCCTCATACTTTCATATTCATATTCATACTTCATATTATCTTAGAATGTGCAGCGTACGCCAACGAACGTGCGCACTATGGACAATGCATGCAGTCCGTCACAAAAGTGCGACTCAAAGCGGGCTCTATATTAGGTACTTTAGGCTTCTACAGACAGCAGCGACTTGCGATGATATTCTTGTTTGCCTATTTAGACGCTACTAGTGTGTTAAACAAACTCTAAATTGCCCGAACACTTATATCACCCCGCTGTACATGCACAGAACTTGGCTTCCGTCTCATCGAAAGGAGCCATCATACAGTGAACTGTTGCGTTACAACCCTCTTCAATGACTGCATTGTTTTCTAGCGCCATTATTCCATCTTTACTCCCCAGTTTTCTCCCCTATGCAGAGTAGCATGTCAGCGAATATTCAAGCCGACTAAAATCTGTTTTTCGTTAAAGAGCTCTCTTTCTCTTGCTTTTCCTAGGCAACCTCTTTCGACCAATCATTAATTTAGCTGCCACGTTGGTCAGTTCGCTCACAATTCGCTGGACAGGTTGTGATGACGCGACAAGATCACGTGACCTAGGTGGCCCATCTAGTCTGCTTCTCTGGAGATTTTTCGTGGATTGTTCGTTCACGGTTGTCGACGCCGACACCGTTGAGTTACGTATTTGGCTCTTGTCATCGTTTTTCGCGTCGCGCTGCTAAGACATGAGACTTTTATATCTTTTTGGGAAACCCCCGGGCTACAATTCCGCGGTGGCCCATAGCTGTCCCCGTCATGACAGTAGTCACTTAGCACTGCTCACAGTGTCGCTTAGCGTCGTTCTAGCGTCCTGAGGCGTCGCCAATATTCGCTGTTACCCTTTCAAGGGCGCCTCCGAATCAGGTGCCTACACTTTTTAAAGGATATGGCCACGTCATGCTCATCAACACCAGCTCACATGTAATTAACGTTGCGCTAGAAATGGCTCCCGATCGGGAGGGAGAGCATTTGAACTTTTTGGAGGTTAATTAAAATATCTCCCAAACGTCACTTGCGCCCAGTAAATTGCCACAAGTGTCCAAACAGAAGCCCACAGCAGGCTTTGTATTGCTTCATGATTTCGGGTCTTAACAAAGCGGACAAAAGTTTCAAGAGCAGAAAAGAGGCTATCCGGCGAGCATTTTTACACCATGCGTCTGCGCTGTGGTTAGCAACCTTGTGCAATCTGTTAGCGGGTCGAGTACGCTTGCTCTTCTTTATGGTAATGAGATTAATACAGCCGAAATCACCGCTTGCCCGTACAGGCCACTTCTCTCTGCGCTATACCACAATCGAACGCTGCCGCTACTGTAGTGTATAGCTCATAATAGAGGGGGCGCCACATGTGCGACCGAGCGCCGTGCTAGGGCCAGCAGCGGGCAATACGAAACAGAAGCTTGTACCCTTTGTATCACCGGTGGGTACCCGGCGGCACTGGGGATCGAACCTCGCACATCCTCCATACGAGGCGGATGCTGGAACGACTAAGCCGCCGCTGCGGTTTTTCCTGTAATTTGGGTGCTTTGAAGGTCAAACTGGTGGACCTTGGCGGGATTTTTCTTCTGGAGGCAGCATATAATATCGGGAGCAAAATTGAGAGACACCCGCCAACGCCTGCCGAACCGAGCCAAACTAGAGTCACTGGATGAGTTTATCTAGTGACTCTAGGCGAAACTAATGTCACTGGAACGGGAAAAGTACCGCATTCGTTTTCTCTCGCCGCCGCGCCGGCCGGCCAGCGCGCGCGCGTTCCCGATTCGTTCTCCGCGGTGACGCGGTCATTCCCCGCCATAAATGGTCCGCTCGGTTCTTTCTCGCGGCCGCCGGCACACAGATAATCCGGAGCATTACGTAGCACTTGCTCTTATGGGCAGAGATAAGCGTGCACAGCATTTCCAGCCTTCCCTGCAGCGCAGCGTGAAGACAGGGACACGCGAAGCAAGCAAGAAGACTTCTGATCGCCTAAATATGATTCAATTAAAGTTTTCCTATCCTATCCTATCCAGTCGCGTAGTGACGCTTGTGCAATTCATGCCTGCGCAGAGACTGCGCGCGGCCGTCGCCTCAGCGGCGCTGGACCAAATATGGCGGCTCCGGTGATGGTTGCGGTACTTTTCCCATTCCAGTGACTTTAGTTTGGCCTAAAGTCACTGGAACGGGAAAAGTACCGCAACCAGCCGCCATATTTGGTCCGGCGCCGCTTGCTGTGCACGCTTATCTCTGCCCATAAGAGCAAGTGCTACGTAATGCTCCGGATTATCTGTGTGCCGGCGGCCGCGAGAAAGAAGTGAGCGGACCATTTATGGTGGGGAATGACCGCGTCACCGCGGAGAACGAATCGGGAACGCGCGCGCGCTGGCCGGCCGGCGCGGCGGGGAGAGGAAACGAATGCGGTACTTTTCCCGTTCCAGTGACTTTAGGCCAAACTGCATGAGAGTGCCCCCTCACGAAGCACTCCCGTTGTCGAGGCCGGCGCTGAGTCGCTCTTCTCGAGACAGGCGCACGCCAGTGAAGGGCTTACAGTACAACCTCTTGATCGGCGAACGCGACAGCGCACCGGGTAGCGCCTGGCCCCGAAGCAAGTAGTCACGTGCCTGTAACCATGGCAACCGATCCGAAGACTGGGCGCTGCTATGCCCGCGTTGTGGATGACTGTGCATTTTTCGCTGCCAACCAGGGTTCAGCCTTTCAGGGATCGCTTTCGCACTATCTCCCGCCCCCATCTGTCGCTTACATGCGCCGCCTATCACCAGCCGTGTGTTTGCTGCCCAGCGTGCGCTACGCTCGTCAGCCGGCCATCGCGTGGCAAGTAGCGGACCGCCGCGGCTTCGCTTCCTCGCTCCATTTTCCTCCACCCTCGACAAGAAGGAACCCACTGCGACAAAGAACGGTAAGTGCGGATGCGGCTAAAAACTTGGGGGACACTTAAGTTCACCTTGAGAGTATGGCGCATTTTTGTAAAAGGGTCCCTACGGTCGCTTGCTTTTCCCTGGCGAACTCTTTCGCGGGTGTCGACACGCTTATTACCACATACTTTTTTGTTACACATCCTCGTTCGTATTAACTTCTGACGCCAATTAGTGACCACAATTACTTAAGTGTTCCTGTAACGTAATTCGCTTACTGTGAGGTACTTGTACAAGACCTTTATGTATCCTAATGAACGAAAGCTCCTCAGTCGTGTAGAGGTGCGGTTCGATTCCGCTTGCTTGCTTGCTGTTGTTAACAGGAAGAATGAAAAGGAATGTGCACTGACTGAAGCTGAGCCACAATCGCTGCCACGTGCTGAAAGTAGGAGAGTTGAATGAGGAGAGCAAAGAGTGAAAGAAAAGACGCGCGCTAATATGCCCGGGCCGATCCCGGAGGCAGTGCAATACCGGGCCAACCCGTGGCGGAGGTGAAACAAGCTTCAAGCACTACGCCACATCCCAAAAATAAGTTTAATATCTTTGATCCAAATAGGACCCGTAGCTGAACCAGCATTTTTTTATAGCGAAACTGCTTTTTGCGTCACTAGCGCCTTGACAAATCAGGATGTTCCAGTCAGAACGACGCCGACGCCATGTTTTCCGCCGAACTTGGGACCTTTAACAATATCGCTTTATAATGTTACGGAGCAAGCTTTTGCGTTTGAAATTTTCTCACATGTTGCGTATAAGAAATATGTGGTGAATTCTAGGGCGCATACTCGAGCGCACCAGCAGCATGTGTTAACGTATATGTTTAAGGTACTTCCTATAGTTTTCGCTAGATAACTGACAAGGGGAAGTATGAACCATTACATAACATTCCCCTAATCTCGTGTATGATGCTAGAGACTGTTTATCACCAAGATTTTATAGTACCCGATATAGAGAATTATTTACATCAAACATTTAACTAATATGTCCATGTTCACCTTGCAATATTGAGATATGGAAGAAAGAACCTTAAAAAACACAAATGCTAAAAATTTTCCTGCGAAGCAAGCAGAACTAATATACGACATAATGCTCAAGGCTTGTGGAAAAAAATAAACATTGAACATGCCTCGACAACATCAGTCAGTCAGCACGCGATATGGACACACTGGAACCTAACAATTAGATCTACTAGTGGTGCATTTTCTCCATGATATCACATTATCCTGCTCATAACACCATTGCTAGTATCCAACGAAGGTTCAATTTTTAAGGGCGTTAGCTCTTATTTATCACAATTCTCGATTTCTGGGAGTCTGCTACCACCTCCCTTCGGCGGGAAATTTTCGTAGTCCGAGGAATTCAAGATGGCGGTCCCATGGTAAAACAATATAGCAACCGAATTGGTGACGTCATTAGTATATCGAATTAGTGATTTGTGGTTACTGCTTTTGTGACGTCATAACTAATTTGTCACGTGGCTATGTTTAATCGCTTATAACTGAGTAATTAATGAGATCATAATAAAACGAAACATATATTTGGAATCCTCTAGATGAGTAGAACACGTCAGATACCAAAATTAACAAATGATGTTAATATTTAGTTATGGTTAGGCATATATTTAGTTGCTCATAATTAAACGATAGCGTCATGATCTAATTAATGGATTATTCGTAACGGGCTCGATGAGTAGAACATGTTAGACCCTAGGTATCGCCTAATCAGGTTAATATTTATTTATGGTGACGCTTAACATGGCGGCCGTGACGTCAGCACTCAGCAGCTCACAATTTCATACCGCATGGCGACCGGGCACCTACCGCCTTGAGGTAATGAAAAATGGCCCTCCAAAGAGTTCAAAAACTTTTTCGGCCCAAATTAGTCAATAATATACGACCTCGAGGTGGTAGGCGCCCGCTCGCCATGAGGTATGGAAAAGTAGCCTAATCACGTCGTAATGCAACGCATGGAGGATAGATGGCACTACCAAACAGATAACGCTCGTTATGTCAACGTCTTCCTGACGGTGGCGGCATATTTTTTTTTTGTTCATTCACTGTTTACTAATTTCATGACTTGCAAAACATATTCGAATTGCTGGACCCATAGCTATTGGCTAGTTCTGGGTCTATGGCTAGCGTAGGATACAAACAAAAACGCAGCAGAGAAGGAGAATAGATAAAGAAATACTAAAATATTACAGGATTGTACTTAAGTCTGCTTAAGAGCACAAATGCGAAAGCCTTTCCTTGTCATTCTCCCTTCATTTTTTATTTTATGCGACAGCGTACGCAGCTTGTTCGGTCGAAAAGCCGTCAGCGTCATAGTAGTAGCAGTAGTTGTAGTTGCCGGCACCGCGCGTCGGAAATAATCCCTCCCTTACGGCGCGGTACGGGTGTCCACCGAGATATGTGAGACAGGCGTCATTTCCTTTCCTTAAGTTGTCCAACGGGCAAGGCTTCGCGCCGAACGGGCGACGGCGTTCCGTGGGCTCCTTGCCAACTCTGCAACACGCTGTCGCGTCCCAGTCTTAAAGACGAAGCTTAAGCGTCCTTCAATTTCTTGTCTATTATTTCCTGTTATTTTCTTATTTTTTACTTTTTTCTTTTTCATCCATTTTCTATTTTAGTTTTATTTGTTTTCATTTTTATGGTTAATTTATTATTTCTACCTTTCGTTTTTATTATTTTATTTTCTGGTTTATTTCATTACATATACGTTGCTGAAGAACTGTTGCTTAATCAGCTTTTACATTTTTGTTTTATTTACCACACAACCTATGATTGACAGTTGGTGCGGACAACTTCCGCCTACAACTTTCGTCCACGCCACTCATGAGCCAAAAAAGGCTTTCGCGTTAAAATGGTGGTGGCTAACAAAAAATATTTTTTGCTAGCCCCGGCATCTGCCATCGATACTGAAGCAGCTGAGCTGGGGCAGCGGATAGCAGGCAGAATGGAGAAATGAAATGAAAGAGGTGAGGGGACAGGAAGAGAGGATAGGGGGAGGAGTAGTATATACAAACTATTTGCACAAAAAGAAATGTGTCCAGTTTGAAATTGGCTTTTGGGAAAAGAAAATGGCACAGTATCTAATAACAATAACTGGCTTCTTGGGGAAACAAAATGACGCAGTATCTGTCTCACATATCGGCGGACACCTCAACCGCGCCGTCAAATGCCCTGGTTCGATTCCCTTAAAATGTGGCTGATTCGTTCCTTCGTCGTGTCGTGTCGTTGCGTGAGCTATTTTGTGATTGGTTATTACCGGCCGCGGTGGCTTAGTGGTTAAGGCGCACGGTTACTGAGCCGCCAACCAGGGCCAAATGCCCTGGTTTTGATTCCCCTAAAATGCGGCTGACTTGTTCTTCCGTCGTGTCGTGTCGTGGGCTATTTTGTGGTTGGTTATTACCCGCCGCGGTGGCTCAGTGGTTAGGGCGCACGGTTACTGAGCCGCGCTGTGATGGAGGCGATACAGAAAAGGCGCCCGTGTGCTTTGCGATGTCAGTGCAAGTTAAAGTTGAAATGAAAATGAAAATTGGTTTTGGGGAAGGAAATGGCTCGGTATCTGTCTCACATAACGGCGGACACCTGAACCGCGCCGTAAGGGAAGAGATAAAGCAGGGAGTGAAAGACGAAAGGAAGAAAGAGGTGCCGAAGTGGAGGGCTCCGGAATAATCTCGACCACCTGAGGATCTTTAACGTGTAATGGCGTCGCACAACACACGGGCGCCTATGCGTTTCACCTCTATCGAAACGCGGCCGCCGCGGTCGGGTTCGAACCAGGGAACTCCGGATCAGTAGCCGAGCGCACTAACCACTGAGCCACCGCGGCGGGGCACGTTGGTTTTGGGGAAGAAAATGGCTCAGTATCTGTCGCACATATCGGCGGATACCTGAACCGCGCCGTAAGGGAAGAGATAAAGGAGGGAGTGAAAGACGAAAGGAAGAAAGAGGTGCCGAAGTGGAGGGCTCCGGAATAATCTCGACCACCCGAGGATCTTTAACGTGTAATGGCATCGCACAGCACACGGGCGCCTTAGCGTTTCGCCTCCATCGAAACGCAGCCGCCGCGGTCAGGTTCGAACCAGGGAACTCCGGATCAGTAGCCGAGCGCTCTAACCACTGAGCCACCGCGGCGGGTATACACGTTAAAAATACCCAGGTGGTCGAAATTATTCCGGAGCACTCCACTACGGCACCTCTTTCTTCCTTTATTCTTTCACTCCCTCCTTTATCCCTTCCCTTACGGCGCGGTTCTGGTGTCCGTCGATATGAGACAATTACTGCTCCATTTCCTTTCCTCAAAAACCAATTTTTTACGTTTGAAAGGAACAACAAAAGCTTTTAAAAATGCGCAAAGCTCCTTGATATTGATGGTTCATTTCAGCACAGTGTTCAAATTGCCCCCCCCCCCCCCACCCCAAAAAAAAGGAAAGAGAAAAAGGCAGATGAAGAAACACCCGCGGAGCCCACTGTGAAGTATGGAATAATAGGCATAGGGAGAGGTGGCTTCCTGACCCTAGGGCGCTTGGGTCTAGGAGCACTCGCAAATGTGGCGAGGGCTCCTTGTCACCGGGAGGAGGGGGTATCTGTTGCTAAACCGTCGTCGTCGTTTCAGATGACGCGGTTTTTGCGACGCGCGTCCTTTTTTTCCATCTTTCCTCTCATATCTATTTTAACTCTCCTACTGTCGGCACGTGACAGTGGTTGTGGCTCAGCTTGAGCCAGTGGGCAGGCCCGTGCATTTTCCTTTTCATCTTTCCTTCAGTCGCAACAACTATTAAGTATGCAGGCATGCAACACTGATTGAAACGCTGGCAATAAAATTGCCGTTGTTGCATCTTTTTCTTTTGTTCCAGTTTTGACAGGTTGGTTTAGTTTGTTTATGGGGGTTTAACGTCCCAAAGCGACTCAGGCTATGAGAGACACCGTAGTGAAGGGCTCCGGAAATTTTGACCACCTGGGGTTTTTTAACGTGCATTGACATCGCACAGCCCACATGCTTCTAGAATTCCGCCTCCATCGAATTTCGATTGCCGCGGCCGGGATCGAACCCGCGTCTTTCGGGTTAGCAGCCGAGCGCCGTAACCACTTAGCCACTGCGGCGGCTTCGGTTTTGACAGGTTGTTCGGCGCAGAAATTTTTTTGTGATTAGGCTGCACCTTTGTGGAGTCTGTATTTTTAGTAGTATAAATTAGTCTTGCCAGGCTTTCCAAAAAAATCCGGAAGAGCGCAGTTGTCTTTTACAGGTGCGGCCAGACTAATAAGGAGCGCAGTAACGGTCACAGAAGATGAACTACTGCTATTGATGTGCGCTGCCCAGCAATACCGTCAGGAACCGTGCCTGGACGCGGAGAGAGGGCGGCGGCGGCGCAGACCCACCTTTTACCGCAGGCCTAGCAGCGACGCAGCGTAGATGATATTCTGCTGACGACAGCAGGCGCTGCATCACTCTTGTCAAGGAGCGCCTCGAGCTGATAACGGGTGGAAGACGGCCGTCTAGTCCAGCACCGCGTGTTATCTTGCCCTGTTAGGGCCATGCGGCCATCACTTCGCAGCTCATTCGATTGCACACTGTCATGCCAAGACAGAACGTGACCAGTGATCCTTTCTGTATAACGCCATAGCCCGTTCAGCGCGGCGCCTTGCCCGTTAGACAAATCGCTCTGCTACGTACAGTGAAACGGACGCGCGGAGCGGCAAACCACTTAGAAGCGCTGCCAGGCGCCTTGCGAAACGCGCGGGACTCAAGTTGCAGTAGTAGTTCGTCGGCACATCGTCCTCGACAAACCCGATGCCACGAACGCCAGCATAGCTTCCGCGCCGAACGAACGGGCAGCAGCAAGCCGCAAGCTTCGTTGTGAACACGCTTTGGATGTGCGCTGCGTTGTTCGCCGCTCACCGCGTGATTCCTGCGTGCCCGCACGGCCCCACTGCGCCCGAACGAGACGAGCGGGAAGCGCTGCCGTCGCGCGCTATCTGTTGGGGCAGTGGCGTACATTGCGAGGAGGAGGAGGAAGAGGAGGAGGTATTTTTCGCTCACGGCCAACGCCGCCGCCGACACCGGCTTTTCTGCGACACGGGGCCGTTAACGCTGTAGCGTTAAAATGCAAAAGCATCAGCTCACCGTAGGCGCTGATATGAGGTTCTAAAATCGGGGCCCACTTCAGACCACGTCGAACTTTCTGCGGGGAGAGAAGACGCAGAAGTATTGGTGCGACAGGCAGAGAGAAATGCCGGCGAGATCGTCTTTAGAAGCTCGAAGGCTAATAATTAACTTGTCGATACAGGGAACTTCCAAAGAGAGAAGTTGGATAACAAGACTTTCAATGCCAGCAGTGAACAGAGAAGTACAAGCCTATCGGGACGAACATGATGTATTAGGAGATGCTCCACATTCAGGCGGAAGCCGTTGCACGTATGTGGAAGAAGACCGAATAATAATCGCAGCAGCAGTCGCAGACCCGTTTCTGAGCGCCCAGGAAATCTGGGACACACTGAACATAGATGCCAACGTGAGAGCAATTCGGCGGCAACTGCGAGAGGCATGGCCTCCAGGTGTGTGTGGCTGCTCAAGCGCATGCAGAGTGAGGCGTGAGCGAGTGAGGCGGAGTAATCTTCACGGACGGAAGCGCATTCAGATCGCGGTGGGATCAGCATCACCTGGTGTGGCGACCGTTAAGCTCAAGGTGTTCACTACAGTAGCAATGACTACTTACTTTGACCTTTTCCTATTATATCCCAGTTATCACTCTCTTCTTGCAATTTACAACAAGCACTTGGTGGCGGGGAAGACGCAGCATTCGTTTATTCTGCGCTTACTATATTCCGTGTTCTATCAGTGTTCGACCTCTCGCGCTCTTGAGCATTTCACCGTAATCCTGTGTCACCTCATGCTAATTGAATCTCATGGTCGGGTTTAAGGAGAAACCTTGTAAAGAGCGGTAGGTTCGTAGTGGGTGGCTGTAATATTTGCACCATGCATTTCCGGGAATTTTTCTAAAAAAATGTTTGTTGGGAGGGTAGGTTAGCCGTCTTTTTTTTTTAAATCTGCCCCTTCCACCCTGGCGATAAATTTCTTTCTTCAGAGCGCTAAGATTTCCTCGTTTCTTATTTTTAACTCTAAAAATTTGTACATCCTTAAAGCTGTAACGCTTTCCCAGGACTAACACCCTGGGGAGGTAAGTAGTCTTGCTTCACAATGGAACTTCCAGGCTGTGGGGATTCCCTGTGTTTGGCGACGAGTGCTGTTTTTTCTTGAGGCCGCAGCGCACTGTGGCTCTCGCAGTGCGGAGGCCACTGGCGTAGTGGCCTGCGACTTTCACACCACATATCTCTTTTTCTCTTTTTATTTTACGCCCCCCCTTCTTTTTTCATGAGCTCACGGTACCCAAACGGAGCACCCTACTGCTTAACCTCCCCGCTTTTCCTCTTTCCCTCTTTCATTTTTGAAGGGTGCTAACACGAGTACAAGCGAACACCCTTTTTACACCTATTAGCGAGTCATAATGCCCCGGAATTGTACCCGCAGGTATAATCCGCTTGGAGGAAGGCGATACCCGGCGATGTTGTCCGAAACAGTTCAGCATCTTTCCAGAACTGATAACGCCAGAACTGCAGCGTACCCGCCGCGGTGGCTCAGTGGTTAGGCGCTCGGCTACTGATCCGGAGTTCCCGGGTTCGAACCCGACCGCGGCGGCTGTGTTTTTATGGAGGCAAAACGCTAAGGCGCCCGTGTGCTGTGCGATGTCAGTGCACGTTAAAGATCCCCAGGTGGTCGAAATTATTCCGGAGCCCCCCACTACGGCACCTCTTTTTTTCCTTTCTTCTCTCGCTCCCTCCTTTATCCCTTCCCGTACGGCGCGGTTCAGGTGTCCAACGACATATGAGACCGATACTGCGCCATTTACTTTCCCCAAAAAACCAATTATAATTATATATATGAACAGCAGCAAAAGGGAGGGGCTCGGCGAGAGTCACTGTAGGCTCGGCGGAGAGTACACTCGTTGCGCGCGGAGTGCCAGGTGCTTCTTTCTTGCGTTGATAGGTGGCGCTTCGATGCAGTTTCTCCTAGGGTGCCTGTATATCCTTATCCGGAGCCTGAAAAACCGCGAAAAGCACTCGGCGGCGAGTAGCTGGCAGGTCCGAAACGAACCCTGAAAGTCGTGGAGGAGCCCGAGGTAGCTGACCCCGGGTTAGGTTGTCCTGTCTCTGGCGGTCGGAGCCTGTTGCGTTTGTGGGTGGTCGGGCATCCCTGAGTGGAGCCGCACCATTGGGCAATCTCGACGCTCTCCGTGTTCTGGCCAGACAGGCCAGCAATGGAGTCGGGACAAATGAAGGATCAGAGCCAAAACTCGCTGTCCCCATTCCCATCCCAATTCCAATAATTCATCATCGAACCCCTTCCGCTACGTCCCAGGGTGGGAGATCAGGGAAGTCTCCCCGGGCCCGCTCCTCCTGCTGTGGGTCGCTATACAGCTTTTTACCCCCCCCCCCCCCTTTATTTGTTTCCATTTTCCGCACCTACGGGTGGCAAAAGTATACAATTGCCTTCAGGCCTTTTCATTTATTTTAAGAGCGGATTAAGCCTGTTACACGTCAGTGGTGCATGCAGGGGCTTATTTTTCATTCTTTTTAGGTTGCCCCAACCTAATATTTGTATATCCTGCGTAAGCATATACAGGAACGCAATTTCAACAGCCTTTCGCGTGCTCCGTATTAATCTGGCTGCACGTGTACGTCTCTCTTCCTTCGTCTGCATTCTTTTCGGATAGTATGATGTTTAATCCCGTGGAACCATAAAAATAATCAAAATAAATAAATAAATAAATAAATAAATAAATAAATAAATAAATAAATAAATAAATAAATAAATTGTAAGTCTGGCCTTCGGCTTTAGAATCTTCAGAGGTTGGCGCTCAACGAAGAAGACGACGAGAAGCGCCGAACGCTCCGAAGCTAGAGCGCCGAACGCTCGGTCCCTGGTGCGTGCTCTGGACTGAACGCTGTCTTTGGTCTGTGCCTGGACTGTACCGATGGTTGTTCGTGACGCTGTGCTTTGCAAGACGTTTCTTATTGCAAAATCAATCAATCAATCAATCAATCAATCAATCAATCAATCAATCAATCAATCAATCAATCAATCAATCAATCAATCAATCAATCAATCAATCAATCAATCAATCAATCAATCAATCAATAAACCATATATACAATCAATCGTTTCATCCGAGTTCAGGGAACAGGTTACAGACATCCATATTTACCCCGTAGCTTATAATGTATACATGAATTTTGTGTTCACCAGATAGATCACTGTGAGTAAATCATAACTTTTTATAACTCGGTCGTCGGCATAAGTTAGTCGGTTTTGTCGAGCGATTGAATACGTTCCAGCACTGGTGGGTGTGAGTTGCGCCAGGCAGAGTAGAGCCAGTCATTAACAGGAAAGCCGAGGTTGTCCCGGTTTAGCTTGATGAGTCCCCCTCGGAGCGACGAAGAGTGGTGCAAGCGGCATGCAAAGAAGTCTGCCTGGAACTCGAAGTGCCTGCACAGTGCCGTGACCAGGGCGGAGACCAACTGCAACACACCGGGGCACAGATGAAAATTGCCGCGCATTTTTAGGGGAAAAAACGAAAATGCTTTTTAGGAATAAGGCAGAAAGTCTGCAGTCTTTGTAAATAGTGTACAGCCCAAGGAATCTGCTTGTAAGTCTTGCAGCACGACATTAATCTGTGGAACTTAAGCCCTCAATCCTCTCAAGCTTAGGACTGTCAAATATGCTTAAGAGCCCCGCTACAGGGCTTGGAAACAAGTCGATTGGTCTGTATATTTTTGACAAAGACTTTCCTCTTTGGTGGCCACAAATTGCTAATGAAAAAAAAGGGGGGCTAAAACTAGAAATTTCGAGATGCTGCGCTTGAAGAGAGTTAGATACAATGACACTTCAGACATTTGAAGCCGCTTGCGGCAAAATTACTGTATGTTAGTATACTCAACACAGCACTCTCTAAAATGCAGCTGGCATGTCCATGCAAATTTCATTACGGTGGCACGAAAAACGGTCAAGCCAGCTGGCTGATTAAGGGGCACGCGTAACATAAAAAGACATAAAATGGTTTTTGTTGATCCAACTGGGCAGTTCTGTGGTGTCACAGAAAAGCTGCCGAGTTCCTACAATATGCAACAATTAACTGGCACAAGGCGTCACGTTTACGTGGTTCCAGGATTTGGAGCACTCAGTGTAGCTCAAACGTCTAGTATGCCAGAATAAATAAATAAATCCTTTACCTTTTGCAGGTTGGCCTTGAAACATTAGGGAGCGCAAGAAAGCGTAAGTTTTTTTTATCATTGCATTATATTATAACTTTTTGTAGAAATGGCCTAGTTCTTTTACCACATCTCTCATTGATGCAGTTTCCTTCAAGAGTTTCTGATATTTTTCATTAAACACCATAGGTTTTTTTTTATTTCAGAAATGTAATTCAAAGATGAATCTTTTACATGTTATGTAGAGGGTCATCAATTTGTTTTTCTTTAAATGGCAATTTCGGCACACAATTTAGCAGAAAGCAATACTGCGGTTGGTTATGATGTTATATTCACCAAAAAAGATGGAAAGTTTTCGAATCGTAGTTTTTATGAGCCACTGAAGGAAACTGGGAGACTAGCCATTTGGCTATAACTGATGAGGTTTGAGATAAATTTAGGGGCAATTTTTTGTGAATCTGGCGTTTTTCACTGCAGCTGAAGAAGTTGTTAAACTTTTAAAATGTAATATGTAAAATATAGGATATATCATGTAACACGTGGACAGGAATCAGTTTAAAAACAGTTGTCTATAAATTTACTTATTTATATTCTTTTTTTTGATATTAAGCAATTCCTTCATTTCCACAAGAACTGAGGAAACTGGCGTTAAAACCGGAGAGCTCTGAATATGTTCGATTTTACAAGTCGTGTATTTCCTGAAAGTGTAAAGAAACAGTTATTGAATTTATCTTATCGATTCATATTGGATACGGGATTCTGTAAGTTTATAGCATTTCAGGCACGTCTGTTAGTATCACATGTTGAAATTTCAAGTAACAATAGCCAAGCTAGTTTAATTTCCATGTTCTGCCCATAGAATAATGACAGAAGACGCATAAAAAATGTAGTGCGAGTCCGCTTGTTAATAAGGAATCCTGTAGATGTGTGCTTGTAAAGAAAAGAGAGTGGCTTGTTGAAAAATAAAATGCCCAAAACTTAAATGCGCAAGCATGTTAAAAAAAATATAAAAGCAGCGCATGCCAGATAGAACTTCCACCACTTGGCAAAATCGGGGAAGATTCAAGTGAAAGTTTAAAATGCCGCTGGTTTGTAAAAGGCCTGCTTACAGTGTTGCATGGCGAAAGTATCAATCCTAGAATCAGATTAAATCCAATGCAAACGGGCTTGGAGTCGTAGAACCCAAAAGCTTTATATACTTTGTCGTCTTTAAAAAGCTTGGAGAGTGCCATGAAACAGCAAAAGTGGTAGATCTGAAAGAGGAAGGCAAACATTTAATATCACCAGAAAGATGTGATTTTCCTACATGACTAGACAGGGAAGGAACTGACTCTTTGGACTGCGCTTGATTAAGACTAAATTTTAAATGTCTTAATGTTTTGTAGAAAGATGTTGTTTCTTGCTTGGCAATGTGCAGTTAAAAAAAAAGCAGAAACACTCATGACAGAAGGCTTCTTTATTTAAATCGTCTGTAATGTATTTATTGAATATGCACTGAGAATGTGATAAAAATATCCTGAATTTGTTTTTAACTGGGTGTTCACATAAAGCGTCGAATAATTATACCTTAACTGTTCTGCGTAGCCCTAGCTCGGTGCATGTGCTCTAGAGCTTGCTTGACAAGCATTTCGATGAGGCTGAAAAAAAAATCTGCCTAAGTTGCACTGTGCGATTCAAGCGCCACAGCCACCTACACTTCAGAAGCCAATCACGTGGTCAGCCCACCACGTGCACATTTCGCAGAACTTCAGCATTTCAGAAATTGCGCGGCTAGCTGATCCCTTACTAATTTTTATGTGCGTGTATTAATTGCTAGCAGGCTTTTTTGTACCATGCTATTTTGCCGTCATATGTTACTGAAAATAACATTGCACTCAAAACCGGCGTAGCCGCAGATGATGGGTGCATCTTGCTACTCCACTGTCTGTTTGAAACCACGGCTTTGATCTTATGTGATATGAGTACTCGATACTGCAACATCGATTTAAAATCGATCTGGGCCGGAATGAAATGCCGAATGGCTGTCAAACTTGGCGCAAGTAACTTTCTGCAGAATATGGCAATCTGGAGAAACTTCTGGAGATGCCATTAAATCATCACTTCTAGTTTGTAGTGAGGTTGCTGCTGACTGGAAAATGTACAAACGCAAAGTGAATACATGCAAACTCATATATGGTCTGAAAGAACACGGACTGTGTTTAACAAACACCTAGTTGCACTAAATACATAGCTTCCACGTGTAGTTAGTGCCACCTTTCTAGCTTTCGTTCCCTAAGCACGTCCGAAGACGCACGTCCAAGGCTGTCACGTCCCAAATATCTAACACAAGGCAAGGCTACCTAAATAGCATATAACTGTTAAACAAGCAAACTTCTATGACAGCAGACACCACAGCTTGAAAGGCAACATTTTCATTAATTAATTTATTTATTGATAATCATCTGCTGATACGTTTTCAAGTTTGTTGGGATGTATTTTGTTTCAAACGTGACTAAGCAAGTTGCGTCTTAGTACGTTGTTCTATGGTTTATGGTTTATGAGGTTTAACGTCCCAAAACGACTCAGGCTGTGAGGGACGCCGTAGTGAAGGGCTCTGGAAATTTCGTCCACTTGGGGTTCTTCAACGTGCACTGACATGGCACTATAAATGGGCCCGTTTAGAATTTCGCCTCGATCGAAATTCCACCGCCGCGGCCGGGATCGAACCCGCGACTTTCGGGTAAGCAACCGAGCGCCATAACCACAGAGCCGCCGCTGTGTCAGCACGTTGTTCTGTTGTGCTGTTCGTCGCTGCGGTCAGGGCCTGCTAAAAAGGGCCAAGGACACCTCAGAGCAGTACTTGAACGGCCTTTGATAATGATGATGATGACTTTTTATGGCGCAAGGGCATTTGCGGGAAAAGAGCGCCATGACACAAGGTTTTTGTTCTTATACTCGAGGTGGGGTCAAATACCCATTTCCTAAGCATTTAACCCTAAAGAATTCGAGCACCAGACCAGGGGAAAGCTTGTACCCATTGTATCACCGGTGGGTACCTGGTGGCACTGGGGATCTTACCCTGCTCCTCCCGCATACGAGGCGGGTGCTCAAACGACTTGGCCGCCGCTGCGGCGGCCAAGTTTACTGCATAGACTCCTTTTTTACGGTATAGTGAGGGAAAAATAAAACAAGGAATAAAGTGAACCTATAGTTTGAGCCACCTGAATCTTGGCGTGGTTTACGATTGCTACACGACGTCGATAATACTGCACGGCTTTGGACAGCAGATAAATTTACAATCAGCGCAACTCGAAAACCACGCGCATATGTACAATGGGACAGTGGTTTATCACATCATGCGTCTAGTTTAACTGTGATGCCACCAGCTCACACGGGCTATCCAACTTCTATTATGATGTTTAGTTAAACATCTGAATCCAGGAACAAAAAAAAAGTCACTCGGTAAAGGAAAGCTGTTGATGGAAACCAGGGGCACCATCTGGAATTCTACGCTAACCATTATCATCACCAGCCTCTTTATGTGCACTGCGGGACAGAGCTAATCGCCTGACTCTCTCCCGTACCCTACCGTGGTCCCATGCCCTGCTAGAGTATATACTCCGAATACGTCGCTCCACTCTCCTCCATTTCTATTCTAAAGGCCGGCGCTATTCTTAATGGATGATACAAGCAGTTGTATTCTACGCACATGCATTTCAGTGATGTACCTGGCGTATGACGAACATTTTTGTCACGTGGGCATGCTTCCAGTGCCCCAGTTCGTGGGCGAGGATACCCAGAATTTCATCATCATTGCAGCCAACCCTGTTGTGTGGCTTCTTTATGACCAGTGCCTGAAGAGAGAAGTGCAGAGTGAAGAAATAAATGCAAGGACTAAGAGGAAAACCTTCCTTATGTACCACAGCAGATGGAAATTTCACCTAAGTGAATCAACAAGGCTAGGCTATACAGCTATAGTTGCATGACTTTTGTCTTAGAATAACTGAACCGCCACAATACGTTGTAACCGAGAACTGTGGTGCTTATATATACCTGCTCGCCAGTGTATATGTTACTCACGAGGGCGAGGAGCTTAGCGACCTTGAGAATTTGGCCTTTTGAAGGTCATGCACGCTAGGCGGATATGGGTGGTGAGTTGGGGTAGTAAGTACATTTAAGTATATTAAGGGAGTTATTACTCATTGGCATCCACTCGAGCGCAGCCTTACGGCTACAAAGGAAAGCTACACAGCCTCTGTTGATAAAGATTTAAGCATCGTAGTTATTTCATCGCACCGGGGGAGGGTAATTGATGATGATGAGAATGATGAATCTTTATGGCAAGATGTTACGCTCTACTCAAGAGTGAATCAGGGACCCAATTTTCAATCTTTTCTCCTTAGGTAGGAACTGCTCTAGGCAATGGGACAGCTTGTACCTATTCCATCACCGGTGGGCACTCGGCGGCACTGGGGATCGAACCTCACACATCCCGCATACAGAATGAATGCTCAGATCATTAGTCGACCACAGCTGTACATGAATACGCTAACTAAATGCAAGTTCCTCAATATTTCAGATACCTTATCTTGAGCCGTATCGTTCCCCCTGGTCACAGTCGAGCTTTCATTCTCGGCTGGCCGATCTTTTTCAAACAGGGTGTCAAATAAGACGATCTTCTTTTTAAACACGCCAGAAAAGTAGGCGTTGCTGTGCGACGACCTCTTTGAGCCTGAAATATAAAAAAAGTTGTGGACAAGCTAGCTTAGTACCACCTGTTCTTCCTGCGCTCAAAACTGAAGCCTATCATACTATGGTCCTTAAATTTTTGAGCACGTTGTACAGTAAGCCTTAAATAAGCCACATTATCGAAAAATGTTTCTTTGGTCTACCACAGGGTCTTTCACAGTGGATCTGTGGAACCCTTGCGCTCCTTAGAGTGTTGCTTTTGTTCTCTGGCCACATAAACCCATGAAGGCATCAATCCAAAGGGAAAGTAGCGCATCGCACACGCTGATTCAGCGCGAGCGTTGTCTTTCCATCTGCCGGCCTTGTTTTTTTGCGCTGCTTTGTCTCTTGTTAATAAATGAACCAATTAGCCAAAATTGCCAGTCTATATTGCCTACTTTATACTGGGGCAGATAATGCTGTAATTTCTCACCATAGCCAGTTTCTGTGCACATCCATTTATTATCAACTCTGCAAATTTCCTGTCAGGAAGAAAGGCAACGAAGATAAGACACGCGAGCTTTCGAGCCGTTTGGGATCAATGAGGCAAAAGATATTGAGGACTTCTGGTCTATTAAAAATAACTACTTTGTTTCATACTCTTGCGCTCATTCCTTCAAGCAATAAAATGTTGCCCTAGAGAAAATATGAAGCATACGGCTATTAACTGTAGAAATATTAGGACGCTTGGCAGCGATGAAAAGAATGGTTCGGAGGACTGTCACTGTCATTTGGCGGATGCAAGGCCAACGAATGAAACTGTCGAGCTTATTTTGGTCCCATACTTACTCCGCCATCAATGCTTACCCTCGACTATTAAAATTTCCTTCAGTGGAAAACCGACGCTGCCCGCCAGCTTTTCGATTTCGGTCTTCAGCTCCCCTTCAGGCAGCGGTGTGAACTTGTCAAAGAGTGGAGCAATGAACTCCATGTAGATGAATGAAATAAACTGGAAAGCGCCAGAAAAGCAGGCCATAAAACACAATACACAGCGTAGACCAGGCGTACCAATCTAGACACAGAGCTGTTTGTTTTTCTCATTTTCTTTATTGCAATGGTTTGGTCTGGTTTTCTGCAGTGAGACTCATGGAGGTAATATAATCGCATAAAAATGGTTTATGCTGTGAATTCACCCGTGCGAGAAGCATATAGCCGGCTTTTTGTAAGAAAGGGAGTTCTCTGATGCTGGAATCAGACTGATCTCTGAACATGGCGCAGAAAAACGAGTTCCGCTGTGAGACGATTTTACTGCCACTCTTTGAAGGAAGACAAAAGAAAACTCACAGTAGCGACAGCCAAGGTGAACAGCCACAGGTATACAAAGAAGTATTCACCACCCATCTTGACAATCTGGACAATGCCACACGTGAATGGGAGCATTATGACTTGTCCCAGGATAAACCTTTTCACTGTGTCCTTCGCGAAAAATGTTGGGGTCTGGAAAGAAAGGAAGCAATGAAAAGAAAGCTCACCGCTATGTACGCACGCTCAACTTTTTTAGTGCGTGATTGTTAAATTATTACAGCTATGTTGAGAGTGCAACAGTATTACTAAAAAACTCTTCACACAGCTGGACGTGGCTACATTAACTTGTAGAGATACAGCGGGCTGTTGTTTCCAAATAAATCATAGTCATCATTATCAGCCTGACTACGACCACTGCAGGGCAAAGGCGTCTCCCATATCTCTCCCATTAACCGTGTGCTTTGCCAGCTGTGGCCACCGTATCCCGGCAAACTTCTTAATCTTATCCGCCCACCTAACTTTCTGGCGCCCCCTGCTACGCTTGCCTTCTCTTGGAACCCACTCCGTTACCATTGAGGACCAGCGGTTATCTTGCCTTTGATTTACATGCCCTGCCCAAGCCCATTTCGTCTGATTTCGACTAAGACGTCATTAACCCACGTTTGATCTCTGGTCTACTCTGCCCTCTTCCTGTCTCTTGACATTACACCTATCATTTACACTTCCGTAGATCGCTGCGTTCTCCTCAATTTCAGTTGAACCCGTTTCGTTAGCATTTTTTGAAGCTTGGAAAAAATTCACCTTGGCACAAATTCACACAAACAAAACAAAAAGACAAGGAGACAACGAACAGGCGCCAAGGTGGATTTTTTTGCGCCAAGGTGGATTTTTTCCAAGCTTCAAAAAATTCTAAACCAACTAGCCCAGCAACATGCCTTACTGAGCCGTTTCGTTAGTGTCCACGTTTCTGCCCCATAGGTGAGCACCGGTAAGATACAGCTGTTGTGTAGATTTCTCTTGAGGGATATTGGTAAACATGGTATTCTGATAAGCAGGTTACTGTCTCCGTGTTTCCCGGACAAATGATTGGACAAAAGTATGAGTTCTGTCACCTGTTTGTTAAACCCATGGCGCTGTTCAATAACAAAAGTGTAGTATGTTGACCAGGGCAAACCGAACAGTGTTGACATCAGCGATCCCACAAATAGGAACAGACATGTGTTCACCAGCTGGAAAAAAGGAGACCAACATGTATCTTTATAAGTTCTAATCATGTAATGTCGCAAGAAAAAGAGAGGAAGCGAAGTAGTAACCTTGAAAGCACCTCATTGTTTGGTGCGCCAAATCTCACTGCCACTCTCTCACAAAATTTCCAGAGAAAGCAGATCCCACCGGACCAAAGTATCACCTGCACATAGTAAGAGACAAGATTATAGCGAATCAGTGGTCACATTCTGGGCTGTAGATTCATGCCACTTAGTATTGTAATACAATTTTCAAGAGCAAAATACAGGCTGAAATACTATCAAGACATTGTCCTCAGAAATAGACTTGTTTCACCTGTGCTGTATACCGGTTGTTGAGCGAACACTTTACAAATAGCTTAAATATGTGCAGTTCGAAATAAAAAGGAAATCTTTTCACTAATTAATTGTCAGCTGTAGCGGGCGTCACCCATTCAAAATAATCTCGATTAGATAGCTAATTAACGAAAGTTCAGTAATTAACTTTTAGATTAGCACATTGTGGTGTTCGTGTCAATGCGGAGATCGAAGTCATATGCCCGACGGTGTCAAAATATTCTACAAACGAAGAAAAAATCATTATTTAGAGTTCAGCAACATGAGAAATGTCGGCGCCTTTTTCTTCACGAAGCCGAAACTGATCGCATGAGTCGCGCACGAAGGTGTTTTATACGTGTCTGCCTAGTGCGTCTGCTTGGCTTGTCGCGGGCATAAAATGTTTATAAGGGCAGGCGAAACGCTAAGGCGCCCGTGTGCTGTGCGATTTCAGTGCACGTTAAGATCCCCAGGTGGTCGAAATTATTCCGGAGCCCTCCACTACGGCACCTATTTCTTCCTTTCTTCTCTCAGTCCCTCCTTTATCCCTTCCGTCTCGGCGCGGTTCAGGTGTCCGCCGATATGTGAGACAGATACTGCGCTATTTCCTTTCTCTGAAAAACCAATTTTCTTAAGAGGCCCTTTTCTGCTCTAACACGGACAGCTATGTTATCCGACAGCTATTAACGGGTCCAATACCTTCAGTATTATTTCGGGCAGCGCTCCCTTCCATTGACTACCCCGTGGATGCAATTGTATGGTATAAGAGAATTTACGCACTGAAGATCGTTGGATTGCAGTTACTAAGATGAGAAAAGTGCCAAAGACGCACAAGAGGTCGCCGGGAAGTGTTTTTGTGGTGTGTGTTTACTCTGAGGCTCGCAACAACTTCATGCGTAATGATATTAGGTTCCTTATGCTTGCTCCTGTGCATGGTAATGAGACCAGTACAGCCGCAGGCACCGTTTACGCGAACTGGAAGCTTTTCTCCGCGTTACTGCAATCAAAAGCTGGCGCCGCTGTAGTACATAGTTTCAAATAAAGAGGGCGCTAGTGTGGTGTCTAGCTCAAAATAGAGAGGGCGCCACACTCACGGCCCAGTCCCAAGTGCCGGACTAGGGAGAGCACCGAGAAACACGAATTTCACGAGACAGGGGAATGTGAAACTAAGGAGGACAGGGAAGAAAAAGCGGATGGTGAGTGCCGAGACAAAACCTGTAAGAATGCGGGGGCTCTAGAGAAACCAGTTGAATTGAAAGTCGTCTCTTCGGGGTTGCATAGAAGGTCTTACAATTTTCAGAGGGAATAATCATAGCAAGATGTTAATGGTTGCTACAAAAAAAAACTAGACAGTGCTTCAGGCGTGCCAAATTGACATGAAATTGGCATTCGATGAGCAGCTGAAGTGAGCGACTCACCGTTGTCGTCAGCAGATCCCAGATACCGCGGTAGAAACCAAAATCCATCTTGTCCAGCTGGTAGAGCCTTGCCTTCGAGAAAGTCTCTTGATCTGTAATATCCCTTAGTTCCGGAGGGACTTGATGAGCAGCATTGCACACCTTGCGCTGGAAGACAGACGATACATCTGCAGAGCAGGAAATTGAAGTATGACGGACGTTATGACGCGCTTTGACATGGAGGCCTTCTTACCTGTCTGTAGAATAGGTACCTGTACCACATGTATTTCACCCACGACATGATCAGCGCGAAGGCAAAAATGTTTTGTTCAGTCCACTGGGGCTTAATCGAAAAACCGACGAACAAGGGGCACCTGGTTAACCGATTCATGGTGGCTTTCAAGCACGTTGCTCAGAAATTTAGAAGGGGGGAGCGAATGGAATCTTTCCTCGTTACTTCGATCAACATTACTGGGACCTACACGACACGAAGAAAGACGTAGACGGGGTGTCGGCGGTTACTTATAACATAGAGGATTTTAGATGGCCATGCATGCCTTTGCAGCCCGCAGGCACCCACGGGAACCACCGGCCCCTCCTGCTCTGCCGACCAGCGGAGGAGCGAATGCCTTTCTTCTCTTCATTCTCATGACGCGGCGAATGCGCTTGAGCCTATTGGAAGGTAATTGGCTCAAAGAGCGACGCGCAGAAAGAAATTGTTTTTGATAAAAAAAAATAAATAAGCGCTTCTGAATTTGGCAATACAAGGTTCCTGAACTACTAAATAACATATCTTACCAATTTCAGGTTATGATATGCGCGCGACAGAAATGTAGAAAATGAAGTTGCGTTTTTTTTTTTTTTTGCCCTGAAGGTGGCGCGCGAGGTGTCAGCCAGTGAACAAAAACGTCGTTTTCAATGCACAGCGCACAGCGGTTGAAAGGCGTTTCATAGCTTATTTTTGCCCTTTTTGTCCTTTTTAGGTATTCCGTCAACGCTGCAGCAGAAATGCATAAAAAGACGCAGCCAAAAACGATGTAGTTTTAGGGATGAGAACCATGATTGAGTGGTAAAACGAAGCTAAGACTGCGATTGGAGGAAATGAATAACGTAATTCTTTTAGACTAATTCCTAGCTATTATTGTCCACAAGACCTTGGTTTTATTGCTGTTTACGCCGCAATTGTTTACTCTTCAGCCCTTTTCCGCTGACACACACCAGTCATGCACGAGGCCACTGACAGAGAGGAGGTCTAGGCTCCCAGAAAAACTTGGAGGGGGTGAAGGAGATGCGGTAGAAGTGCAAATGCATACCAAGCAAGATGTAAAAATATAGAACGCGCGCAGGTAGGCTTTGAGCAGCGTGGGCTCTGGACCATAGTTTGGCAACTAAATATACGCGTCCTCACTGCAGACTTCCCCACGGATCAGTGCGACGGACAAAAAACGGAGAAAAGAGCAAATTTCAGGTTCAGTGCTAAGTAGTAAAAACCTTGAGGCGAACGAATTTCTCAGTTTTTAATTCCTGTTTCGGCAGGAAATTTTCTTGGGGCCAAGTTTGGTTTACATTCTAGGCCTAATTAAAACCATTGTTTATGATTTCTCTTCGTTTGCACGCCTATTATTTTTCGTTTGTGGCCGCCCGTGTGTGATTGTCAAGATGTGGAAGACTTCGTTTCTTCGACCCGAATGTTTTTTTCCCCACTATCGTCTCAAAGACAAACAAAAATCCGTAAAAAACGAAGAAGCGCTGCCGACAACTCCATTCGGAGAAAAGAAGAAGAAGAAGGAGGAGGAGGAGGAGGAGGAGGAGGAGAAGAAGAAGAAGAAGAAAAGGAGAAAGAAGAAGAAGAATAAGAAGAAGAAGAAGAAGAAGAAAAGGAGAAAGAAGAAGAAGAATAGGAAGAAGAAGAAGAAGAAGAAGAAGAAGAAGAAGAAGAAGAAGAAGAAGAAGAAGAAGAAGAAGAAGAAGAAGAAGAAGAAGAAGAAGAAGAAGAAGAAGAAGAATTCCGTTCGCACTTTCAGTCTCACACATCTTCATCCTGGGCACACGCTGCCTCCACGGCGCAGAAGACCTCACGGGGCAGTAGCGGACATCTGAAAGCAGTTTTGGAGCTGCGCCAACCGAAAAACAACGACAACAAGTGGGGAGAGCAAGCGCGTTTAATCCAATAACAATGCACAGCTCGCGATGCCTGCGCGAAAGCAAAACACAGCGAATAGCGCACAGGCGTCGTACATCCAAGCAAAACAAACGGGCGCCGAGTAAATATATTTTTTTCACTCGTTTCCTGCTGCATAGTTCTGGCTGCTCGGCTCATGCCTCGAGAGTGGCGCTGTCGTCGTCAGAAGAAAAATGAATGCGAAGGGAGATAAGAAATAAAGGTTATTAGGGCTTTGTTCTCGAGCGTTGACTTTCCAGAGAAAGCGAGTGCTATATAGCTTGGCTGGTGAGGGGTGGTCGCCGTCGCTTAACAAGCAAAGAGGCTTCCGCGGGCTCTGAAAGCGAGAGCGGTTTGCACTCGCAGGATCCTCGTCGGAGTACGACCAATCTGTGTAATTAATTTGTGTGTGTTATAGCCCTCGTATTTCTTTACCGTGCTTTCAGTTCCGCGTCCGGGATGCACTACCTCCCTCTTGAAATCCCCTTTACCCTTCATCTCCGCAACGCGTTTCATTTTTCATTCTTGAGGCTGACCCATTATTCAGGACGGAGGAATAGTTCCAGGAATCTGAGAAGCTTTTACATCCTAGGAAACTGGGGAAATTTTTTTTTTTCTAAAGCAGGGGTTCCCTTTGATGCCGGGAGACCTTGGAATGCTTCGGCTTGAAGCAGTGCTTGAGTTATGGATGAAAAGAAAGTGAAGGCGGGAGATCAAAGGCGGAGAACTGTGCCCCTCTTTGCCATTGGCTGTATTGCTGGGTAAGTGGGACAACAATTAACACTAAATATCTTTTTTATCTTTTGCAACTGACGCCAGCTCGGGTCTTTTCTAGAACCCCTTGTATAATCTTGATAATGTCTCTGTAGTTAAAATTGAATTGCTTCTTTCAGATTAGCGAGTGCGTTCTAATACTCGTGTTTTAGAGCCGCAAGATCGCGTCTGCTTCGTATTGTCCGCTTAAGTGTCATTTTTTAAGGATTGAAGAAATCCCAGTTAATTTTGTCGCACATTTAAACACAGCTAAAATAAACTGACATGTTTCGAAGAGAAGTGCTCGTATGAAAAAAGAAATCCTCTGATTTTATCCATCGTGGTTTATAATATAATGCGAGAAATATATGTCATCTGTAGAGTGAGCAGACCTTGCCACATTAACGGAACGACTATAGGGCGTCTCCTATAGGCACTACGACTGCGCTCGAGGCGTCTACCAACTCGGAAAACATTTGGCATGCTCGTTTAAATTCAGAGCGAACTACATTTTGCTGCGTTAAGGTCCAGCAGGATCCGTAGATAAATAAGCTTGGTGTGGACTTTATCGGCACATTGGAAGTCTGCTCCTTCGTGGCGCCTTTCCGTGTTGGAGTTACTTTAGTTATTTTATTATCCCATGCTTTCCTTCCGTTTTTTTTTGTTCGTTTATGAGACACACTGCTTCTTAGATAGTACTCTACTGCTAGTAATTTTGTGTTTTTCCTGAACTTTCCTTCGCCTACAGAGAGTTTACGTGGCTAGAGGACTGTTTAAGCAAATAAACAGGCCGTGTGGTCCCTGTGGTCCGCGTCGAAGCGTGGGGTGCCAGTGTCAACACTGGAACGGTCACCGATGCTGTTGGAATACGCAGCCGAAGAGTCGAAAACTGAAAATGTGGAGACAGGGCCATCGTCATTATTTCTGGTAAAATAATAAACGCAGATGTTGTACCGCCGTGAAGAAAGACGCTTTCTCTTACCATAAACGGAAAGCCTAGAGGCGTGTGGTTGCCACAGCTCGTCATACAGGATGTTTCACCTAAGACTTTACGCAATATTTAAGAACAGGCTTCTTGATCTAGAAGGACGCCTTTTGCGGCATAGCATTGTGAGCGGTGCAGCACATCAAAATGCAGTTAAGACGTACTAACTTGCGGAATGTTTTACTAATAATGAGTAGTTAATTTTTTAACTGTTAGTGTTAGGGTCATTATTTATTTAGAGGCGTGTAGGTCACCGCAAGTAATATCCATGTCAGCTTTTACAATTGCAAAAACGCTGTTACCCTCGCCGCTGTGGCCCAACAAATTTTGGCTACATCGCGCCAAAATACACGAGCTTTCGAGAAGCTCGCAGGCAAAGCAACCGCTCCACTGCACGTAACTCGTCGAAATAGCCAAAATTTGTTTGGCCATGGCGCCGAGGGTAACCACGTTGTAAAAATTTTGCATTAAGAAGTTCACTATTCAATATTAGTTAACCAGCCTGCTAGTTAGCACGTCTTAGCTGTATTATGATGTACTACACCGCTGAGAACGCCATGTTGAAAAAAGTGCTCTTCTAACTCAAAAAAGCCTATTTTTAAAAATTATGCAACGCCTTCGGTGAGACACCCTGTATATGCCCGGGAGACTTAACCATTATAACTCTAAACACGAATACGCCTATGTGGCCATGTCAGAGAACACGCTGGTTACGCTCTAAACAGAAAGGAGTGAAAAAGGGAGTAAATGGAGTGCGTTGGAAGACAGCCTACTTCCTTCTCGTTCCTTTTTGGTTAGAGTGTATACCAGCTTAAGCAGGGGAACCAACAGGCTATGGTCATCGCTTTGGTTTCTACCGCCTTAATCGTTGCTGCGCAAGACAGGCGTCAAAGCGAGTGTACACTAAATTATTATTTTTTATTCACATAGGCAAGTAAGGAGACGTTGATACCGGCTATTCCTTTTCGCATAGGGGTAAATGTAACACTAGAACTGGCAATGTACAAAACATATCTTCAACATCTTCAACGCACTATACACAGTACGTAGCATAGAGCAGAAAGTCGACACGCCACAAATACTATCAGCAGCGAGGAATCGCAATCATAGTGAATGGAAGACAAACAATAACAATGAGCGAATGATAAACATAAGCAAAACAATAAGATTGAAATAGTAAAGTTGTAATGACAGACGCATCAAGGTAGTGCGCAAAACTGGTTGTTATACAACCATTGCGCCATGAACTTCGGGGACTTCAGATGTGAGGACTGGTGTGCCACAAGCGTCAGGCCTTGGTCCCCTTTTATTCCTGGTATACGTCAATGACATGATCCGGTGTTCACCAGTAAAAGTGAGATTATTCGTTGAGCACTATATCATTTATAATGAAATCAGATGTGCTAGTGAACAAGTTCAGCTAAATGATTAATCATTCCAGGTAGAGAATTGGCGTACTCGATGGCAGATGTGCTCGACCCTCACAGGACACTTTGTGTGACAATTACGTGTCTGAGCCGCTGAACTATATACATCCTTTGCAAGGTAGCCCGCTTTCACATGCATCTGAATATAAGTATCTCGGCGTGACCGCAACATAAAACTTTAGCTGGTCAAAACATATATATTCAGCAATTTTGGACAATAGTATTTTTGAGTTGGAAAACGTTTATGAACAGAATTTTTTCATATAATTTAAGATTTCACAAAAAATTTCAATTTATCCGCAGATCACCCTGTTGGCAGTCTTGCAATTTTTTTCTAATCACGTTTTTTCTATCGTCAAAAACGTTCGTCATTGGTTTCCTATGACAGCGTTACCTGTCCGATGCGATCGCTGGAAACACGTAAAAAACATTTTGCTGCATATAAGATTAATGGACCATTGCCTTCAATATTTCCATAACAGTATCGTACAATTTCTCAATTTTCAAAATTTTTGCCCGAGAAAACTGGACTTGGGTAGCACGGTCGAGAAGGGAAGCAAAAGATTAGGCAACATCTGACGCTTCGTGAAACATTCTTCGCCGAACACAAAAATGACAGCGTATAAGATGCTTGTACGACCCTTACTTGAGTACGCGTGTGAAATATGGGACCCATACCGCAAAGAGTCTCTCCCTATAAGCTTGAGCAGGTACAGAGACGTGCGTTACGCTTCTTTTCTTCGGATACCGATGGTTTTAATTATACGACCCTTCTGTATGGCAAAGCATATTTGCCTGTCTTTTTTTAACAGACGAAAAAAGACTAACCCTGTTTTATTGTGTCATAAATAGTGGCGTTGAGTCGATGAAAGAACAATACATATATAAAGCAAGGACGCGCATAAGTCGTCGTCAACAAAATAAACTCGTCCATGCGGACAAGTATTTTAAGGGCCTTTTCACAGCAAAGACACGATGTCACAACATTCGAATAGAATACTTTTCCAAATCAGGTTCGAAACTTACAATCCCGACAGCAGTTTTCTACCCTCTTTTCAAGATTTAAGACAGTAGTGCAAATAGATGACATATTTCATTGGCTATATTCACAGTACTGACTCTGTTTTATCGTGCTGGCTGCGTATACCACAATTTGATACATGTACCCATTCCTATCATACTATCGTTCCAGGGTGAACCTATGTTATGAACAAAAAACAGACAAACAAACAAATAAATGATGCATTACACTTTTGCACTTTTCTGTGAGCTGCTGTTTAGTTCATTGAAGAAAATCCTAAAGGTAGGCGAGCAGGTTCGCGCTTTTGAAGAATATCTGGTGGGATTCAATTTTTACCGCACACGCACTCAAAAAAGAGAGTTTTATCACATCGTTCCCGAATACTCTTGCAGTTTTGCTTCCATGGGTGTGTGCCAGCTACGCAGGTATAGAATCTGTATGAGCGCCTAGTTGACCATTTCACATCATCGCTACCGTGCTACGCAACTGCCATTATTGAGACTTCAAGAAACTGCATTATGCGCATGCGCACTCAGTTCCCGACGGGAACGGGAATGGTAGCGGTATACGGTAGCGGTGTGCTAATACTATCTAATAATGCGAAGGAGCAGCGCTTTGCAAACTTCGGTCGGTTGCTAAAACTAGTGGCTTAAGGGTTCTCTTTAACAAGCTACCACTGTAAGCCTTCGTTTAATTCGTGCCAGCTTGTCGGACGGTATTGCGCCATCTGAGATAAATAAAAATAGAAAAGAGAGAGTCGGCAAAGATGGCGCCATCTTTCGTTCGACAAGTTATAAATTTCACCTTACCTTTTCACACTCTAAAAGCGACACATACCCGTGTCTTGGATTCCACCAATAGAAGCCTTGTTATTTTAATCCTACCGGAAGGCTCGACCCGATGCTGTTTTCACCTAATCTGAGGTGCCTTCCAAGTTTGACGTTTTATTCCCTCACGTCGTACGATTCACTGACCAGCCTGTAGGGATTCGCTTGTTCTACAGCCTTGGAATCTATTCATGAGCCGCTGCAACGAATGCAAATGCAAGTGATCGAATGCTGATTTACAAGAGCCGATATCATCTCTCGGATCGCCCCGTGCACCGCCTTCTGCGTTTGGGAGGCTTTGATCGAATGTTGGTTCCCATTCCTCCACGAGACTTCTCCTGCCTTTTTCTACTTTACTGCGCGCAATAACTGGACTCCACTCATCCGATTCAGGCATCGGGGCACGTGATGTCAGCTGCTTCTGAACGTAATCCGCGTACGCTCCGTTTTTGGCGCGAAAGTTCCTGTCCGTCGCCTTTCGTGGTAGAATGTTTATTATTTACTTTTTGTGCACCTTTAGAGAGCCCGAAATAGTCATCGCTGGCGGACCAGTCCTTGGAGAATGCGGACGCATCTTGGCATAACCCGAGGGCTCGACCACGCCCACAAAATGGATTCGCTCCAATGCCACGTCGTGGCTTGTTTGAAAAAGGCTGTAATATTTTTCAAGCTTCCGACACGCGCACTACTATGCCGGCAATCGGAGACGGGCACGTCCTTTCCATCAGCCTAGTTGCTGCAGGAGGGTAGTGCGAATATGGCTGCCCGTATGCAGAGGCTTTTGAGGGTGGCTGAAATATGGACAGCTGATGGGAACGGGACAGCGTGAAGATTGCAAGCTCCATTTTGTTTATTAGAGATACCGGAAGTGAGGAGAAGGAAATGAAATGAGGTTTGAAGGAAGGCCACAGCTTACAAACCATTTGACTATTCTACACCAGAGAAGGAAGTAGAAATGGCGGACGCTAGCCTGAAATGATTCTGCGCCTTCACAGTGGAGGATGGCGGGCGTGTGGCCCTGAAGCTCTCTATTTCGCCAAACGGTCCCTTAAAACTTTTCGAACTAGAAAGCACGTTTTTTTCTTCTGTTTTTTTCAAGTACTTAGTTACTTTCCTGCGGACTAAAGGAAGACACAAACAGCAAAGACAAGGAAGATTTGTGTTGGCCGTTTGAATGCAATAAAAATCAGCAACCGCGAAATACTGTTAGAACTTCCTGTTTTCGCAAAAGACAGCCGATTCTAGTTCATTTTCCTCCTTTTCCTGCGATGGCATGAGACGTTGGCAGAGACATGCAACGAACCCCCGGAATGTCGCAAGCAAAACACATTGGCCTCACATCTGGTGTACACAACATACGGTGCATACGAAGCCTTCCGGAGGAGGTGTACTGACCCCGGCTCCGGCTTAACTGCGAGGCGTACGTCGCAGCAAGAGCTGCTCGATAGCTACGGCTTCAACATAGCTTCAAAAAAGAGAGAATTTATTGACTTGAAAGGCAGAGAGTAATGCCTGCAAGATATCTGGCCTGCTACTCCGCACTGGGGAACGGGAAGAGAACATACCTTCAACATAACTTCAACATAACATAACATCACTTCAAGGTGCCGCAAGAGCGGGGCTAATGGCTTCAGCACTTGACAGCGGGGCAGCCACAGGGGCGGGTTGGCGGTTGCAAGGAAGAGCTTTGAGAACTGTTGCTAAACTTCGTGCCTTGTAGCAGGAGTCAGAAATTGTACCAACTGCGGTGCACAAGGCAGCGGAGATGGGAGGCGTGTGACTTCTTCGTGACCTCTGCACGGGTCGTGTACACGAGCACCTGTTGGTAGTTAAAGGGTCATGCGTTTGTTTGCCTACCCGGACTGCTGCTTTCAACGGCGGCTACTCATGCTACTCGAAGCCTTAGAAAAAGCGCAGCTGATAGTTGCGCGCCACTGTCATACCTATCGGCCATCGGCTGTACGTAGAGTATGCTCATACCGTGGCGCATGTGTTTGGATATTATTTTGCCAGGGCATGATTATGGACGGATGACAAATAGATTCCATTAACGGTTTCACTCAATCGATCTCTCTTGTTTTGGACGTGCAGCGGAGTATTGGTTTTTGGCAAGGAGGCACCTCATGTCATGGCTGTAATTATTAGCTCACTGCACGCAGAAACTACGAACCTGACAGGTGTGCAAATAAAATTGATACGCAGGTTTCCGAGCTATCTCTACACTATTGATAATTGAAATGTATGGCTGTGAGCTGGATGCAGTTTACAGTCCGACCTTATCTTTTCATTGTTCGGTTTGTCTGCAGCCCCTGAAAGCGGCGCTGTACAGGGTCGTCCACCCCTGGGGTGAAACCCGTGGCTGCGCTCTGCGGCGCGCCAGAGCGTCCGGTGCATCCGCTCATCGAAGCGAAGTGGAGCTGGCGCAGAGGGAGCTGGGAGGGAGGGGAGGGTGCTTCGCGTCGTCTGATATAGGGCTCGAGCGCTGCAGCGAGTGAGCTGCAGAGAGCGCTGTAGCAGATGACGCGGAGCACCCCCCCCCCCCCCCCCCCCCTTCTCCGAGCTCCCTCTGCGCCAGCTCCACTTCGCTTCGATGAGCGGATGCACAGGACGCTCTGGCGCGCCGCACAGCGCAGCCACGGTGTTCACCTCAGGAGTGGACGACCCTGTAGATTAAAATATATTTAAAATACGCCGGCTTACGCAGAAATTATTTTCGGGTACGCTGTATTTCGCATCGTTTGCTGCAATTATTTTCTTGCTTTTAATCGTTTATCTTCGATTTCATTCGAAGCACGTGGCGCTTCCTTCCATGGAGGTTAACCATTCTAAAAAAATAATTTCGTCATCTAAGCTGAAGCTTCAACCTTAAAACAAATTTAAAACGGCTGGTAAGTTAAGCTTAATATTCTTTTCTCAAGCACAGTAATTAACACCTTCGACGTTGATGCGTACGGGTCGAGAGAGAGAGAGAGAGAGAGAGAGAGAGAGAGAGAGAGAGAGAGAGAGAGAGAGAGAGAGAGAGAGAGAGAGAGAGAGAGAGAGAGAGAGAGAGAGAGAGCGACAGCATAATGGGAAAGCAGGGAGGTTAACTTCGCAATGCCCGGTTTGGTAACTTACACGTTGTGATGGGATGAAGGGATCGAGTTAAAGTAAGAGATTAGAGGAATGGAGAGAACTTCGTGAACATGGCAATGACTGCATATTTCATGCCTCTTCAAGTAGGCAACTACATCATGTAAGAAACTAGCTAGCTCTGTTAATTTAGGTTAATTTCGATGCTCCTAAGAGAGTCATCGCTGAGAGGAACGTGCTTTCTTCGATCCCTTTAAGAAAGGCAAAACTTTCGTTATAAGTAAGGCCTTGAACGAACCCAGTGCGATGACGGCAGGTGAGAGGTTCATTTCAAGCTTATCTCCGCACAGTGACTTAGAGGAAATTGAGTTCCACGCACGTCGCACCTCCTTCAAAAAAGTATGCAGGAGTGACGAAAGCACGAACGCGAGTGAGTTGACATGGAAGGCAAAAGGAAATAAGAGAACTGACAACACCTGTCCTGCAGACACGCGCTAGCGGCATCCTGTTCTGTCCGCTTTTGCAATTAAGCCGATATGCCCTCCGCTGACAGGCATTTGTTTTTTTTTTCTCATGTCCTGGTGCTCTGCAATTGCCTATTTATACTTTGTTGCTTATTTCGTACAAAGGATCTGCTTCCGAGTTAAGTGAGCGCAACGGGACAGCTAAAACTTGCACGAATGTTTCTTAATGCCCGCATATATTAGTTTTAAACCAGATGTTTAGTTGTTTCTCTTTCTTTGCGTATCTTGGTGCAGCGAAAGTAGGATGTGAACATGAGGTCGACATAAAGCTCCTAAGCGTTGACTTCAGTGATGCACGGGTGTCAGGTTAAGCCTTTATATGCGGAAGAAGGGCGGTATATGAGATAGGTGGTATATCATTTGGCATCAAGGGAAGATGACACGGACAATACGGCGGCAATCAACGAGTCTACCCCTTTGCTTGCCAGGGAGGTTAGCCAGAACAGTGTTCCGAATGACCACTCCGCAGTGAGAAAGGGGGGGGGGGATGGGTATATAAAGTATAAAAGGCGACTAGAGGGTTGAAGTAGACGTCCAAGAAGGTCAGTTAAATGTGTGCTGCAAAGCAGAGAGCAAAATCTTCGCGTGGTGTTAGCATAGATCAGTAGCCCCGAGGATTGCCTGGCTCTGTATCGCTTCCTGAGAGAAAAGTGCTTGTTGGACAAGTTCCTAGATGCTCTTCATGTGCTCGTCGATCTTGGCATTTCACACTGTGTGCAACTCTCAAGTCCTTTCGTTCATGTCGGTGGCAAAGGGGTGACAGTGAAAGTTGTGCTACCACACCCTACTCTTCCCACGCCATTAGCGCTCCCATTCTCAAGGCCCATTTGGACACTATTCTCATCGGCTGGATCAGCAGTTCATAAGTTCATAGAACACGACTTTGGCAAATATGGTAAATTCCTTTCTTTGAGATATAATGGTGAGTCCCGTAATTCGCCCGTCCAGAGTTAAGCGCTGAATATACTATTGCAGGCTACGTGCAACGATGGTACTCAAGTTTCCCTTTTTACGGCGTGATCTGTTATATTGAGCCTGTTGGAGCCGACGCGTGGATGAAGCCCGTCCAAGGTCAGCGATTGAAGCAGCCAGATGATAAAGATGAGATAACGAAAGAAGGGGCCACGATGGGAAAAAGGAGGTAAGAAGTAAGGGAGAAAATGGAGGGACGCTGTTCGTTTCTTGTTATTCGGAAAGGAACGGTTCTTTTTCCTTTGAGCTTGTCTGAGGTCGCAGTTGCAGAAAGCTGGTTTCAATATCTAGAGCCGTCATTCTTTCAGCCCATCCAGTTGTAATGCAGATACATAGGTGTTCTAGCAAATATGCATTTGGTTTTCAGTATTACGCCACAATCTACTAAATGTGCCAAAAATATGGTGATTACTATACTTAAAAAAAGAGATAAAAGCAAAAAGGATGCGGCGCCGCGCCACTAGCGCTGTGTTCCTGCAAGTCAGTCGTGATTAAGGACGTGCTACTTCCGGGAATTTTGATGGGTGCGTGTAATTCTCGGTGATAATGATAACCTTGATCTGATAATTCTTATGATGGGAAACAATACCGGTTTCCAGCTCAGGGAAACAGACTCGTGGCTGAATTTCGTGTTATCTCAGGAATGGTGCCAAATCTCTGCCAAGAGTTCAAGTCGGTAGTTGCCTACACGTCACTGCGAGCGCTTACCATCTGAAGAAAATTCTCGTACTTGGAAGCTGAGAGAAGTGCCAGTTGAGAACTGATTTTGTGTCGAGTGTCGTGTTCATCAAGAAACATTTTCGCGAAAAAAATTGCATAAAATTATTCCAGATTCCGAACTTGTATATGACAACAGTTGCAGCACATTAGACAAATATTGTAAAGGTATGTTTGCTTGCAAGGTTTTAATGCTCAGGACTGTCCTGGTTACTCAATTGCGCCTTCTGTTTACCAATAACTGCCAACCGTAAAAAAATTTGAAATTTGGTTATACATTATTTGTTCCTTTTTCGTTAATTCACAATAAGTCCCTATTTTCTTTTATCACGTTGCCACTGCTTGCTGACGCCGATTGATTTGGAGCTCCGATTTTTATGTACGAAGCATTGGATGCTAACAGTTGGTGTGGAAGGTGGTAACTAAACTAGCTTTCGTGTGATACAAAACGCTACGCTCTGTTATTAGAGGCATAGTGATTTTTACCTCTAACGTTTATCACGCGTTACGGGAAGTGACAGCGTTGTCGCATATTCAATGTTCATTTATTTTGAAAGCGAAAGCATTACTAGGCTATGTCGGCACCGGAAGTCTCCACAAAAAGTGTTCGCAAAATCTGTCCGAAAAACGTGGAAGCATGAGTGTTGTGGTGAAGTATATAAAGTCAGTCATTAAACAATATGGAGTCAGTTATTAGTCATTGGTCATTAAAATTAGTAAGTAGTAATACTAATTAATCACAATTAAGGGAACTAGTTAATACCGTTAATTAATTTGTGATAGAGTATGTCATCCAAGTAGAGTAATTAACTGAAGTAATTGTTTACGATCACTTAAGGGTAATTAATGGTGCCGATTAGTGACACTATGAGACGTCATAGGGTGTGACGTCATTCCTTACGTCTGATGATGTCACGCCTACAGCCATGTTGGTGTTTGAGAAGTAGGATGATATGCAGGTTTTCAGATAATTCTCGAACATTCCATATGACGTCATATGGACAAGTGCTACCAAAGCCAACTAGGAGCCACCAACGGTGCGTCAAACACCAATGCTTTCGCATTTCTTTAATTCAGTCTCTACAGTGCTCTCTAAGTTTTATTGCGATAGCAGTACCAGTAGCACTTTGCGAAAATGCCATCGTTGTCTGTGTGAAGCCTCGGAGACTGAAGCTTCCACCCTCCACTAACACCACCCATCCATCAACCCACCCACCTTCATCCCCTTCCACCCCTCACTGAAAAATAATGTCGCGTGTGTGAAGCCTCTGTTTAGAGTAAATGCGTTCATTGCAGCAATAGGACCAAAGTAATCACCGAGGGTAAATCCAACTGCGTCAAATTTCATTATTGTTCTCTCAATTCTTTTTCCTTGGTGAAAGCAAGGTTATGTCCAAATGGGTGTTCGGCAACAAGGGGGTTGCATTTTGATGAGAGCGAAATGTACAAACGAGCGCACTTTGCCATGTCAGTGCACACGAAAGAAACTCAGGTGTTTCAGACTGATCACGAACCATCAACTACGGCGTCTCTCGAAGTGCACGTGCAGCTTTCAGCCTTTAATTATCACATTCCACTAATGACATCATTGGCGTGGATAGCTTTGCATGTCAGCGTCGACGATAGTGGCCATTTTTCCTTCGTATGACTCTACAATCAAAACAAACAAGAATATGTCTGATCATGCCACGAACTCGAAATGAACAACTCCCGGCTAGCACTGAGCGCTGACGATATGGGCATTTCTAAGGGCTAGAAAATAAAGCACGAAAGAAAAAGAGTGCGCATGTTGTAGCGCGTTATATAAGCAGCCTGCATGATTGAAGTTATCGTCGCTGGTCACGTGGTGGGCCCTGTGTTGGTGACGACGTGTAGGGAGCCTATTTAGGCAAGGCGCCGCTGAACAGCGTGCCTCACATTTGATATCGCGTCGGCACGTGTTTGCCACGTGCGGCCTTTGTCGCCTGGTGAAATGAGGTCGCAATGCGCGGACTCATTCTTCTTTCTCAGTCCTTTCATATAAATGCGTGAATTCCCTGGATCCATGCGGATTGCGAAACGCAAAACACTTCTATATCCTTTGTTGAGCGCTTGAAAGTGCCTCCTCGTGTTCAGGACCGTGCGACGCGTTTTGTATTTTGCATTACAGGGTAGCGGTGGCGCAGTGAGAACAACGCTTTTTTGCAGACTCTGGGACTGGCTGCATTATATTTGGTAGCGTTTCTAAGAGATCTTAATTTGCCGCTTCAAAGCAACGGCATTCAATTATTTTCTCCGTAAAAATTGTTTCTCTTGGTACGTTTAGATACATTGACATTTGTCCGGTGACAAAAGACGTGTTTATCGGCGAGAAAATTGCGTTTAAAAACATTCCCGAGAGTCGATCCCAGCTCGTGATGGCCTTACTTAGAAGAAATCGAGTCAGGCCCATTTTGACGAGAATGGCGTTGTAACGTAGCCTCTGAGATCCGCGTCGTAAATCTGTGTCGGCGCATGCATCTTACTTACGAAATCCACCAGTGATGGCGACACTTGTATTTTTTCTTTTTTTCTTTTGTACGTGATATAATAATAATTGGTTTTTTGGGGAAAGGAAATGGCGCAGTATCTGTCTCATATATCGTTGGACACCCGAACCGCGCCGTTAGGGAAGGGATAAGGGAGGGAGCGAAAGAAGAAAGGAATAGGTGCCGTAGTCGAGGGCTCCGGAATAATTTCGACCACCTGGGGATCTTTAACGTGCACTGACATCGCACAGCACACGGGCGCCTTAGCCTTTTTCCTCCATAAAAACGCAGCCGCCGCGGTCGGGTTCGAACCCGGGAACTCCGGATCAGTAGTCGAGCGCCCTAACCACTGAGCCACCGCGGCGGGGCACGTGATAAAAGCTGCATTTTCAATCAGAGCGTTCTCTTTAGGATTAGAACGAGGTAACCTATCGATATAGGCAGACTTCTATTTGTACTCCGTGCGTTGTCCCAATTGGCTTTTATTTTAAAGGGGCGGTATAGAAGTTCGGAAGTAGAATAGAAGCTGGCCTGTATGAACAGATAACACCCAGGCCAACTTTATTTGTTCTCAGTGCCCCTTTAAAATGAAAAGCTATTTGGACGATCCACTCTTTTGATAGAGTAGCTTAAGGAGACGAACACTGCTCGTGATGAAACAATCGCAAGAAATCCTGACTTTTCGCAGCGTTGCTGCTAACTTGCGCTTTCCAGGTTAAAAAGAAAATAGAGTCGACACTTGAGACAGCGAGGAAGAAAAAGGCATTGATGCAGCGGCAAAAGCGTGAGGGATTGCTTCAGGGGCAACGACAACAACTGGCCCTGTCGTATCACTTTTTCGCAACTCACGCTGAATAGAAGGGGGCGGAGCGCCAGCAAACGGAGCGCCAGCATAGAACGCGCTTCGCAACGTGTAATAATGTTACGTCCTGTCATTGAAGACGATGTCGAAAGAGGTGAAACAGGTGCAGTCCTTGTTGCCTCCGAAGCGACAACAACAGCAACAGCTGTTGCAATGACACGGGTTGTTCTCGTCTTCTTCCACCTCCGCCGAGCGGAGAAGTTTTTACAGCTTACTTTTATACCTCACCACGTTCGTTACTGTCGTGTTTTATTACGGCCTGGTGTCCCGTAACGAAACCAGGACGTCAGGACATCACAGGTGCGTCTTACCGCAAGATCTTCAGGTTTTTTTTTTTTTTTTCACGCGGATTACGTGCTTAGTGAAGTAGGCGACTCTGTCATGTATAGATGAGAAGAGTTTTTTCTTCAGAAGAAGTCACAAAAAAAGGTCAGTAGGATGTTTAGCTCACCTCTTGTTTCTCTATTTTTGTCTTCGCATTTTTTACCCCCGATATATTTGTTTTTTCTTCAAGTTAATGCTCACCAAGCTCCCTGAAGATTATTTTCATCAAAGGTTATCTTGAAACAAGAACATGTACTAGACTGGTACCCTGTGTAGAAGCGAAGTAGACTGAAAAACACTAAACAGAACACAAACGATAACTCAAATAATCACAAAAATTAGTCGTAACCGCTAATTTATTACGTGTTCCGCAAGGCAGGACGTGATTAGTGTTCACATCTTCCTGCATTAACTGCTAACTTGCTAACTGCTAATCAGGAAGGATGGTGATAATTGCTGCCTTGAGGAAACATAAGTGCACACGTCTTCTTTTATAACAATTTGCCTGTATTTGCTTCCGTGTTCAATATCGTTCAATACCGTTGAAGTTCAATATCGCACAACGCCGAAAACGAAATTCATTTAACTAGCGAACTCTATAGAACGAATTCATGACGTCACGTCAGCTCAGCAAGCCTTTCGCCCGGTGAAAGTTTTCACACGACCAAAGAACACAAAAGGCTGGAGCGCTGACGAACTATCGGTGTAGGGATCCCCAGCTCAGGTGCTTCAGTACCGATGGCAGGTGCTGGGGCTAGCAAAGATCTTTTCCTTCCTTTTTATTATAATTTTAATAAATAACCACTTACTACTACTTCATTACGGCAATCACGGCTTTGTTTTTTTAATTACAAATCCGCCCGCTTACATCACTGACGGGAATCGCATGCCGCAAATCCATGACGTCATATCGCGTAATACTCAGCTCACAAGCCACACCAGTGCTTCGCTCCGTGCGAGTGAAATCCTCCTTTCGCCAACATGGAACGCCGTTCAAACAACGGAAGCGCAAGGCAACCGGAGAAACTTGGCAAGTCGCTTGCTTTGTTTGTTTGCTTGGTGCCCATTGTGTCCCGATGTGGTGGCCATTTTTCTTTCACGGTCGGCTTTCCGCTTTGATGAGCCTCGCGTAGCATGCATTGTCGTTGAGCGAAGCGCCGTCCAGCAGATCCAGCGACCTGGCCTCTCTGCGCCCGTGTTTGGCTCAGCTCCAAACCGCTTTCAGGTGACCGAAGCAAGCCGTCTCTATGCCGCAGGAGCGTAGGGCCCCGACACCCGAGAAGCAAGATTGGCTTGAGTGGCGCCTCTTTTCCTGTATTGCTGCATATTTGTGTCTTGCTCTTCATAACTTCGAAAGTAAGTTTCCGAAAACGCGAACTCTTCACTTTTATTTTGTTGACCTGGTAGAAGAGGGCCAAAGGGTTCTATCAAAATGTGAGGCTACTGTCTGGAAGTCTGCTCAAGTGCGACTGTTTCCAAAGTTTTTCATAGGAAAGCTAAAGAGAACTACAGAATTCCGGAATCTGGCGGTCCACATAGCTCACATGACCCCGAAACACCTAGACCTTGTTATTTTTGATGACATATAAATGCGAAAGCATTATACGGCTCATTCATCAGGAAATGTGGCTTTGACCGTTCGACCACGAGAAACGGACCGAAAACCCTACGTCACCTCATCACGTCATCGACAGTGCATAAATCATCAAGATTAAAGAAAAATTTCTTCCGACGTGGGTTTTGAAACCGGGCCGGCACGAACAGATAAGCTTCGCTGACTGCTTCATAGAGCAATACGCCACCAGAGTATTTTTTTTCAGCATAGTATTACACGCATTTATATGCAGGAGAAAGCTACATACATTATTTACAAAGCAATTAGCCAGTAGCCAGGCAAGTTAAATGGAAACACACCACTACACAACCGTAGCACAACACCCCGCGCGCTCAATGCCAGTGTCTCGCCCTGGGTTTAGGTATCGTCGTCTTCATCAAGTACCATTCGGGCGGCGCGAACAGATCAGCTTCGCTGGCCAGACTGCATTAGAGTAGTACGCCATCGCGCTGCCGAACACCCCGCGTGCATGCTTTCGCTTTCACAGCACGTAAGTAGTCTCAAGTGCCCTCCGTAATTTTTTTTTATCGAGCACGGTTTGTGCCATGGAGAAACCGCAGAGTTGGACCACATTATTTCGTCAGGAATGCCACCACGGAGTTTTGGTTACGACAGATTACAAATGATTACACCCGACTGTGCCAAATTGCGCAAGATTGCGGCTGATAACGGAGCGAATGCTGTAAATCATTTTGAATTCTGCGGCTCACGGATCTTAAGTACCCTGATGTCTGTGCCATGCACGGGCTATCCCAATGACGTTTCTCCTAAATGGCGGCGTTTAGTTTTCGGAACATGCGTATCTAAAACATGGCGTGTATCACCAAGCCACCCGCACGGTGGCGCAGCGGATAGAGCGTTCTTCGGTAGACCACGAGGCTGGGGACTTAATTCCGGGCATGGCGGCCCAATTTTGATGGAAATGAAACTCCAGTGCGTTGGGCAATTTCAGTGGTCGTCAGATAACCTAAGACGTCGAGTTTTATGCGGAGCGCTAAACTACGGCGCCTCTCAAAGGCCACGTCATGCTGATACCGTACCGTATGGCACCGTACAGTACTGTACCGTACAGTACCCTACCGTATCATTAGCAGGCAAGGATAGGCAACTGATCGGTTCGCGACTACATATATGCCTAAAGGAAACAGTTACTGAGCCAATAACATAGCTGAATGTTTCTATTTTCTTCATTTGTAGTGTTGATCCATGGGAAATTAGTAGTGTAACCGTACCTTACCTGAAACATAATTGATTAGAAAATAGAAGAAAAAGCAATTATATGCTAAGAGGGCTTTTCTTCTATCTTGCACCTTCGGGGGTACTTATATTGCATGTTACCTAACCATAACCATGAGAGTGTTCACCAGCGCCGCCCTCGACCACAGCGCCGGATACGCTACTTTTTATTGCACTGCTGATGGTTACACTAATAATTTACCATTGATCAACATCACAAATAGGAAAAAATAGAAACACACTGCCACACTTTCGTTGGTTAAAGTGACTGTTCGGTTTCTTCATACATACCACACCAAGTATCACCTAGCCAAGCGTATTTGGGTCAAGCGTATCAGTCCATAATCCCTTCGCCTTCACCATAGCTGAATCAGACATGCAGATAGTAGCTAAAGCAGAGCAGAAGGCCTCCTTAATTGGTGATATCGCACGCAGAGCAAGCGACGAAGCGCCTTACAAATTAGAGATCGCTTTCTCCTAGCCATGAACACCCCCCCCCCCCCCCCCCTTCCCCCTTCGGGCGCCCGTAACATATCGCCCTTCCACTCGTCGCTCTTCCGTACGCGACGCGAGTGTTAGACGTGCAGTCGGGGCCCTGTGAACGACGCACTCTTTGCAGGCATTGCGCCCCAAATGAGATCGTGACGCCGAGCGACAATCCGGAATGGAACTCGTTAACTGCTGATTAGAGCCGTGCCGGATGCAATTAAGGGCCGCAGGGCGGCCCGCCTTCCTTTGGCCCCTGCGTTTGCGAGAACAATTCCAAGATACAACGTTTCGCCGATGTTTCTGCTACCGGAGTCAGTACAGATGCTCATTTAGCCGGCCCCAAGGCTACTGCAGCCTTATTTGTTTTTATTTACATAAACAATAAAGGAGAGGTGGGTGCTGCACAGCGGCTCCGGCTACTCCTTTTCACTAATTCATAGCAAACACTTCGTCGGACGATGTACTGTTTAACATAACGCAAACATTACACAACATATAAAACAAAGTACAAGTGTCAGGAAAAGTAGCATTATTCTTCTTTCAAAATCTATTGGCCTTATGCGCTCTCAACAGCAGCAGATCGACGCCATGCTGTTAAAATCTTCGATTCGGAAAAAAGTTTTCTAACATAGTTGGCTAATCGCAGTTGACTAGCCGTGCTAGCCAACGAAATTGTAGCTTACTATTCCAGCTAAAAGGAGGTCTGCGTCAGGTCGAAGATTGTATTAAAAAAGAAATTAAGTTTGCGAGACTAACCCGTAGGATCGTAACTTTTGATTATCAGTATACCTAGAATATTTCTAAAAGCGGGCTGAGGCTTGCTGACCAGTAATTGCGGCACCGGTAGCCTTGGTAAACTTCTTACGCATCTTATACTATAACGCTGTGTTCAGTGCTGTTGAGATTATTTTGCCGTGATATGCTAGCGAGTTAAGAGCTCGTAAGTCGGAGAGCGCCACCTATTACTGCACGTCTTGGATCGAATTCTCGAACCGTGTTGCCGATTGAGCAACGCGAAGATCATCGTTCTTAGTGCCACATCTGTTTGCATGGTTGTTCAGCACTTTGAGTGCGAATGCGGATCTAGACGAATTGCAAAGTCTGTAACCACAAGCGTAATAATGAATATAACCGGTTGAAGTTCATGGTGCATTGTGTAGGACATAACCCGGCAGTTATTATATGCTGGGATAGGATATGCGTGAGAAGAGAAGGTGCATGAAGAACACGAGTAGAAAAGGCAACTTGAAATATCGTTGATAAGAGCAGCATCGCGTAACTGGTGGCCTTTGAACACCTCAGTACCACCTTTGAAGCAACGAAGCTTAAATAGATTGACGTATTTTTGTTTTGCGTCTGCGTGCGTAGAAGCCCTCGCAACATAGTAATCACTCCTTCTTGCAAAGACGCAGAAGAACCATCGATACATGATTCGCCATCATGTGAGCCGTTTGAAATGGGGCAATGCCCCCACAGCTCTTTATTCCTTCCATTCCTTGCATTCCTGCGTTACTGCAGTATCTCAGTATTTTTTTTTTCGTTTTTTTCCACAATAGCGCCTACCATCCGTTCTGCTGATTACGACCAATCGGAGAAACAGGCGCCCTTTCAGACCACACCATCCTGGCCGGCAAGGCAGCTGCCGTCGTCCGCGCAGATAGAGCGCTTAGCGTCCCTGAAAGAGCGGATCCCAAAGCCCGGCAGGGTCAGCGATCCGTCTTCGACAGCTCAGGGTTGTCAGTGGAAGACGCCCTTCCTTTATGCTGGCGCAACCAATGCATGCGAACGCATCCGAGGCAGCCGTCCAGAGTATCTCACTTGGGGATCCGTGCAGACAAACAGAGCGGAAACGCCGTTCGCCCTGAAATCAAGCACGCCACACCTTGGTTCGCAGCTATATGCACGCACCAACCTCCGAAACGTTTCCGCTGCAATGCACACCGCAAATCCACGAGGCTTCAGGTCAGATGGTAATGCGGATGTATTTCTATTCAATTGGTTCGTTTTAGGGTACGCGCTTTGCCGGTTTATTTCTGTGGTATGCAGAACGACTGTGTCCAAGCGGTAGATCAAGGTGCGAATTCGTATTTGATAGGTCTAGTTATTTGCTACGTGAAGAGGACTTTGTCCTCTTCCGCAAAACATGGTTTTGACTACCGTTGGACGTACCTGGGGTCGACATACGATGATGATGATAATAATGTTGTGCCCTTGAAAACGGCGCATTTTATTTCATTTCATTTCATTTATTTATTTACCACCACAATATACCTGGTGACAGGGTGTCCATAGTGAAAGCGGCCTCTTGGACCGCTTGACCTGGCTATGGACACCCGGCTGCGAACTTTGGTTTGTTGTTTAGCCGCACTAGGATAGTGAAAGTAGGAGTGGCAGATAAATTCGCATTGCTCTGCTCTGATGTGCGAACTAATTTTCTTTAATATTACTTTTAATCTAGAGACAGAAACATAAAAAGAAATGGGGAAGAGAAGGGAGGGATATTAACCAGAAGAGTTATCCAAATGCTCCACTCCTTGTCCATGAGTGCGTTTGCATCCGCAATGCACTCTGCCGTGGGTATGTGCCATTAAGCTTGAGATGATCATCACGGAAGTTCACGAGCAGTCGCTCTGCGATCCAAGCAGCGCCTCTTTTATGCGTTGCATATTGCAATCACTCAGTTCAGCCCTTGGGCGCGGCCGGGCAGCCACCAAACCACGTGACGTGACGTCACGACAGCCGGAGGAAAAGCTGGGCCCCAAATCGCGCGGTCGCGCGCCGCCGCAGCCACCACCTGACTTCCGCTCCTCCCGCTAGGGGCGCTGCGCCGGCGCGTGACGTCACGGAGGAAAAGCTAAGCCCCAACTGGCGCGGTCGCGCGCGGCCGCAGCCACCACCTGACTCCCGCTCCTCCCGCTAGGGGCGCTGCGCTATGATTGACGTCACGGCATATGTATAAAAGAGCTGCGCTCCTTCGCCGGGACAGTCTTATACCCCTGTCACACGGGAATTTCGAGGGCCCTCGAACCGATAGTCTATCGACTCAAAGGCGATCGAGCGCTGCTACACGGGCAGTTTCAATGGCGATCGAGTCAATAGCCTATCGAATCAAAGGAACAGCACGGAACTCCATCGAGATATGCAACGCATTCTTGGCTTAACCAAGCTAAGCCTGGCCATTTTTCGATGTGCGCTATCCCTGGCGGTTCTGAAATGAACACGTTTCTCACGGCTGCCAACAGCTGGAAAGAGCAAGGCGAAGAAACCCCGGCCAAGACGTTTTTCCCAGGAATGCCGCCGAGGGAATCTCCAGTCACTCAACGTTTGTGCCTTGTTCTTCTGCTTCTCACATTCTGAGCTCTTTTGATTCTTAGTTTCCTTCTGCGGCTTCTGGGGAAGGCCGCCGATCCGATCTGTCACTCCTCCTGTCCCCGTTGGGGGAGATTAGCGTTTCTCTCGTCTGCTTTACCCCCACGAGGCAGTGTCAACTATCGGCCGTCGTATTGCTAGATAGTCTGTGTCTCTCGCAGCGGATCTATTTTGTTCCGTGGGGTGCTTTTTTTCGAGAATGCACGCATTTCGAGTCTACGCCGAGGTTATAGGAAAGGAGAAAACGGTGCGCTACTTGAGGCAAACGAGTGAGGTAAATCTCAGACGAATGACAGACTTTCTTATGCATTTCGAGGAAAGACAAATAAAATTTAAAAAATGGCTGGGGACAAACGTAGCTTGAACCTAGTTATACGAGCGAAAGCTCAGTTAAGCATGGTCTCCACTGTCGAAATTCAAATGTCAAGGTCAACGTCAAATGTCAAGGTCAGGTGCCCAACGGTCATAGTAATATGATAACTTGGTCATACTACCATAGCTTGGGCCCTACCACCACGCGGTTAAGTTCGGTTTGACCTTGTGAGGCATTGAAGGTCATTTTTGATGTGGTCTCCACTGTCTCAGATCAGATGTCAAGGTTAAAGGACAAGGTCAGGTACCCAATAGTCATAGTTATATGATCACGTGGCCATACTACCATAACCTGGGCCATACCACCACGCGGTTAAGTTCGGTTCGACCTTCTTAGGCATTGAAGGTCGTTGTCTAACTTACATCGAAATCGGAAGTTGTACCTCGATGAGTTGAGCTGTGGCTCGAAAAGCATTGGTCACATCCCCGCGACAAGGTAAAATACGAGCTGCACTATATGGGCTTTCACTGTTATCAGCAAAAATAACCAGTGAGGACTCTGACTACAGCGATGCAGATGACGTCAACTACAAGGTTACACAAACGAATGTGCGCTTTAAAAGTTAAGCGGTCATCGACTCCGAAATGCATCATTGCTGGATTGTTCAGATCATACTAAAACTGTTGAACGCAGTATGTCTGTAAATATTAGAAACATTTTGAACAGGGGCACCGTATTGGTTAGGCGGATAGGGGATTAGCAGGGCGCCAGTATGCAGGCGCAGGACAATCGCACCCCTCGAGTTACTATTATTCGCATGCGCATTGGATCCCCGCTATTCACCGATCATCCTAACCAATAAGACCCCTTTATTATAAATGTCTTTAATACCCCAGAAAATTAAACCCTTGAACGGGTTGATGACGCGTAATTTGGCGGCAATAGCACTCATTTGAAAACAGGTCTTCAATTTTTTTCTTTTTACGACAGAGCTGCGACTTTAATTGTGATTGCGGACGGCCAACAAGCCGCGGTGCTCGCGCCGACTGTGTCTACTTCAAGTAATTCTGTTTGAAACTCATTTCCAACGCGTTTTTTTTCTTTTATTTACGTGCACATGTCCCCTTATTCCTGCTCTACCGCTATGCGAGGCGTATCGCAGAGCGACTCCAACGTGTGCGCTGCCTCAAAGAGTTCCCGGAATGCGGCCGAGCTGGTCGAATACCTCTCGCATCGACACCCTCGGCGCGAGTCGTTAAATGAAACGCCGTTCCACGCTCCATTATCCGTTACGCCCGGCTCGTTCCCCGAAACCGAAGCGGACTGACGCGAGAACGGCACGGAATTACGCTAGGACCAGCGCGGAAGCCGGAAGCGATAGGAATGAAGTCATCTCAAGGGCGGTGAAAACGAAACTAAAGGGTTGTTCGGGAAAATATAACGGGGTCACGAACACAATGTGCTGGGCTCGAGAAATAAAAAAATAAATAAACGATTGAAGAAAGACACAAAGTAGAAAAGTTTGCATTGGATGGATGTTGACGTAGAGCAAAATGAATTTACCGAGAACAATTTAAGCGCGGGAAAGCGAATTCGAGCGCTGGAAGCGGTGCGTACGGAAGCATTGCACTCTGCGTAGCATACACTCTAAACACAAATACGTCTATATGGGAGTGAATAGGGAGTAAACAGTCCTCTAGCGCACTATATTTTATAAAAGGGAGTATCCTAAAGGACAGCTTACCCCCTTTTTTCTCCTTTCCGTTTAGGGTGTAGGGCTGGTAGGTGCGTTTGTTGCCTCAGCGTATCAGATGAAGTCGATTATAGGCAATTTGCTATTGTAAGTATCCTCTTCACCTCCCACTCCCCCTTTTCTCCCGCATGACTTATCCCATCATTTTTCTGAAGACCGTACCCAGCAGAAAAAAAAAGATAGGAAAAAATTGATGTCAGTGTATTTTCAGTGTACGCATCTCATTGCCAAGTGCGCGACACTATGCATACTCTAGTACCCCACCTGCAACTTTGCGACTTGAAATTGCGGGTACTCAAATTTACCTTATTGCGGTACATAATACTATAATTTAATACGATAATACGATGGTTTAAAAGGCTTGGATTGGCCGAAACGGATATCATTATTTTTAAACCGGCCTACAATTTAAAACGACTAGTTATACTTGCAGACGGAGAGAACCAGTTCGCATGTTCTTATGATCACAAAACATGTGAAAATGTGAGAGCATTCATTTTTCAATGTTCAGACAAAAATTCAGCTACAATTATTTGCTTTTTTGTTTTATATTTCAAAACGCGCGTCAGCGTTATTCGCTCAGCCCCCGAAATCACCCACACGGCGCAAGCGGACTCTGCGCATGCGACATTTGAGTTACGAAATTTATCCTGCATATAAGGTTATGAAACGCAGGCTTACCGGTAAACGGAAATGCGCTGCAGAGAAGTAACTGTGAGCGCTCTCGAATCGCGCGAAAACAAGATCAGTATGCCTGCGAAGCGAGCGGAAATTGTGTGCTAGCAGAAGTGTCGAGTGTTCAGGCATATGCGAACCTAAACCACCTTGCGTCACTCCTTTCCATAAACAAAATTCTTTTCTCCATTTACCCTCCTCGCCGAAAGACCACTTTGCATGAATTGAAATTGGGATTTTAAGCGCTTTATTAAATTTTCCAGGCTACATTATTCGATTTCTTAAAAGCAAGAGCAAAATTAAGTTCGCTGACTTGTCTACGTTAGGCTTAAGCAGAAAACCGTGTGTTAGGCTTAAGTAGAAAAGCATGCTTCCATTCGGACGGTGCTCTGCGCTGGGAAACTACCTTATCGTCTGCATGCACTTAGGGCGTAGTTGTAGTAAAATGTCTATATGGTCTTGAAATACCAGTAAGAAAACTGTTCTTAACAGTGAGTTATAATATATTAGCATAACCATTACCATAAATCAAAAGGTGATCTATAGAGACAGAAAATTACTAGAAGAGGAAGAAATATGAACTACAGCTATAACACGCGGGCCGCTAAGGCTGTTGGTAGGAGAATAAACGTGAAGAAAATAAAAGCGAAGTGAAGAAGGCTGCTTAGGAGAACGAAAATCAGTGCGGTCGCCGGAGCAAAAATTGTAACATCTTGCGCGAAGCTGCCTGAGAAGAAGTAAGCGGGGCAGAAAATTGACCTTTTTGCACAAAAATGAGAGCCTCTCTGAATACTTATCTAATGAAACCCGAAAGCCAACAATTGCAGAGTTGCAATAGAAAATCGAACTATCCTTTCTCTGTTGTGAGTTTGCGTCCGTTTCACCAACTTGGAGGAAAAAATACGAAAGTAGGCCGCCTATTTTATGTAAGCCTGTAAAAATATGAGGTATTAACAGCAGCCTTAAAGGGCAGCTCCGCGTGTTTTTCGAGGTCATCATGTTCTAATAAAATTTATACTGTAGGTTGTTATCGTGTTCCCGATTACTTCCAACAAGTTCGGTACCATGCCACATTAGACTCCGGCGCAAATTGATTTTAAAGTATGTCGTCTCCGTGGCCTCCTTTCAGAAGATTTCTAAGCGCAGCACTGCATTTCATCGTCATAAGCGTTCCTCAAAAGTCAGCCCCCCCTCTATGCTTCACTAGCAAAATTTTGATGCTTGAAATAGGTCATCTCAGCTGCCTCATGAAAGAAATCATAGTTTTCAGTCGCTAATTCCGCTATTGAACGCACGCACGAGTATTTTTCTAGTAACGCCATGTTTTTGACATTAGCACTGCGATACCCAAAGCGTGCCAGCCGCGGACCGAGTTTCACTTTCCGTTTGCGGTTTTCAGTGTTTTAAAACGGTTACATTTTGTATTTTCAAAAAAATATTTCACATGGCATAGAGAGTGTACTTTAAGAAATGTGATGTCACTTATAAACTCAAAATGTTCCAAAAACCCGTAGAGTTGCCTTTTAAAGTTCGCGCTCTGTCACGTATTGGACACTGAATTGGCCTGACATTTGCTTTACGCTTGTTTATGGCCTTCCAAAACTAGAGGTTACTTTCTGTAGTGGTAAAACAAAAAACAGTTACATTCCAAGAAAGGAATCGAACGCAATTATTTTGCTTTTCTGCACGCACTATTATGTTTTATATCATAATATGAGACTCCTCCCTCCATTCTTTTCCTTCGCTTTTCTTTCTTGGTCAGGCAAGGCGTTGCGCTTGTTCAGCTGTAAGTTTTCGGCCTGTTCCGTTTGCATTTGGGTGAGCTCTTTTTTATATTTCCAGACTAAAAATAAGAAATGCTGATGATAATAACAGCTAGAGGAAGAGGAAAAATAAAGGAGAACAAGAAACACGAAGCAGAAGAACAATTTCAAAGGTTTTTCAATTCACTCGCATCAAAGCTGACGGCGATAAAAACTTACAAATCGGGCAATCGCCCATCCCACACAGCGCATCAACAGCATCAACACCGCTTGTGCAATTGTTCCTTCCTTGCATCCTTCATTTCTTTCTTCCTCCGTAGTGATCTTTAAGCGTTCGATCCGTCTTTACCACAACGCACACAATGGGCGTCACGCACGTACAGCTCGAACGCTGCTGTCTATGGTGCACAGGAGGGAACCCGGCGCACGCCGTTTGCCCCAAAATCGCCCTCCGTGGACATGCGCTCATTTCAGGCGCCGTTTTTCGCATCTATCCCCTGAAAGAAACCGCCAACAAAAATGGCACGTTGCTTAACACGCAACATATCATGAAAGGGAGTCGTAAAGAAAGTATAGACTAAGGGTAGCCAGAAGAGACCCAATTGAAAAGGATGAATGATGAAAAAGAACAAACCATTCCGGAAAGAAAGTATGGACAAAAAGACCAGATTTCACATCGATGGCAACGACGAGATTTGTGAGTCGGATTGTTTTCCGTGCTGAGAACTTTGTGAAGAGAAAAGGACGGGCCTTGGGAGTTGCGGAAGCCGGATTCTGGAGGGCGAGAGAGGTTTAATGGCATAGAAGGCATAAGCTGGCTTTAGCGTTAACGAGATGTCGTAGTAGTCGCATGTGACGGCATTTTCAGGCTGGTGAGAGTCTGCAGGGAAGGCAGGCCTTATTTTCTGATAACCATGAAATAATTAAATCTCTCTTTTTACAAGTCACAGCCAGCGTAGCCTATTTACGAAGCATAGTCATCACAGCACACGACTGCCACTCGACCAGCGGCAGTGATAAGACCATGTAATCGAGGGGACACTTCAGTTCCGCCTTAAAGGTGTACTGGGTTATTGCACACATATATGCAGAATTGCTCATTTCCTACTCTACGTTCATAGATAGCTGGGAGTCCTCATACCACTTGGAGCAGTGGTGCAGCGGTTAAGCGATGCGCCATTGCCCCGACAGGGGGCTGTTTCAAACACGGCCACCGGTGGGGCTTGTTTTTTCACAAGCCGGTGGGCAGGCTGTGATGACGTCATAACGTCACGTGACCTCCGTCGACCAATCAGAGAGTCTCGCGATGAACTTCAAATTTCTCGGTGCTCTCCGATCGGTCAATTGCTCTCACAAGCTGTCAGTTCCTGTCAGTCAATCGCTGTCACTTGCTGGCACAGCGTAGTTTCCTTCGAAGGCTGTTAAAAAAAGCAGGGCCCATTCCTACGCCGTGTAGCATGCTGTTGCGATCAGTCCGCGGTTTCAGCTCCGCAACGCGGTGCGTTCCTATGGCAGCATTCGTGATGCTCGCGCGTATCCTCGTCAGGCCTGAGAAAAATTTCGACCTCCCAACGTTAATCCGAATACGTATTTCAAGCATCGGTGGCCCCGTGAATGTACCCAACGTTTCCTGCCGTAGGTCCAACAGCTTTTCATCTATGAGTTTTCTCCAGGCTTTCTGTTACGAGCCTCTTTGTCTACATAAACATGCTACAACGTTTTATGGCATATATTTAGTTAAATACATGAAAGAAAAAATGCCTATTTAAATCAAAATGAACGAAAAATCTCATGAAAAAAAACAACGAGAGAACTGAAAGCTCCTTAAAGCTGGGAGTGGAAGCCTGGCTTAGACAAATCAACCCACTTGGAAGACCACTGAGAGCGCCCATATTGTTGCACAGTCCTTAAAATTCTGACTGCATGGGAGCACAGTGAACACTTTCTGACTACCAATTCCACTTAGCCTGCAGAAGTGATGCGTTTTTTTTAGAATTACGTAATAGACAAATGTGCATTATAATGTACCGTACGTGGGGTCTCACTAGGATATAGCCTCCAAGACTGGCCGACGCGGCAGCGTTGAGATGCGTGATCAGAGGACTGACGTCACGCTTGTTATTTGAGACCATGGCTTATAATTTTCGACTTTTTCATCAACTGAGGTCTGGCGCTGGTTTGTTCACCGTCGTCATCAATAGCAAAGTGTAATTTTCATAAGGCCATGATATGACAGTCACAGACTTAATGCACTAACTTGTGCTGCGTGACTCCTTTTGGAGATGAGTGTTGCGTCTTACGGCAGCTACAGCTTTAACTACATTAGTTTTAGCTCAGCAGCTACAGATCCGCTGTCTGGCATGAGTACTGGTTTTGTCGGAATATTCACACAAGTAGTGAATGATACCATTATTCGGTTTGTATTCGATTCGGTTTTAACTGCGTTATTCTCACTCGAATCGGTTTCGAAAAAAAAGGTAATATTCGCACAAAACTAATGCGAAAGAATAGGTTTCTGTGGAGAAGATAAAGCTGCAGCCTGATTTGCCTGTGTCTGTAAGACGGATCTAAGGTCGCTTGCTCATCTTCGTATGTGCACGGTACAACTTCATCAGACTGTCAATCTCCCTCGCACTCCCCACTGATACTGTGAGCAAAGCTTCTGCGGTTTCTGTCTGAGAAGGCAGAAGATAAAATTAGAGAGATATTTTTGAGAAGTTGTCGATAGTACGAGTATTTCAGCGGCAAACGCGGCGGATGAAGTTGTGGAGACACTCACCTGTCTGCAGAAGCATCGTTGCAGATCAACTAGGGTTCCAGGTACAATGCGGGTATAATTAACAGTCGATTTCTTTTATCGCTTCTCACGATAAGCCTAAGTGTGGATGGCAAGAATGAGAGGAAAGTAGAAGAGGACTTAGCATTCGTCTGCTAACGGCTTGCCATCTTAAGAAGGAAGAACCTGATAAAAGAACCACAACTCAGTTATCGGTATGAACTAAGAGAGCGAATTCAGGCAGTAGTTCCAGTACTAAGCATGCAAAGCGGGTACGAAGCCCGGATTTTGGAAGGGGGCGACACGTACACCAGATAAAAAAACGTGGAAAAAACGGCAGACAACGTAGTACCTAACCGTGACAGATCGGCACTAAGTCATAGGAGAAGGAATGCCAGTATAGGGGTGCTGCCAATCTGTTTCGGCGAAGTGCAAAAAAATAAATATATAACGCGTGCTGGGTGATAACCTCGAAATTCTCAAATTCCTAGATTAGATTAAAAAAAAAGGGGGAGGAGGCGATTTCTGGCGAAAAGTGCAAAAACATAAAAACGGAACGAACTTGTAGATGTAGGAGAAAGAATCAAACAGGAATATCCAAGAAGGAAAAAAAAAAGAAAGGCTCATTCCTACGTGCTCTGTGATTTCAGCTGTCCGTCAAATTCTCGCATAAAGGCGCTCGACAGGCAAAATTGTCCTTCTTGTCATGTTTGAGGTCGAGGTTTTATTTTTGTGAAAACTGTGAAAACGAAAAAAATGTGAAAACGGAAAGAAGGGACCCCGGTTTAAGTGACGGACATCAGAAACAAACCAGCGTTAAATCTCTGCGCATGCACTCTGCAGTTGCCGACTCACGACAGTCCGTGAGTCTGCGCTGCTCCTGCGATTTTTCTTTTGAACCTTCTCCACTTCCTCCTGGAAGTCGTCCAAGGGTGCAGAATCGGCGCTTCTCTGCACTCTGATCGAAAACCGGCCGCGCTAGTAGTGGCGCGGGTTCATTTGGCGTCATCTTTCCTCCATCAGGAGGCCATTAATCAGTAAGCGCCAATCGCGGAACGTACGGATACGATGGAGTGGTTTGACGGGCGTGGGGTCATTTCTCGCCTTTTATGCTTGCCTTTTTCACCGAAGGAAACAATAACTGAACCTCTTCTTCCGCCACCCTCGTTGCAGCTGTTGAAGTTACTCGCTCATCTTACGTCGCGAGCGAGACACTTGAGGACTATCATTACCCAGCTCCCACTGCCCTCAACACCATCATCCCTGTGCCAAAGTGGTTGAAAACGTAGAGCGTGCTCTAGGGAGTGCTGCTCGTGATTTCGGCGATCGTCAGACGCGTCCCCTACAGCATCACGCATAACGCAACTTCAAAGCTTAGTGAGTCATGAAAGAGAAAAAAAAACAAGTTGTTGGGAATATTCGTGTAAGGGGAGTCACTCGACCCGCTTTTGTAGAGAGGCCAGCACTTTTCCCAGCGCTCTGAAAGTCGCGCGGCGATGTCAGCGGATTATGGGGGTCCCTAAGCACGGCATTGCGCCCAGCATTGTCAGACACCGGCGTAAGCAACCGAACCCTTATCGAAAATTGTGCGAGCATCAATTTGACGTCAGCGAATACAAGTGAAGCGGAGTGTTAGTTCCTTTACTGTAGCCGTAATGCAACTCCTTTTTTAAATGCGCAATGCCATTTAAGAGCTTCCCACCAAGGTTCATCGTCCGCAGTTCAAGAACGCGAATTTCTAAACGTGGTCGCAATTTGTACGCTTACAATAAATAGAAGATATTTGTATAGTGTGCTGCGAATGATATCTACGTAAATTTCGGTCCTATATAACTATCAGTAGACATAGATAGAGAGAGGGCATGAAGATGCGTTTCATGACAACACACAGAAAGTGAACAAGGAATGATGAGGAAGCCTCAGCTAAGGTGCTTATTCGGCGTTTCGACAAGAGGAATTGTCTTCGTCTGGGCAAAAAGCTCATAATCGGTGGGAAGTGTAAACCTGTGAATTCATTCCTAGAAAAACCGCTCATATGGCTGCGCTACAAAGACGACATTTTCATGATATAAGAGCACGGATCTGAGACCCCAAAAGCTTTCGTCTTGCAACTTAATTCATTCTACCATAGCATTAAATTTACGTTCCACTAGCCTAGAATGTGTTAATTTGCTTGAAATTACAAATGAGTAAGCCGGTCTAGTGGGTACATTCTTTGCATAAAAATAGCTTAGCGCCCGTGTTTGTGTCTTTTTTTCTTGGTCCCGTCTGCTGCGCTGTTTTTTTTTTTGACATTACAGTTCGTTTAGAAAATCGGCAGCTTAAAACCTCGCTCTACAAGAAGCCGACAGACCGAGAACATTACTTACGTTTCACTAGCCACCATCCAGCACACTGTAAGCAAAGAATAATTGTAAGACAAGCAACGCGCCTTAGAAGAATATGTAAGGATGGCGACTACATTTACCGTCGAGAATAATTTCGACCACCTGGGGATCTTTAACGTGCACTTACATCGCACAGCATACGGGCGCATTAGCGTTTCGCCTCCATCGAAACGCGGCCACCTTGGTCGGGTTTGAACCCGGATACTCCGGCTCAGCACGCAAGCGCCCTAACCACTGAGCCACCGCTTCAGGTAAGTTTTCAGATTTTTCAGTGTGAAGCATTTTTTCTTTACCTAGGGGTGCATATCTGTGTTTCTCATTGGTCAGTACGCGTATCGTACGAATAAATTTAAATGCGTACGCGCAATGTCTCTTGTATACTTTGCGCATGCAGCTGTACATCATTCATCACCGGTCATCTGTCTAGCCGTTAATTTGTTAATTTTAAGCTGCCTTTAACACCCCTTGTTTGGTAGTAACAACTCCGCATGGTGGCAAAGTATGATGTGGTTTCACAAAGAAACCGCACAATGACGACATTTGCACGGTATATGCCACTAAACAGCAGAGATAGACTCGGAGATGCGTGATTCATTTACGAGATGAGGAACATCTCCCATTGCGTTTGGAAGGCAGAGAAGGCGGTTCGTGTCTGAAAAAAAAAGGTATTTTGAACAGGTTTACCTATCTCCACAGATGGAATCCGTTAAACGTTTTAACACTTGTATTAAGAGCGGCATTTATAAGGTGCTGTCTCGCTCGAAGCGTGTTGAACAGTTTGCGTCGGTAAAATTTAACCTCTCACTATTTTTCGCGACCAATTCCGCATTCTTGAGCTCCCAGATTCTCTTTAGTTTATTCATATGCTCTCCGGTTACAGCTAATAGTTGCTACCAAGCAGTTGCTGCATTTTCTTCTACCTGGTTACTAAGCCTACTACCAAGCAAAGAGTTCTGCTTAGCTAAACGATGTTTCTAATTTTCAAATGACAGCATCAGAACGCCAGATGTGCGTAATCTTTGGAAGAATCCCCTTAGCCGTTGACTGAAAAAAAAAAGGTGGCAGAAACTGCAAGCGGCAATGGATGAGTTTTTGCAGCTCTGTCACAGTTGGAAGCTTATTGTGTTCTTGACAGCAAACAGTATGCGCACAGCGACTCTGAGAGCCCAATTATCGGCCCTCTTTGAAGCTACGACTTCTTTCAGATGGTATAAAAACAAAGCGAACACCGAAATACCTGCACTTTTATTATACAAGCTGGGAACGTAGCGACACGGACTGAAGAACAAATGGCGACTCGGAAAGCGACGCAGGAAAAGCCTACGGGAGTCGTTATACAAAAAGAAAAAAAGACCCCTTAGACGAGACACTCGCTATGTAACAAAAGCTTGAACATTTTCTTGCCTGCTAAAGGGCAGGAGCTCGTGGGAAGTAAAAATCAAGGTGGGCATTGCTAAGACCCTCATTACGGCTTATCGCCGCTTCCGAACCGAGTAATTAAGCGGAGTGTGGAGCCAGAGTTCATAACAAGCCCCGGGCCGCAATTCGGGCCCTGCTATGCGTGCATGACGTTTAACTCGGCTGGCCGACGATCGAAACGAGTCGCCGAGCTCGTTCGCCGATAACGAGGCGCCCCCTGGATCCGGATAGAAAATTTTAATTCTCTAATACCGGCCGCGGCACGCACGATTATTGATTAAGCGCGCTTTCGCCGAGTTCACTCCCTGCTTCATTCCTCATCTTGCTGAAGTGTTTTGTTTCCAAACACTTACTTTTCATACTGTTTTTCGTAATCTTCTGTGAGATTAGGGGAGCTTTTTTTTAGTAGAGAAGAAAGTAGTCAATCCTAAAAATGTGCCTCGGGTTCTCAAATTTCGTCATAACATTCTTCAGTGAATACATTGTTACCTGTTCTGTTTGTAGTGTCGTTACCTCGGAGTAGACTTCCGCTCGTGCGTGTGTGTGTTCCCCTTCTCCGCAAACACATAGGCACACGCATGCACGCCCGGGCACCCGGGTTCGAATCTGGCCGCGGCGGTCGCGTTTCGATGGAGGCGAAATGCTAGACAATTGTGTACTTTACAATGTAAGTTGATTTTAAACAACACTAGGTGGCAGGCACGTATCCAGGATGAGGGGGGGGGGTTGCGGGGACGGAGTGGGCCCGCCCTCTTTCTTCCCCTGAAATCGAGCTCACCCCTCCCCTCCCCCAGGCTTCCTAGAAGTTTTCCTAGAAGAAGTCCCCCTTCCCCCCTCTTTTTCAGGTACAATAAATTGCCTTGGGCCCCTCCAGAAAAAATTTTCTGGCTACGTGCCTGCTAAGTGGTCAATATTATCCGGAGCCCTCCACTAATGCACGTCGTTCTCTTCTTCTTCTTCTTCCTCTTCTTCTTCTCCTCCTCCTCCTTCTTCTTCACCTCAGTAAATATGGCACATACCCACGCTGGGGGATTGGCCAAGGTACAGGTTCTCTCTTTCTTCTTTAGCTCTCACCTTCCTCGTTTCTTTCACGGCGCGTTGAGGTGTACCCCGAGAAGTGAGACAATTATTGCGCCTTCAATTTCCTGATAACCAAACCTTCTTTCGAAATACATTCAAACGCCTTGGTTATGTGAACGACGCGTAAAAAAAAATATCAGGCGTCCATCAACGAATGCATTCAAGATGTCCCACGTAATGTGATACAAGTGCACATAAAAAATATTTGGCGGTCAGCAAGGGTGCTGTGAAGTTCAGCACTGGCTGGTCGCTTAACTACACCTGATTATAATGCTACTGCTGAATGGCTCAAACTCAAACACTTAAAGCCGGTCGGGCTGGCTTTGAATTGACGCCCTACTGTCTCATTGGCACGACTGTGGTCCACCTGCCTTTTGCGTCCGGCGGTTGCGGAGATGCGGGCGCGAACTTTCTGTTCCTGGCACCGTTCTCTCATCTTCACAACATCGCGAGCTTGCATGCTACTATGTTGTCGCCATTGACGCTTTCTCTTCGTTTCACTTAATAATAGTAATTGGTTTTTGGGGAAAGGAAATGACGCAGTATCTGTCTCATATATCTTTGGACACCTGAACAGGTGGTGGTGGTAGTGGTTTTATTGAAAATAATAGTAAAAAGGAAGGAAAAGATTTTTGCTAGCCCCGGCATCTGCCATCGATACTGAAGCACCTGAGCTGGGGCAGCGGAAATAAAGGACAGCAGGCAGAATGGAGAAATGAAATGAAAGAGGTGAGGGGACAGGAATAGAGGATAGGGGGAGAAGTAATATGTACAAACTATTTACACAATAAGTAATGTGTCCAGGTTGTGCGCGTGATTAGTTCAGTTTAGAGGTATTAAATCACACACGCGCACAGCACTGTGTAGGTTACAACTGGAGTGGGGCGTCCAGTTATTAATCATTCAAGGTAGAACTCGCGGAGCGTTCGGTCACTACGTGTAACTACCTGACGGAGAACAGACGGGACGTCAAGCCCGTGTGTTCGAGGAATGCACAGAGGCTCACCAAAGTTCGCTCACGAGTACGCGCACTGCCCTGCGGCCACAATAGCGTCTTGATGGAGTCTGGTAGTATGCCCTGCGCCCTATAGGCCGCGAGCATATCGCGACGAGCATCGGCGAACGCGGAGCAGCGAAGGAGCAGATGTTCTAGTGTTTCCACTGCACCGCATCCGTCACACACATCACTCATCGCGATTCCGTGCCGCACCCGTCGTTCCCCGGGCCACACGCAGCCAATGCGCGCGCGGAGGATCATTGCACGTTGCGACCGTGTAAGTGCGCGACAGCCGGTGACACTGTCGATGCGCTCACCTCCCGCGATGCGTGGGTCGGGGTGCTGCTTTCGGAGATGGTCGTGAATGGCCGCACGCACGTCCTCCAGCGCAAGGGGCAGATCGCTGGCAGGTAGTTGGTGTGCAGCGGTCGCGAGGTCGTCAGCTTCTTCGTTGCCGGCGATGCCGCAGTGACCGGGCACCCACTGTGCACGCACGGCACAACCTCTCTGCGCGAGGCGCTCGATGCGCGAGCGAATTTCCCGCACTAGTGGGGTACCGCGGCCGTTAGATTGCAGGCGGCTGAGGGCGGCGCGGGAGTCGCACAGCAGAGCACTCCTGGGCGGCGGAGGGCCGAGGGTGAGCAGCAGGTCCAGCCCGAGCCGGATCCCCATCAACTCCGCCGTGGTGGAGGAGCCCAGGAAGGTTGCGTGTTGCTGGCTGTGCAGTCGCAGGGCGGGGATGGTGGCCGCCGCAGCAAGGGAGCAGCTGTCGCGGACCACTGAGCCGTCGGTGTACACGAGGAGATGGTCCTGGAGCTCCTCGTGTATGACGGCTCTGGCCAGCTGCTGCACAGCGCAGAGGGGTGTGCTCCGCTTTCCCGCGATGCCGACGATCTCTCGCTGTACCTCCGAGGCAGCAGGCCAGGGCGCGCAGGAGCCGTAGGGGGGTGGGCCTTGGGTCAATTGCTCATACTCGAGCAGCGCCGCGCCCATTCGTGAGCGCGGATGCGAGCGCATACGCTGCAGCAGCGAGCCGCCGTCCGGTGCGCGGTGAAGCCGGTCGATGTGATTCAGTGCCCTGCGCGCTGCTTGGAGCTCAAGGGGCCATGCTCCTGCCTCGGCCAACGTTGCGGCGCACTGCGAGTTTTTGGGCAGGCCTAGGCACACGCGCAGGGACTTGCGGTGCTGAAGCTCGAGCTTCTTCCAGCACGGCTTGCGCACCGTGACGAGCGGCAGCGCATAGAGCACCGCCCCCAAAGCTGCGGCATTGTATAGACGCAGCGCGGCTTGCTGGGAGATGCCCTGGCCTCGAGCGGTGAGCTTGTGCACGGCGGCGGTGATCCTCTTCATCTGCAGACAGGCCTTGGTCGCCGCGGGGCGGAAGGAAAGGCGCCAGTCGATGTCCAGGCCAAGGTACCGCACCGATTTACGCCAAGGAATCGGAGTCCCGTCCAGTGACAGTGGCGCAAGGTGCGCGCGCGAGCGCGAAACGCAGGCCATGGCCACCGATTTGCCCGCGCTCAGTGACAGACCAAGGCCGCGCAATCTGGCATCGATTGCGGTCAGGGCTCCCTGAAGGCACCCCCGCACGCGGAACGCCTCGCCCGGTGGTCCCCGGCACCACAGAGCTATGTCGTCTGCATATATGGACATGTACACATGGTGTCGCCCGCTCGTGGGGAGGGAGGCCGGCACCACCGACATGGCCACATTAAACAGAAATGGTGATAGGACAGAGCCCTGCGGCACGCCCATGTCGACCGGGCGAGGCTTGGAGAGCTTACCCCCTACTCGTACGCGCATGGTGCGCCCGCTGAGGAAGCCCTGAACGTATCGCAAAAGGCGCCCGCTCACACCGGCCCCCTCAAGCACCGCGAGAATTGGTGCGCGGTGAACGTTGTCAAAAGCGCCCGAGACGTCCAGCAGCAGCAGCAGCGCTACCTGGCCTGCTGCCCTGGCATGCTCCAGCGCTGTAACAACGTCCGATATAGAATCAGCCGTGCACCGCATCCCACGGAAACCCGTCTGCCGCTCGTCAAACAAATCAGCCTCCGCAGCCCGCTCGTTCAGACGCTGCAACGCCATATGCTCCATGAGCTTACCTGCCGCCGATGTTAATGCCACTGGCCGGTATCCGCTCAGCTCCGTAGGTGGGCGCCCTGCCTTTCGGATGGGACAAACGACCGCGGTTCGCCAATCCTCCGGAAGCTCCCCGCGTTCCCACACCAGGTTGATCTGCTGCAGGAGGATCTGTCGTTGCTGCGCATCCAGGTTTCGCAGCATTTGGTATGTCACCCCGTCCGGTCCGGGCGCCGAGCGGCGGCGGCAGCGCTGCAGCGCATTGTTCAATTCCGCCGCGGTGAACGGCGCATCACATGGACCTTCCGAGGCGACGGGCGAGGGACTGGCGTCGCTTCTGGGGCTCTCAGGAGCAGCTATGTTAGCGGCGTTTGCGGGGCTGGGCGGCGCGAACCGATCGGCAAACCGCTCTGCCAATTCTACAAAGCTGAGCCCGCTGGAGATTGCGAGGGCGGCCAGCGGTTGACGGTTTTCCTGTGGTTCGGTGATGCGCCGCAGGGTGTCAAACAGCCTCCGCGAGCTGACATCTTCCTCCATCCTTTGGCATAGTGAAGCCCACTGCCGGCGGTATAGCTTGTTGGCGTGGCGGCGCGCTGCTGCGTCCAAGCGGTTGTAGACAGTCCAGTCGGCGGCTCTGTCAGTCCGTCGCGCCCGTCGCTCTGCGCGATCTCTCTTCTCGCGCATATTGAGCAGCTTCATATCAGGTGTGGGCTGCCCTGCCCTTACCTCTGCTCGTTGGGTGGCTGCGAGAGCGCTTCGGACTAGACTTGAAAAGAAATCTGCGCCAGTGGCCGCCGCCTCGTCGACCGCCCGCCTGAACGCACTCCAGTTGGTAATGGAGTAGGCACGTTTGGGGCGCGCCTCCATCGCAGTGGGTTCAATTAGGATGGAGTAATGATCCGAGCCCCAGAGAGATGGTGATCGGCGCCATGTCGCCTCGATGCCTCTGGATGCGAAGGCAACGTCGATGCAGGAGCCGTTTGTTCCGCGTCGTCGGAAGGTGGGCTCGCCGGTGTTCAAGGGGGTGAGTCCCAGCTGCGTTGCTGCGTCGTGCAGGTCGTCTCCCCGCGCGGAGTGGCGCGCACTGCCCCACGCACTATGGTGGGCGTTAAAATCACCACAGATGATTTGGCGCGGGGCACAGCACGAAGACACAGCACGAAAACACAGCGCGTTCCACGCGACAGCTGGACGCACATAAACACTGGCCACCGACGTGTCAACACCACCGACGCGCACTGTCACCACCACGCACTCCTGGGCATCAGATGTCGCCGCCGCCGAGCCGACGAGGGTGTGCTGGACGTCCTGCCGCACGTATATCGCGCACCTTGATTTCCCGGGGCGATGAGATGTGACACAACAGGGCACTGCAGCACAGGTGGGTTCCTCGCACGTGGTGGCTGAGTGGTAGCCAATGTAGCCAGGTAGCCGCATCTGGGGCTCCCCGTCATGTGAACGTACGTACGTCTCCTGCAGCGCGATAACTTCCGGCGAATCCTGTGCGATGCGAACTCGCATTTCGGCGTACCGCGCCGCAAGTGAGCGCACGTTCCACTGCAGGATGGATGGTATGCGGGAGGGAGTCCGGCGGCTAGCCATCATGCTGGCTTATCTGTGCGGGAGCACCCGCTGCTTCTAAGCAGGCCCGGTGTCCATCGGTGCCCTCCGGGAAAAGTGCGCTGAGGGCGCGCAACGCCAGCTTTAGGCGCGCGATCTCCGCGTCCCGTGCGTCAGGGGGCTGGCCGTGAGAAGCGGCCGCAGGCTCGGGCCGCGCTGTACGGGACGCCGGGCAACCGGATCGCCGCTGCCGCTGCCGGCGCTGCCGTTGCTTCTGTGACTGCTGCTGCTGCTGCTGGGGTGTTCCCCTGACGACCTGCGCATAAGAAAGAGCGCGCGGCGTCTGCTGATGTTGCTGGGCTGGGGCCGCTGTCTCAGCCTGGACGACGGCTCGGACAACCCGCCTGGACATCGGGGCCATGGATGTGGCCATTAAAGTGGCCACGTGACGCTCTCGCTGCCAATGCGGGCACGCTGGGTCAATGGCTGCGTGCCGGCCCCCGCAGTTAATGCAGCGGGGCTTGCTCGCGCAGGTACCAGGCTCGTGTGGCCCGCCGCAGCGCGTGCATCGGGCAGCAGCACGACACACCTCAGTGGCATGCCCCAGGCTGGCGCACTTGGCACACTGGAGTGGCCGGGGACGGCAGGGGCGGACCGCGAGCCTGCGCTTGAATATGGTGATGAACGCCGGGGGTGTCGGCGCCGCAAAACGGAGAGCGAGTGTGCTGCCCGACAGAGACGCCGACACCATCGGTACCGTTGACTCCGCTGCCGCTAGCAGCTCCTCCGCCGTCCTGCGCCCGTCCACACCGAAGACCAGGCCGGAGCTTTGATTCCGAGGAGGAGGCTCCTTGGCGCAGACCGGCACGCCGCGGATGACGGCCGTGGCTAGCAGGGCCTGGAGAGCATCGCTGCTCCCCGCGTCCACTGCCACCACATTCCGCCGCATGTTTACCCGGACGGCGAGGACGCCCGGGCGGGATCCGATCTCCTCGGCCAACTCCCAGCCCTGTTCCCTGGTGAAGGCAGTGCCCCGGTTCGCCGGCCGAAACAGCACCGTCCCCACCAGGCTGGACGGGACCTCCACGGCAGCCGCGGCTCGCTCCAGGGCAGCTCTCCGACGCCGCTGCGCCTTGGTAGTGATAATGCGCCACGGGACCAGGCTGGCCCCAGCATCAGCGTCGCCGCTGCCTGCGGGGCATTGCTGCGGCGCGCCGCGGAGTTGGGCGCGCTCGGTGCCAGCAGACGAAGCCCCAGCCGCTGCCTGGTCTCGTGCGGCGGGATTTGGTGAGGTCGCACCCGTTTTTCTTCCGGACGCCGTCGCCCCACCAGGAACAGCAGCAGCATCAACAGCAGGCTGGAGGTGGGCTCCATGGGGCTCCTGCTGGGAAGGCCCTGCTCCTTCGAGTGTGGAGGGAGAGGGAGCAGTGACGGTGGGGGGCCTTCGAGCTTCCCGCTTGGCCACCGCGATGTCCCTTTTGGTTTCTGAGTCCCTCTCCTCCTCTGACCCCGTTGAGCGTCGCCGTTTCCGGAGAGCAGACTCGTCCATTGGGGTGCACATGCTCTCCTCGGCTGCAGGTGTCCGCGGTGAGCCCGCAGCAGCAGCATCAGGGGGAGAGGGCATCACAGCCGGTTCCCCAGGAGCAGCAATGGCGGCAGGAAGCGCAGGAGTGGCCAGAAATGGCGGGGAGGGAGCCCCCATGGAGTTCTGCGTCTGGTGAGCGAGCGCCATGGCGTCCCGCAAGGCTAGAACGCGTGGGTCTGCCGGCGACACGTCCAAGGTCCCGATGACAGACTCAAGGTTCTCCGAGGTGGTGATGAGCGCCGCCGTCAGGCACCTCACCGTGTCCCGCAGATCAGCGATCTCGGCCTGCATTCGCCGAATGGTGCTGGACGACCTTCCTCTGGACGGCGTTCGTCTCCGTGATCGTGAGCGAGAGCGGCCTGCCCTGCGTTGCTGATTGTCACCGCCAAACACAGGCCTTCGCTCGTTCACGGTGTCTGTGGCCTCCATGGGGAGACCCCGCAACGCCGCGAAGCCTTAGGCCCAGCGTCCGAAGGAGCAGAGAGCTAAAAAACACGTCCGCTCGCTTCGAACGCCCACCCCACCTGAACAGCTGAAAATTGGTTTTTGGGAAAGGAAATGGGCCCCGCCGCGGTGGCTCAGTGGTTAGGGCGCTCGACTACTGATCCGGAGTTCCCGGGTTCGAACCCGACCGCGGCGGCTGCGTTTTTATGGAGGAAAAACGCTAAGGCGCCCGTGTGCTGTGCGATGTCAGTGCACGTTAAAGATCCCCAGGTGGTCGAAATTGTTCCGGAGCCCTCCACTACGGCACCTATTCTTCCTTTCTTCTTTCACTCCCTCCTTTATCCCTTCCCTTACGGCGCGGTTCAGGTGTCCAAAGATATATGAGACAGATACTGCGCCATTTCCTTTCCCCAAAAACCAATTATAATTATATATAAAGGAAATGGCGCAGTGTCTGTTTCACATATCGGCCAACACCTGAACCGCGCCGCAAGGGAAGATATAAAGAAGGGAGTAAAATCAGAAAGAAGTGCCGTAGTGGAGGGCTCCGGAATAATTTCGATCACCTGGGGATCTTTAACGTGCACTGACATCGCACAGCACACGGGCGCCTTAGCGTTTCGCCTCCATCGAAATGTGGCCGCCGCGGTCTGGTTCGAACCTGGGAACTCCGAATCAGGAGTCAAGCGCCCTAACCAGAGCGCTCCGATACTGATCCGGAGTTCACTTGAGCGCAACTTTAAAACTAAGAATGCCACCCTGACATGCTTTGACAACCCTTCTACTGCCTTTCCCTTTTCTTTTTGAGGAAATAAACGCTTTAACAACTCTAAACCTTGACGCAGTCTTCGCTTGAGCTATAGCGTCCACGGCAACATTGTTCATCTTATTCTGCCTGAGTGTTTGGGACGTTAAACCCCCGTAAACTAAACCTTCTGAACACTGCTTCAGCCGGCCCACCTTCTATGCACTGGTAGCGAACGACTGTGCGATGACACACTCGTGACCGCGGTACCGCGCACGCCCGTGACCTTGCGAAAAATTGGGCGCCGAACATCGAGATACGGGCCCACCTTCTCCTACACTGCTAGTGCAGCAGTAATAAAAAGAACTCGCTATAGCACGGGTCCTTTGCTCGTTTTTGCCGCCTGTCTGCGTCCTGTGACGCCGGTGCAGCAGAGAGAGGAAATGTCGCCGTTGTGGAACGACAAGCCGCGCGCGGGAAGCGTGTCGCAAGAGGATATGGAGCAGCGCGACAACGTCAAACGCGCTTTGTCCACCTGCTTCTTCGAGCGCCGAGCGAAGGCGACGCCCCCTGGCGGAGAATCAATAAGGTCTTCGCGACGCCGCTCATATCCTCCCTCGCGGCTCAACTCAACTGTCTGCCCTTCGCGACGGCGTGTTTGTCCCCTCGCGTTTCTAAACGCGCTTCACCTCCGCTGCGCCCTCTCGCGAGAGCGTGTGAGATGCCTCCGCGGCCTGTCGACAGGTTAGAGAAAATTTGATTTCATGGAGCCGGCGACGCGTTTTTTTCGATTTTTTTTTACTTTCCTGCCATTCCTTTCTTTTCTGCCTCCCTCTTCTTTTCTCTCGCCTCTCTTGATCCTCGCCTTGATCCATGGCTCGTATGTTGCAGGCTGTATGCGTGGACAGCTTCGTGTTTGCTGACAAATAATGCAGATATTCAGTGTGTCATAACGTGTTGTGCGTCAAGCTTTCAAATAAAAATGTAGCCTCACGCAGCTGGATGATAACTCATCACTTGTGAATCGAGCAGGAGTATGCGTATAATTAGACTACGACCCTAAATATTCAGCTAAAATCATTTTATGCAAAACTCGCACAGAGTCGAAGGAAAGCAAGAATCACGCGATTTCGAGACAGTGAGCGTTATCGTGAATAGTTTTTTTTTTCCCTACGATCTGAAGCAGGTGCGCGACACACAGCAAGAACGCGAGGCCAACCAAAGTTTCTTAAATTGCAGCGGTTGACACATTCTCAGAGATATTTGAATCCGGGCATGACCTGTGGTTAGGTTCGACAGGTTATCATACGTAGGCGGCGCCGATAAGACAGGCAAGCAGCTTTGAGGAGCGCCTTCTGAATCGTTCCCCAACCGCAGCCATGTAGTATGGGATCGCATTGCAGAGTTGATGTGAATTCTGCAGGTGGCGGGACACTTTGTAAAGCTGGAAGGTTTTCGCCAATCAGGGTCCCGGATTTTGATGTGTGAGTCTATGGTTAGTTACTAGACTCATGTGATCACACAACTTTTCCGCAAACTTAAGTGCGTCTGTCACCGGCAGGTACAGAGGTGTTGGCTCGTTAAAGCGGGATAGTCAAAACTGGCATCGCTTTCGCGCGAATTTGCTGATTTCGCCCGCTTTATGCAGATAAAGGAAGATACCTGTACAATAACGCCAATGTGTAACGTATCTGTGTAACGTCAATGTGTAACGTAGCGTACGTCGTGTCTGCCCGATACAAAGGAAACAGCCACAAGCCTTCGTCATCATCAGCCAGAGTGAATCTATCGCACTCTATAGCATTTAGTTGTCATTTGTGTTTTCAATGCATTCTCAAAATTTTCGCTTTTATATCTGAGCGAATATCAGAGAAACTCCAACCATTCTTTTCCTTTGTGTTGCTCGTGATGATGCCACCGCTGTAATCAGCAAGCTGAGGATATGCATTCGTGGCTTCACTCTCGAAACAGCTGTGCTTAATGCTAGGACATCTGACTGCATTTCACAATGTACCCACAAACTGGTCTCTATTCTCTTAGTACGGTGAACATGTTCTTAAAAAAAAATGGACAGCAGAATGATACTAACTTACGTGCTTATGAAAGCATGCAAACGAAGGAAAAAAAAAACTAAGACTAACATGCTGGAGAACATGAAACGAACATGAAAAAAAAGAAGGTGGAAGTTGAATTAAGGGAACGCTCTATGTAAACTGCATATTTTTAGTGCGATTTTTCATAGTTTATTATGATGAAATTGTTTTATGCGAAACGGGTTGGGAGACACTTGCCACTTTCTTCCAGTGCATGTGTGTCAAGAAAAGTCAACCGAGAACGCCGTACGAAGAACAAAAAAAAAGTGGAAAAAGATCGCGGGAGGTGTTTGTTTGAGCTCCTAAGGCTTCAGTGCCTTTTTTTTTATTCCTCCAGATCTTCCACAGTGCGTCCGGTCGTTCACGCACTGTAAGGTTGTTTTCTCCTCACGCATACCAAATTCAAGCCACGAAACGAGCCCGTCGGGGTGCATGTCTTAGAGTAGCGTGCGAAAGCGTTTGTGCTGGAATCTATGCATGGAAACAGTTTCAAAAGCGACGCAAAATTCCGCCAAATTCCAAAAAGAAGCAGATGCACAGCTGAAGTATTCTGACTGTGAACAAGCTCTCATTCAGCGAGGAGGCTGGGCCATAAGTAGGTGCATCTTTTAGTTGTTCCTTCGCTACACACAAACTCGCTGAGGGCAAATGTTACAAAAGGAACCAAACAACTCAGTGCACGCTCAAGCTGGTGCATATGGCACCATTAGGTGGTGTGCTGCCTAGGCATCTTCCATCAACGACCATTAGCGCAGATTAGCATTTGTTCCACGGCGCCGTTATCGGCGGAAAACTCTCCCTCTTGGCGAGTAAGAAATCGTAAATATACGGTATCAATCGAAAAAAGAGGTGAAGCCTAAAAAGTTGTCGGTACTTTGGAACGGTACCCGTGGTTTAGTGCCCAGATCAATGCAAACGAGGGGAAGGAGTTGCTATCCTGATGCGTCCGAAGCATCTGTCGCGGGTGGTGCGCTTCAGTTCTAGCATTTGTATTTTGCTTTCGTCGCTGATTTCTTTCATTCCCTGTCTTTATCACTTTCTTTTTCTTACTCTCTTTCTTTATCTCTGTCGTTCTTTCTTTTCTCTAGCGGTTTCAGACAATGGCCCGTTAGCAAAATTCCTTGATTTTTTCCTGTTTTTTTTTACACCAGCGGTGCTGTAGACAGAGCTCGTTCCAGGAAACGATTGTGGCGCTATGACATCAAGGAGCGGTCTGCTTGAAGGTGCTTGTAAGAAAAAAAGCCTACTGTTAGCACATCTGCTATCACATTACTGTAAGTTTATTTAACCCCTTGGTTGTCAAGCCTCCGAAGAAACAGACATGTGATGACAGCACAGACTAATGTGCAATAAAGTAAAGCGGAGTATAGGAATAGTGAAGTATTGAACGCAAATAAATAAACAAACAACTCAAATGCAGTCAAGAAAAACCATTTGCTTGCAGGAAACGGTTTTTGAGGAGAAAAAGAGTACAAATCAGTCAAGCTAGATTTGAAACAGGATAGTTACCTTCTGAAGCTTGTAACTTGGGGTAACGGGTATGTTGCTTTACGTTTAAAATAAAATGTTATGTCGAAATGCAGGATTCATGAAGGCATACAAACGTTTTTGCATCTAAAACAATCGCAGATGAAAAAGAAAAAAAAACGCGTAGTACCTCCAGTCACAATCAAGGTAGAAATGACAGAATATATATTTTCAAATATAGAAACCTCCCCAAGACAGGAGGCGTAGCAGTAAATGTAAGTACTTATGTAAGTGCGGAAGTCCCATAATAGCGCTCTTAGAAAACAGTGCGTATGTACCACAATTTTACTCGCACCAAGAGCTCCGTTTCCAGCGTTTTTCCATCTGATGAATGTTATACAGCACCAATCTTCTTTCTCCGGCACAGCAGACTTGAAGCAGCTGCCTCTTGCTTAACACCAGTAAATAGGCGACGGAAGATAAGTCCCGAACGCGAAACGTAGCACAAAAACCACACAGGCATGCCGGCACCGTCTAAGCTGAAGCTTCAACAGTTGTTAAGTTCACAACCATAGCTGAATCTAGTGAATATACTGCGCGAAACGAACGTTCTTCTTCATTGGTCTCTGTGTATCCCTTACAAAAAATTTATTTAAACAGCCTATAGCCAGTCCATAGACTTCTGCCTGTAAAGTCTTAGACAAACCCTAGAGAACAGTCTATATGCAATACAAATCCTAGAGACAGTCTATAGACAATCTATAGATTTATGAACATATACTTCTAGTAGACTTTTGTCTATAGACTATAGACTATGAATAGACTATGCCTATCGACACAATCTATAGACTATGAATAGACAAAAATAAATACCTATAGGATGGCAATAGACCCTATAAGAAGTCTATAGACTGCCTATAGATTATTTTTGTAAGGGTAAAGGAGAATAACAATAACCGTACACACGCATGATGGCGAAAATAAACACCGATTCATGAGAGCGCTGAAGAATGTGCTTGAACTTATGTAAGTATGCGCGAAGTATATTGCGTTTAGGTCGCCTCTGTAAATAGGCTTGAGATTCACTTAGTATTTTTACCGAATGCCTCTATTGCAAAACAACAAAGCAAGCAGATCGTTTAAGCACCAGTTCAAAATTAATGTGCTCTAAAGGAGTCCTTTAGGCATTAACGCAGAACGCCCCCTGTGGGCACGGGTCGGTCGTTTTGCAGTCTGCCTCCACCAGAAAGTTCGGACTGTTTTTCTAGCTAGATTTCTCGGAGGCGTGTTCGAATACCCTGTAAAACGGGCAGAGTCCGAGTCACGCACGCTTCTTCGTTTGCGACGCAGGGTATATCTCCTCTCCACGCAGTTTTCAATCCGAGTTTTAACGGTTGGTATTGACTGCTTTTTTTTTGTTAAATGTAAGGAAGAGATTCTACTACCTGTATCACAATCGCGCTCTGACATGTACTGCGTAAGAAACACTGCTTAACATCCAAAACGCCAAAATGAGGATCCTTGTCAACAAAATGCGCAAGAAACAGTTGCAGAAAGCCCCGCCGCGGTGGCTCAGTGGTTAGGGCGCTCGAATACTGATCCGGAGTTCCCGGGTTCGAACCCGACCGCGGCGGCTGCGTTTTTATGGAGGAAAAACGCTAAGGCGCCCGTGTGCTGTGCGATGTCAGTGCACGTTAAAGATCCCCAGGTGGTCGAAATTATTCCGGAGCCCTCCACTACGGCACTTAATTCTTCCTTTCTTCTTTCACTCCCTCCTTTACCCTTCCCTTACGGCGCGGTTCAGGTGTCCAACGATATATGAGACAGATACTGCGCCATTTCCTTTCCCCCCAAAACCAATTATTATTATTATTAACAGTTGCAGAAACAGGATCGAGTATAAAAAACTTTGTGCCCTCAACGCACATTTGCATAATTTGGCCGAGATTAATTTGTAAGAAATAACAAAACCGGCCAAAGACGCGTAAAGCTTTTACAACGTGGGCTACGAGTGTAGTTCAGTTGTCTCTGGTGACCGTCATAATAACTTTTTTCCCCCTTTCCTCCTCATTTTCTTCTCCAGGAGTAGTTATACAGCGCGGGTTCAATTGTGCTCGTGGAGGTGGCAGTTCGATGAAGTCTAATTACAATATATCCGTGTGCTGCGCATGTCAGTGCATGTTTTAAACCCAGGTGGTAGAAATTATTAACGTGGAAGCTTCAGATGACTTCGTAATGAAACCGTTCATAGTACATCACTCCGGGTGGTGTCATACGATTTCTAGTTACATATAGCTTACATGCGCTGGTCAAGCTGGAGGCTAGCTTGCGGCAGGGATTCGAACCGACGACATATGCGCCTTCGATTGTATGGCTTCCCAGACCCATTAATTCTTTTCTTAAGGCTGAAATAAACTAAGTTCGCAAACTAAACCAAATCTCTACATCTTGCGCCCATGATGCTTTCGCATTCTTACACGTGAGCCTATTTAAGTGTCTCTGCCGATTTTTTTCGTCCACGTTTTTACGAATAACTACACTTTTTGCGAACCTGGATACTTTTTTTCACACCTGAGACCCCTCTAATATAGATGTTTTTTTTAAATACATTCCTGCATCACTAATATGTGGTGCAGTCTCCAGTTGAGTGTGAGAAAAAGCATGCTACACTAGGACTACTTGCAACTCTAGTCCCTACTACCACAGAAGCATTGGGATAGAGATGGTTGTCTCATATTTTCGTTTCTCTGCAGGCATTGCTCCGTGCATGAAAAAAAGCACTAAAATGCGAGGATGCGCCAACCGATATCACCCGCCGCGGTGGCTCAGTGGTTAGGGCGCTCGACTACTGATCCGGAGTTCCCGGGTTCGAACCCGACCGCGGCGGCTGCGTTTTTATGGAGGAAAAACGCTAAGGCGCCCGTGTGCTGTGCGATGTCAGTGCACGTTAAAGATCCCCAGGTGGTCGAAATTATTCCGGAGCCCTCCACTACGGCACCTATTACTTCCTTTCTTCTTTCACTCTCTCCTTTATCCCTTCCCTTACGGTGCGGTTCAGGTGTCCAACGATATATGAGACAGATACTGCGCCATTTCCTTTCCCCCCCAAAAAAACCAATTATTATTATTATTATTAACCGATATCCGGGTGCATCGAATGCATTGCATTCCACCCTCGTCTCGTGCTCGGTTATGCGAGAATGAGAGGCAGCAGGGAACAGAGCTGAGCGATGACGTCAGGCCACGGCGCGACATCATTAATGTCCCGGTAAAGAAACGGCCAGCGGCGACCCCAGGTTCATTACGAGTGGCCGCGCGGCGATTTATGGGCACGCGTCGCAGAGGTAAGCTTCGTAGCACGCGGCGCGGCAGTAGGCTATTTGCAAGCGAGCTGCTGTCAGCGTGAAAGCTCGGCTAGCAGCGGAGAAGATTACATGGTAATCACGTACCAGCCGCCGCAACAGAGGATGCTGCTCAAGGTAGTTGGGGCGCCTGCGGTCATTTGCACGGTACGCTAGCTGCGATTTCCCTCTTCGTTTTGAAGCGAAAAGATTCATTACGCTAGGTAAAGCAGTCGTCGCGTAGGCCGCAGAATGACCTTGAACGACCTTCAGCCCAACCATGTTAGCCGTGTATGACCATGCGTTGCACAGTTACGGTGTCGAACCCTTGACCCCTGACCTTGACCCATGACCTTTAGTTGGCCTCTGACCTTTGATATTGGGCGACTTTTGGGTTGACCTTTGACCTTAAGGGCATCCGATGGGGTGATGTGAAGGCGCGTGACGACATCCGATGGGGGTGTCGTAAGACCATGTGATACCACGTCATAGCCACGTGGTCGTGTGGGTACGTGCTTGCTTTTCGCTCAATTCCAGGGTTAGCCACGTTAAGCCACTGCCATATTTTTAACTCGCCTAATCTAGCGTTCATTCTCGAGACGGGCTGGTTTGTTAAAGCAAGTCGCTGTAAAGCACAAGGCCGTGTGATTGAATCCGTGCCTCTGCAGCCGCATTACTCTCTAAGCGAAGTGCACCAGTCACCCATGAGCAGTGCGACGTCAGCGGTCCGCGGACGTTGGAGCCCCACGTGGTCCAAATTCATCCGGAGCCCTCCACTGACGCGACTCTCAATATCTCTTTCTGCTTTCATTTCCTGTTTTGTCCCCTTCTTTGCTGCGCGTTTCGGGAGTTGATTCTAGTGAGATGGCTACGTTGTTTTCGCGGGTAATATATGCAGTTACGTTCTAAGCACAGGCACGGATACAGCTGCAATATGTGTCCACAAAAATTCACGGGCGATCAATGCGGTTGATGCAGAGGAAATGTGTTACCATGTGGGCTCCGATTCTATGGGCGCAGTGACTCGTGGCTTCCTCTTTACGCAGTGACGTAAACTAGCGTGTGCGCCACAGAAATTCGGTGTGCTCTCAGCACGTCTGCGCAGATTAGTGGCAGAGGGCAAGAGGATGGCTTTTGAACACGCGAGGAGAAAGGCTGCTTGGCGTGCTTTACAATTCTTTCTAATAATTTGTGGTATTTTCCAATATATTTGCATAAGATGTCCAGTTTGACCAAGCGCTTGATAATAATAATAATAATAACAATTGGTTTTTGGGGAAAGGAAATGGCGCGGTATCTGTCTCATATATCGTTGGACACCTGAGCCGCGCCGTAAGGGAAGGGATAAAGGAGGGAGTGAAAGAAGAAAGGAAAAAAGAGGTGCCGCGGTGGAGGGCTCCGGAATACTTTCGACCACCTGGGGATCTTTAACGTGCACTGACATCGCGCAGCACACGGGCGCCTTACCGTTTTTCGCAGCCGCCGCGGTCCAAGCCAACTTTCTGTTGGTGCCACGTGCTTGAAGGTGCCGACGTTTGAAACGATTAAAGAAAAGAACGGGTCATGTGCTACGCACGTACAATGATGATGAAGCGATGTCAGTTGGGCCTTTACAGGAACATCACGCAACGGCTCAACTTTACGAAGTTTCAAGAACGAAATTTATGTGTCTTAGGGAGCGAATTACGCGATAACTTTCTCCCAGGTTGCTTTAGTGTAGAAGCTGGAGGGCAGGACGTTTAATTATTTGTCAAGGGTGAGTGTAAAGCGAGATGACATTTGTCACGGCGAGCACAGCTGTCACCGGGTCTGAATTGTTTTGTACTATTCTTGATGCCGCTTATTTCAACTGAGCGTATATGCATTAGAAAGTAAAAACAAAACAAAAAAGACGTGGCTCTCGAGCCGTGACTAAGAATGTACCTTGACAATGCGCAAATGTGCAACCAAAGCGGGCGTTCCAGGACCTCCTCGGAATATCAATGTCCCGCATTTGTCGTTCCCTGTTTCATGTTTTCTGGCGCTTCCCACTTCCATCTTCAACACACGTAACCAGCTAGAGACGGGTGGATATCTTATCTGTTTGCAACACTTTATCGCCTATTCGTTTCCACATTAGCTCGGATATACCAAAATATTGTTTCTATGCAACGTCTTTATGTCCTGTTTTAATGAACCTGGACAGCCGGGCAAACTGTCTTCCTGGAAAACATTACTACCCACTGGTATAAATGTGACGGCTCAGATCGAGTTCTGCTGTCTCTGTTACAGGGTCGCTGCTGCAGGCCGTGATTGCTACTTCACCTGATGCTTAGTTACCTAGAGATGTAGGTAATTAAGGTTGAGAGAATTCCACAGCGAAAGGATGCTAGAGTGAATGTCTTCCTATGCCCTGTCTCCACGCTGTTTCCTTGAAAAGATCTTGAATCAGCTAGCGAAGCTCTTAAGTGTTTCAAGTACATGCATTTACTGCCCCAGGTGGTGGTGGTAGTGGTTTTATTGAAAATAATAGTAAAAAGGAAGGAAAAGATTTTTGCTAGCCCCGGCATCTGCCATCGATACTGAAGCACCTGAGCTGGGGCAGCGGAAATAAAGGACAGCAGGCAGAATGGAGAAATGAAATGAAAGAGGTGAGGGGACAGGAATAGAGGACAGGGGGAGAAGTAATATGTACAAACTATTTACACAATAAGTAATGTGTCCAGGTTGTGCGCGTGATTAGTTCAGTTTAGAGGAATTAAATCACACACGCGCACAGCACTGCGTAGGTTACAACTGGAGTGGGGCGTCCAGTTATTAATCGTTCAAGGTAGAACTCGCGGAGCGTTCGGTCACTGCGTGTAACTACCTGACGGAGAACAGACGGGACGTCAAGCCCGTGTGTTCGAGGAAAGGGCCCTGTTTTGGGTTTCACAGCCGCGGTTCCCTGCTTTCAGTTTCAATACGGTGCCAAATTGGGTGTTCAAGAAAAGTGTCACAGGTTCCCGCAAGTCATCGTGAAGAAAAAGAGAACGTTCATCAGGGGAATGATCGAGCGATGACAAAATTGAACTTAAGAAAGCTATGCCTGGTTATTTTAACCGCACGAAGCGGAAACGCCAGAGCGAGAAAAGTGCGCCTTTGATGAAGTTCTTGCGGTTTTTTGTTCTCTTCACCTTTGTAGGCGTTATGTATATTACAGGAAGAGAGAAAATCCACGCACTTTTTTGCGTTCCAGATTGCTCAACGTCTGATGCAATCTGGGAAAATCCAGCTTTTAAAATCTTGAACGGCTTTGTGTTCTTTTTTTTATTATGATACAGGAAGATAGGAAGAAGGAAGAATAAGATCGCGGCAGAAAGATCATTTAGACTCTCCACTACGAGAGAGATGTAGAGAAAATTCTTCTGATGAGCTAGAAGCTACGGAAAGAGGTCAGAAACCGGAGGGCGGAGTGCTCTGTGTTTCGATATCGCTAGGCTTTTTTAAAAACTGGTGGTTCAAGATGCTTCAATTTGCGCACATTGCGCGAGAGGCCCTACTTGACGCCCTGTTTTACTACGCTTTTCTTACCTTTCTTCCCGTTTTTTCAAACTTGTTTGTACTTTATTACATGGCCTTTGCCTTTGTGGCCTCTACATTTTATTCTTTTTTATGCCTCTTTACTATAAAGCATCGCTTATGACCCGAATTTCAAGCATTTGATTTTCACTTGCATTACGCCTGCTTCCTGTTTATGTCCGATATCGTTTCCGTTAAAACGCGGAAGAAAAAGCATTCAGTCGCTTGTTTCTTGCTCGTCCGTATCGAATGCTTTCATCCGTTCTGCCTTTTCACGTCCAGCTCCCTGTCAAGCATGTTTTTTTGTACTCTTTAAGCCTCGACTAACATGTCACCGAATACCTCTGTTTCTGAAGTATTGCCTCTGTATCATCAGCACATTACAGTTGCACATCATATACCTAAGACGCATTACAACACTTTGGTTCATTTAGGTCCGCAACAGGATGATGCGCCGTGCATGGTTAGATTATATTGCGCTTTGGGTGCAAACAGCCTCAGTTTGACAGAGAAATATCTACTCAGTAGTTGGCCACCCGTTAGCTAGCCCATGGAGAAATTGCTATAAAGGCTGCAGAAAGCCATATGTCTTTGATTGACTGGTGAAAGAATAACTGTTAATTACTTCCAGGCTCGTACTGCTTCCGGAAGTTTGCGCTGTTTGGGCATTGTTTGCTGCAGACATATTATGTTGCACGTGTATTCGGCTGTGCCTAGCGTCGTAGGATTCTGCTCTGGATGCTTAAGAAAGGTGGCTAAGCTGCTTGATTATTCACTCTGAAAACTTTGACCCTGTAGTGAAGAAACACAAATTGGTGAACAGAATATACACAAGGTAAGAACAATAAGAAGTCCGGGTCGCAATTTTCAAGTTGCATACGCGAGTATGCAGAGAGTTTTCACGGTATTCGATCACCCTGAGAGCGCATAGGTTATTGTCCGCAGATTAGGTTGGTGGTTTAGAATCGGAAGTACGTGCGCCCAGGCTAATGAGTTTTGCAAAACATGAAAATTGAGCGCGAGTAATCGTTAACAGGGCTTCATCGCTCGTTAAGGAAGGAATTCGGTCCCGACAGGGCCCAGCCATCTACAGTGTGCCACGGCACATGGAAACACGCACGTGCCATGCCTAATTTTACTGTAATGAAGATACTTAAACGTAGGTAAAGAAATACCTAAAGGTTAAACACATACCGAAATATACAAACTTAATTACAAGACGATTACTCGAGAAATGAAGAAATGCATAAACATACAGGCGCATACACAAACAAGCACAAGCAAATAACTAAAGGAAAAATCATTGAGCGAATAGCTAGGCAAACGATTAAGTAAGCAAACATATAAATAAAAATCAACATCAAAGCAAAACAGGAAGGTATGTAACAGAGATAAGTAATTAAATAGGAATGTATATGGCCGCTTTTTTATGGAACGAAAGAAAGACGAAAAAGAAAAGGGAAGCACCCTGTTCAGAATATTGAAGCAAGCACTTTGCGACTGCACAACATAGCTGTCTCTCTCCTATCTCGTATTTGGATCCTGTTCCGTCGATTTATATTGCGTGAGCAAATGAAAATGAAATGAAAAAAAAAACTTCAACCGTCTTCAGAACTTCAAAAAAGTGTAACTAAAATTGAGGTCGTGCTTTCGGTGATCCGGCGTGGCGCATTAGAAACAGACGGTCCGAATAGCCGACTGCAGCCCCACTCAATTTCAAAGGGAAAATAGCCTCTTATGCTTCTCTGTCCACGTCTTTACGGCACAGAGGAAAAAAAAAAGCAGGAGCGAGTGAATGCTGCGCAGAATAATGGTGGCCTCGAAAATTGTTTTCTATTGCAAGCGCCAGTTCTGATACTCAGGCAAGGAAAATTGGTTTTGAGGAAAGCAAAGACGCAGTAATTGTCTCACATCTCAGTGGACACCTCAACTGCGCCGCAAGAAAACGGAAGGAGATGGGAAAGAAGGAGAGAAGGAAGAGAAGGAAGTAACGTAGTGGAGGTCTCCGGAATGATTTCGACCACTTGCGGATTGTTAACATGCACTGACATCGCACAGCACGCGGGCAGGCTTTAATGCGAAAGCATTGTTAGTTTAATTACGAGATAAGCTGGTGTATGCGCGTTAGTGTGTGTGTTTGTGTACACTCGCAGATGCTAAGAAAATCCCAGCGAAGCCAAGATGATTAATTAAGGGGACATCACCAAGCGGCCGTATTACGCACACAGCAAGCCCAGCACCGCCACTCCAGACAATCCTATTCATTCGTTGGTCTATATATATACTTGCCACTGGCCGACCTCCATGTGGCGCCATTCATGTGGTGACATTCGCACCTAATGTGACGCAATCGTTTGTCGTACAGCGTTCCGGGTGGTGTCGTACGATTTCTCGTTGCATATTGATTACAAATGCTAATCAAGCTTCAGTCTACCTTGCGGGAGAGATTAGATAGAGGATATATCCTGGAGATAAGCCGCTGGATCTCGAGGCGAAAATCGAGTGGCAGGGGCATGAAGGTAAATAGTAGGGATTGATCGGACTGTTGGTTTTGTTCTGCCTCACTCGGTTGGTTAACGCTAGAGCTAAGGCGCTCGCCCTTTCTTTACCCTCCAGTCTCGCATAGACCGGCGCCCACGTGATCTGATGGCATTCTTCCTGCTTAGGGCACAGGATCGGAGTTTCCAACAGCGGTGTTTGCCCGTTGGTAAAGTTCCGGCAGACCTGTTGCGAGTCGGTGACATGAAATTTCCTGCCCACCCTGTTGTCGTGCTTGATGACTAACGCTGCGGATATGGTTTCAGCCGCATCTGGGCTCTCTGCCCTGACGGAGGCCGCGAGAGGGAGGCGTCGTAGTGGAGGATTTCGGAATAATTTCGACTTCCTGGGGATCTTAATTGACGTGCACCGACTTAGATTTTGAGAACACTAAAGGCGGAGTAACTGTCTCACTTTTCGGTGGGCACCTCAACCGCGTCTTAAGGGAAGGAATAGAGGAGGGAGTGAAAGGAGAAATAATTTCGACCACATGTGGTTCTACAACATGCATTGACATTGAACAGCACACGTGATCGTTTGCATTTCGCATCCATCAAAATGGGCTGCCGTGACCGGATTTCGATCTCGTGACCATAAACTTAGCGACCGAAAGCGCCACTTACAAAGCAACTGTGGCCAGTGTCCAATTTACCATTCAGCTCGCGGTTTCGTGTAGTGCTAGCCATGGAAGTAAGCTTTTTTTGTCGCTTCGGCATTACGAGAACTTTTGCAGGTACCTGCAGACTTATGCTCAATTGTAAACTTTGTGTATTCTTTTGGACTTGAAGGGCTTCACGAGTGAGGTATTGGTTGCGAGGTTGGCTATACAAAAAAAAATCTCGAAACGACAAATGCGCGGTACATAGAAAACATCGTGTAGATAAAAGCCCATGGTAGAAAGATTGGGCAGATGGTTCTTGACAATCACAAAGTGAACGAGGCTTTCCTCTCCCTTGGTCACCTTGTATGTAGAGAAAATGCACTTGCAATTCAGCTTTCTGCATGTCACGCCTAAGTAGAATGCTCCCCATGTTTTTTTTTCTTTTCGTGATAGCGTACCGTTAATTTGGAAGCTAGTAATCAAGATTGTCGAAGGTCAGTTGGTTGTTGGTTAGATTTCTTCTACGAGCCGATGACGAAGTGTAGGCCAAAGTATTCGTTTATCGTTATGCATTACGGAGGCAAGAATTCCGTGAAACAAGTTTTTTTCCCCTTGCATCGTGCAGTGCACAATACCCGAGACTACCTTGCGGTGAGTCTACCCTGATTAACTCATTGGAGTTGGTTCGATGCTGTATGTACTTTCATGTTTAGAGAGCGAGCATGCATAAAGCAGCGCTTTTACCGTTCATATCTTTATCTTCGTAAAAACGCCATGGGCGCGCTTTTTCATTCAGTGTGGTCGGCGAAAGAGACTGCAAATTGTGCATGTCAAAAAGAAAAAGAAAACGAAGGAGCAAGACAAAGGCACACAGTAAAAGAATAAGTGATCAGTTAGAGCTTAAGCGAAAATTTCATTCAAGCATGTTGTTAGGATAATCCAAGCCTTCATTTCTTCTTCTGTCAGCGCTTCGGATCCCGTCTTCAGAGTTGCCTTTACGTTTCGTGTGCATGTTCAGAAAAACGCGGACTGTAATTGCGAAGCGCAATTACCCTCAGGGAATGAAGAGTAGCTGTGTCTGCAAGAAGGTCCTTCCTGATACACTCCACAGGCATTTGTGCTTTTCGTGTTGGTAGTTTGCTACCTGAGTAGGGAGCTGCGTCAGCAGCCATTTACTTTCCCTTCAGGTGCAATGAAGAAACAGCAGTGAAGTCACATACGGGCGCTGGATATGATTTCGCTTTTACTTCACACTGACATCGCACAGCACACGGGCGCCTCTGCGTTTCGCCTCCATCGAAACACGGCCGCCGCGGTCGGGTTCGAACCCGGCTGCTCCGGATTCGTAGCCGAGCGCCCTAACCACTGAGCCACCGCGGCGGCTTGTTAAAGATACCGAGGTGGTCGAAATTATTCCGGAGCCCTCCACTACGGCACCTCTTTCGCTCCTTCTTCTTTCACTCCCGCCCCCTTCCCTTCCGGCGGGGTGAGGGTGTCTACCGAGATATGTGCGACAATTACTGCGCAATTTCGTTTCCTCAAAAAACAATTTACAATTTCGCCCACCTCTTCGGCTTCTCTTTCTGTCAAGTAAATTAAATCAATATTTCACCGTCGTACGCACCCGCCGCGGTGGCTCAGTGGTTAGGGCGCTCGACTACTGATCCGGAATTCCGGGGTTCGAACCCGACCACGGCGGCTGCGTTTTTATGGAGGAAAAACGCTAAGGCGCCCGTGTGCTGTGCGATGTCAGTGCACGTTAAAGATCGCCAGGTGGTCGAAATTATTCCGGAGCCCTCCACTACGGCACCTCTCTCTTCTTTTCTTGTTTCACTCCCTCCTTTATCCCTTCCCTTACGGCGCGGTTCAGGTGTCCAACGATATATCACAGATACTGCGCCATTTTCTTTCCCCCAAAACCAATTATTATTATTACTATTCACCGTCGGACGCCATTTCGTACAAAAGACGCGGTCTCCGCGCATGGAAGTTTAGCAGGTGGCGCTGTTAAAAATAAATAAACAAACAAGTAAATAAATATTCGTACCTTGCGCGAGCTCAAGGGTGAGAGGGACGAATTCCTTTGCGTCCTCAGAGACGACGGCGGTTCTGAGCAAAGCAAAACTCCCGCATGCCATGCGACCATTGCTGGCATTATCTGATCTTCTACGCGCACCCACCTCGTAAGCTCGGATGAGTGAAAGCCAGCGCCAAAACTTTGGTGGCTTTTCGTCTCCGGAGGAAATGGCGAAAAGAAGTGTCGGAGGGAGGAAGTGTCCCAGGACGCCGACTTCCGGGTTGGTGCTGTGTCTCGTTCTGCGACTGCCTGCTACCTCGCTTTCTCCCCTTATCCGCGGCCATCTTTGCACAACAAACGGGAGGCAGCCAACTGCGCAGCACGGCTGCTGGGCGTGCATCCCTGCCTAGACCGCTGCAGCTGCGAACATCAACCAATAGATGCGAAGCCTCAACAAGCAACTGCTTGCTCCCTCTTCTTGGTTGGTTAACTCCACCCCCCCCCCCGCCCCCCCTTCTGCGTACTTGTCTCTCTTCCCCCCAATCTTTCTCACTTATTTATCCGTTGAAGCCTTTTACCTTACTCGTCAGGTTAAGAAAGAATGTGAGCTCTCACGTGCAACAGGAGAAGAGAAGTAGGACTGCTTAAGGCTGATGCCAGAAATTAATTAATGAAGAAGGCTACAAGAAAGTAGAAAAAGGTCAACTTTAGAAATCGGGCAACTGCACCTTGTGAGTGAAAGTGTGAGGAACGCCTCGATTTTTTTTGTTTTGTCTATTATAAATTTAGAGTGCTGAGAAGATCGAAACGTGAATGTTTGGGCGTCTGAGGAAGCAGTCACGCATCCGCAACTTATGAATTGCAATAGGCACACGTACTGGCTGTTAAATAGATCCCATATAGAGGCCCTGAGGGCGTTGAAACTGGGAAATGTAAATTACCGTTGCGTAGCTTTTGGCGGCCGTAGTAATTGAAGTGCTGTGCAGAGTGCCGCGCTTACCTTGCTGCTATTGATTGCTGTGCACGCGTTGCGTGATGCAAGGAGTTGCCTCCTTCGCAACTTAGAAGTCACTACAGTTGATCTAGACACAAAAAGCAAAATATTCATCAAGTTGCTGCATTTAAACTTCTCACAGGGTCACATTTTAAGCCTATAAAATGACTTAGGACTATTTCCTGTGGATTCATATTACTTGTCGCTCACTCATAAGAGAGAGGGTCCAGTGCGAGATCGCGTGTAAGGAATAGCTGCAGCTAATGACCTGCAAACTTCAACGAAGACGTACGTCGGCTGCTTTATGCGTACTTTTAATGCGTGCGAAACATTTACAATGGTAGGCCGAAATAAAGAAAAGAAGAAAGAAAGATAGAAGGAAAGAAAATTAAAGGAAAATGTAGACTTCACGCCCTGCCGACAATGGCTGTCCAAACCTCCAGGTCAGATCGATCGTACGTCGAGCGTCGTTCGATAAGGCGGCACCACGCTGACTGCCCCGACACTGGACTTTGTCATTCCCAACCTTGTAATTTTTTTTTCATTGTGGTTTTATTGCCGGCTCCTTCCACGTGCCCACTTTTTCGCTCATTTCCTTCCCGCCGGCGTCAATAATCTGAGCGATGTTGTCCCGCCTGCTTGCGCCATCCACTCGATGGCCCTCGACTCGGAATGCTCTTCTGCCCCACCCCGCATGCGAGCTTCGATGTCCTCGCGAACAAAACAACAGAGACAGCCCCACAAAGAGAATGCATTGATCTAAGCGCGTTATGCAAGCACCCTGAATCACGAACAAAATTCCTATATTGCTGCCGATCTGGTATAGCGCACTCCACCCTGTTTGGTATAAAGCGAGCGATATTGTTTGTTCTTTAAGTCACGAAAGGCTTATGTGCATGCCTACTTATTTGTCTGCTTTGCGCACGTTCCATGAAGCGTGTACCACGTAAACCAATATCTGATTTCTGTGCCCCTCTTCCTTGAATAACAAAACAGAAGCAGAGACTAGAAGATTTTTTTTATGTTGCGCTTTGCCAAGAAGAAAGCCCACCTGATAAGCGGGTGGCAGTTAATTACGATGATTTGTGCAGAGCAGTTTTGAAGCCGAAACTAAAAGGTTTCTCTTGAGTAGGACGAATATCCTACCAAAGGTGTACGCCACAAGCGTCAAACTGTCGACGATAGTTGCAAGTTCTGAAATCTTGCTCGCGGTTCTCGGGAATTTCCTCTAGTCGTCATTTCTGCTGCTACTTCATTATCTTCATTTATTGTCTGGTTCAAAGCCGTTTTGCATCGGAAGTTTTTATTTCCGCTCCATGCACACTACGGGAGAGGCTCTCGCTCCAGCGATAAGCATCACTTGTAGTTACCCTACTGAAAAATGTATATAGGTTTGAACGTGTCAGCAAAGAGGATTATGGCATATTTGGTTTGGCTTTATAGAATGGACGTCCAAAGCGGCTTAGTCTATGAGGGACGCCGTAGTGGAGAGCTCCGAATAATTTCGACCCCCTGGGGTTGTCAACGGGCACTAGCAGTACACGGAATTTTCACATTTTTCCTCCACCGAACTGCTACCGTAGTGGGCGGGTTCGAACCCACGACTTGCATGCACTGTGTGATGTAAGTGCACTGTAATTAACCACGGGTAATGGTAGTTTTACGGAGCCCTCCACTAAGGAGTCACTCAAAGGCTGAATTGCTTTAAAGCTTCATCCTATAATGTTAAACGAAATGTGCCATAATCCTATTTGTTTCAGCATCGATGGCAGATGCCGGGGCTAGCAAAAATCTTTTCCTTCCTTTTTACTATTATTTTTAATAAAACCACTACCACCACCACCACCTATTCAAACCTTTACACATTTTTAAATAGGGTAGGATAGGCACTACATACACTGCATGGAGTTATCATAAGCACTGCCTTCGTATATCAGCGTCATAGCGGGTTCCCAACAAGATCAAATATACGAGTACTCTAGTGAGAAGATAGAAACGCTTTGCGTGACCCAAAAGATAGAGTCAAACCCAGTTAGACGTAGCACCTCTCGCAACACTGGTTGTTACGATTGCGATTAAATCGTTATCGGCTGATCGTGGCATGCATGTATCCGCAGTCGCAACAGCAGAAGAACGAAGCACCGGAACAAATCGAACCATTGGTGTCCACATACCTGCCCAAAGGACGGTCTTAATGCGCGTGTGCCGCCATGGCTACTGACTCTTATTTGGTCGAGTCCCTAATGAAGTTCTTCGCGCAATCACACAACGGCTGTGGTTACAGCTTCGGAATGTCTCCCCTGGCGTTCCGTCTCACGAAAGCAACTGACATTCCTAGGCAGCAAATCGGTCGCCGCGCACTCTGGCGTTCGCACGTTCCACGGTGGAAGTGGGAAAGCATGACAGAGTTTACCAACAGAACGTAAAGAGCACTGAGGTCCTTTGTCATGGTCTTCGCATTCTCCTAAATAACAATGCAGAGGTGTCATGCGAAACATATATTTTTTATTGCTTATCACCTTCCCATTTCCTCCCTTGTGTTCTCTTTACTATCTTCATTCTTCTACTGAAGGCTTGCAATTTCTGAACTGCTTCGCCGTATATTTTTGGACCGTACTTAGCGCAGACCAAATAAGGCGCATGCTCATGCAAACATTTCGTGAATATATTGCTCTCTATAATTCCCGACTCATGAGCCGTTCCCGAGTGGGAAATGCATCAATTGTAGGCGAGATAGAGCCGTATAGTGTGGTGTAGATAGCTCGTGAGATATGTTAGGTTAATCTGGATGCCTCCGATGTTTAGTCAACAAAATCCCCCCTCAGCTTCTGATGCGTCTTTAGGTAGTTGTTTTGAGTTCAAACAAAACGGTGGCCTTCGGAAAGCTCATGCATGTATCCGGCGCTTTATCGCCCTGATTAAAGCAGATAATATTCAGGCAGTTGTGTCTGAAAAACAGCACTGGTGAAGGTTGTTGATACATTTCGTAATTACCGCAGGCTGCATGGAGAAACAAGCAGCGTTCGCTGACCCCCCATTTTTTCCCTCCCAAGGTGGTAAAAACTTTATTGATGGACCAAGTAAGGGAAGGCGTTAGGGGAGGTTTGGTTGGCTTGGTTCTCAATTCCGGTTGGCGGCCATCAGTCCATGACTTCTGGCGACCTTCTCCGCCCATTCCACCAGCCTCTTCTGTGAGTCCGGCTCTGAGCTAGAGACCGCGATCTCCCAACCTTCAAGGTCTGTGAGATTCCAGCGAGATGGTGGTTGGCGTTCTCAGCATATGAAGAGTATGTGTTCGAAGTTTGCTCTCGGAGCCCCACAAAGAGAGCATTCTGGCTTGAATTGACCCGGGTGTATTATTAGTGCCAGATAGGCCGTTGAAGGAAGCGTTCTGAACTTGAGTTGCCTCCATATAATCTGTTGTTTCTTTGTGATGGTGTGGTGTGGTGGCGGATATTTGAGCCTTTCCTTTCTATAGTGTAGCGTGATTTCATTGTAGGTGATTAGTCTGTCCAGCGCGCAATCCCTCTCGACTGTTTGGCCTGCTCGGTTGACGTACGCTCGAGCAGTAGAGTGCGCCTCCTCGTTTCATGGGTTGCCTGCGTGGGCTGGCACCCAAAACAGTTGAATTGGTCCAGGGTCGCGGGGTCTTGATTGAAGAATTTTGTAGGTGGCAGAATGGATCTGTTTCTTTCAAAAATTCCTGATTGCGGTTCGGGGTCTCTCATTATTCTCTCCCAAAGGCGTACCACATATTTGTGAGATAGGTAAAAGAAGGTATGGTTAGGTAAGCTACTTATTCTTAAAAGAAATTGACTGCAGTTTGAGGAACGAGGTTCAGGCACAAAACAGCGGACAATTCGCAGCGCCCCGGCCACTCCACAGGCACTACGTATGGAAAGGGGGTGGGGGCGGCACAACGTAATCATCGTTCGCGATCAGTCAACGCATCGTCCGGCCCCGAGCTCTCGGTAGCTTCTTTCAGGGAAGCAGCTATCCGCGTATGCACTCTGTGCGTTTGCCGTGAGATCAGTCGAGCGTCTTCGGCGTCCCCAAATGCCACAGTGCGCAGTTCGCCCGAACGCGCGCGCCTCACTGCTCCGCACCGTCGAACAGAAGGCTGCATCTGTTCCCTCTCCTCCTCTCTCTTCCCCCTCTCCCACACCTTTTATTCCCCCTTCTCCTCTCTGCTGCGCTCAGAGGAAGCCTTCCTTCTTACTCGCTCCACTGCTGGCTAATTGCCAACGCCCACAGTCCGGCGCTTCCATCTTGAACCTGAAGCGTTCATTAATTAACAGCTGATCAGCATTCATTAGCTTCCATTCTGGGCCGACGATGACGCCACGCCTCCGTCTGACACCGGGGCTCTTCCACTCTCTTTGCGAGTCGCTTACTCGTCCAGGCGCTTCGCTCTGTGAGTTTGTCTTTACTGTCATTGTGTTCACAGTCCGTAAAGAATTTTTTACCTCAAACGGCGTCTGCTTAACGGACGCCTTTTTTGCATGCCGAAAAAATAAATATAATTTTTTTTTAAAATTTACAGTTTTGTACTTGCCGAAGTATGTATAACTAGTGGCAATTTTCAGTACGAAAATATTTATTTGTTCGGCTATACCGATCCGCGCTTTCGATGGTTGTTTTTTCTAAAAAAGCTCGAATACACAATGGACGATTTCCTTTCACGGCGAATATATTTTTAGTTTCTAGGCCTGTGAGATAAGCATGTTTGCATGACGGTCTATAGTCAGCCCTTTTTTCCAGACTCCGCCGTAAGCATTAATACGGTTGTCTATAAACCGAGCGGATGCGGCGTGGAAGCGAAGCATCCATCGCAAGGTATTTCACGGAAGCGGATATCTAAGGGCAGTGGAACGGCGAGGCATCAGCGCTTAAGTGCTGACAAGAGAAGAGAACGCTTTAAGATGCCTTTAAGTCGAGCGAAGAAATTTCACGTCTGTGCCTTAGCATACAAGCATGCAGGCGCGAGTATGAAATTATGAGTTTTGTTGAACCGGTGTTCTTCGGCGCCTAATCTGACATACAATAAGATTATTCTTTCTCTAAGCCGTCTTTTTTTATGATTCTGCCTTAGGCGATTCTATCGAATGTTTTACTGCTTTTGGAGTTTTTCTCTTCACTATTGATTTGGCGAATTGGCTTCGATTTAAATTTAAAACATTAGCTAGCTTTTAAAAATTGCATTCAACCAAATTGTTATTTCTAATATGCGCAGAGCTAATGGCCATTCTTTAGCGTCTGGTAAAGTAAGCAGCGGTGGCGTAGAGGTAGAACATCCGCCTCGCGTGCAAGAGGACCGGGGTGTAAATCCTGGTGCCGCGCAATTCTCCACCGGGTTAAAAAAAAAAAATCCGCGTGTCGATGGAATTGCATACTCAGGCCTGGAGTGCGGCCTGATCTCGGTGACCAGAACCGATAACGCACTCTCTCACCAGAGCAGGATTTGGCCACCCTGGTGTAGTACTTGGCCACAACCTTCTATGATCAAACCAATGATAAGTGTAACGTTAAGAGATCGGAAGCGGGCAGAGTGGGTGAGGGAACAAACACGGGCTAATGACATCCTAGTCGAAATCAAGAGAAAGAAATGGGCTTGGGCAGGGCATGTAATGCGAAGGCAAGATAACCGCTGGTCCTTAAGGGTGACGGAGTGGATTCCAAGAGAAAGTAAGCGTAGCAGGGGGCTGCAGAAGGTTAGGTGGGCGGATGAGATTAAGAAGTTTGCAGGCAAAGGGTAGATGCAGCTGGCAAAGGATAGGGTTACTTGGAGAGACATGGGAGAGGCCTTTGCCCTGCAGTGGGTGCAGTAAGGCTGATGATGATGATGATGATGAAAGCAATCATAATAGGAGGTGCTTCCTCAGGTTATTTGACAGTGAGGCTAAAGAAATCTATCGTGCCCCAATCGCAATTTTACTTCTGCTTATTACTTTATACTCGCTGTAAAACGGAAGTTCGTGCTGTACAAGGCTGAGTTATGCACGCATGATTGAAAGCCCGAACAAGCGGTCTTTGAAAGGTATGACATTTCAGTGATTGTGACGTCTAACCGGGGCTGTTAACGAATATGCGACTGTAACTGGTGTGTGCGGGCGGATAGCTGTTCCCTAATTGTGAACAGATTCCTCTGGAAGTTTTATTTCGCTTCTTGCTGTCTCTGTGGCTATTCTCTTAGATTTTCCTTCTGAAAATCTTTACAAGCTGCGTTAGAGCCCCGCGATGCGGCCGCGCTTTAAGCGGAGCAAATGAAAAAAGTCTCTATATAAAGGATCGCACGAGAACTTTGCTGTGTTGTATTCATAAGTATGATGGTGCCTTTCAGCGTGACATCGCTATAGGGGCCAGTTCAGTGGAGAAACCGCCGTAGTTGGCGTGTTTAGAAAATCGGGGTTGGTCGAGGGGGTCATGACGTCACAACCAGATTACATCACGTGGGTATTTAAAACGCCCCGAAACGATTATACAGTGCAAGAGTGATGACGTCACTACACAATATTTTATTGGTATACATGGTTGTGACGTCACTTCACTACCATGGCATTGTGCCTCTGAAGAAACAAAAGGCAATTGCGCTGAAAGGAAAAAAACGGTTGAGCAGGGATTCGAACCGATCTCCTTTGAGCCGAGAGCGCTACCTCTCGACCACTCGAGATTCCAGTTTGTTTATTGCCTTCAAAGGCATGGAAATGCAATGCGATACAAGTCACGTGGTTATTTACAAAACTTCAGCACTCTTAGCTGGGAGCGACCATTACAACTTTTTCAGTTGTGTTAAGATATGGAAACAGCAACACAATTTCATCACCGCAGTCTCTGTCTTTCTTTACATTATACATACTTGTACATTCTTTTGACTTGGGTAATGTAAGGCCAGTTAGAAATAAAATTAATTTAAAGAGAACAAAATAACGCAATATGAAATAAATGAATAAAAAACAGTGTCCGTGTCTGCGATGTGATATGCAAAGATGACCCCAGGCGACCAAAGGGACCCATTGACGCTGTCGCGTCATACCCTTAAGGTGAAGCGTAAGTGCCTCCTGAATTTTTTTCAACAGGTGAGAGTGCAGCACAGCCACTTCGTCTCGGGGATCCTCGAGGTATAGTTAAAGAACTTGTTTCACCAGCGCACCTTCAGAACTACGGCTTGTTATAACGCTGCACCTCCAAACGAAAGGAATGCGTCCGCTGATGTATTTGACCCTGCCGAAGTTGATGATCCCCGTGATGATTCCCATGCACACGTGGGTTAACGGGGATTCACTCGTGTGTGGAAGAGTGCACTACCCATGTCACGCTTAAAAAGTAAACAATTAATGTTCCGTAAGCTCCTGATCATGCCAGTTGCGTAACGCCTTACAGAATTCGCGTTTAAAATTCCCGCACTCTTAAGCGGTCCGGAACTAAGTAATTAAGAGGCTGTCTGGCCATCCACAACAATCATGTGAATTATTGAGCGCTGCTGAAAACACATTTATAGTATAAAAGCACACATAGGCGGGAACCACTGATGATTGATCTCCCAGATTATAGGTAGTACCTCCGTCTGCAAGCCTAAAGAAGGTGATTACAGGCAACATTTGAAAATTGGGGTTAGTGATTGGTAGTACTTAAGAACTCGGAAAAAAACCGCTGCTCATGCCGGTAACCATATATTCAGAGGAAGTGTGCGGCGCGGAAGTCATTCGTGCAGAGAATAGCGCCACGCCATTTTTATTCGGATGTAGTAAGCAGTACCATTTCGGTGCTTCAGTCAAAGCTGCTACAATGCTCTAAGAAATCATGCCACTGCATGTTCTGTGTAGAGAGAATACACGTTCAAATTAGCACGCGTGCGTCCTATGGTTCCCAGCTGAAGGATGAATGGCTGCGGCTGCGTAGAACAAATCGAAGCTCTTTGACGACACTGCTAGCACTTTGATCAAACAGCCGGAGTGACTCAAGTTCCACGAAGAAACATCGTTCGAGCTTTTAAGCGTTTGTTGCCACCACGCTATTTTACTATTCCTGCTGATAGTGGATTTCTTTAATTTTTTTTTTCTGCAGCGGCGACTGCTCTCTGCTGTAGCATGGCACCGTGAAAGACGAACGCAGGCGGCAGCCTCCATCGTCCAAGAAGGCGTACTATTTCTCGTCAGACGTGAGTTTCATGTATACTGACGTAAAACAAAGAAACAACCGTTGCTAATACAAAAACACGAAAAGTTGAGGTTTCAAGTATGAAACCGCAGAGTCTAGGTGGAACGTTGCGAGGGGCGAGAGGGATGAAGTGATTATACGAATCGTAGACACAGCTCTTGCGTGAGCGCACACGAGTATACGCCAAGGCATGCAACGTATAATTTGTGGAGTCCATTTCCTTAAAAACCCTTCACTGCTTCAGATGGAATCTTTCCTGTTTCGCTTTGAAACGGCTCCAAAAATGGCGCAGCCGCCATTACGAGCAACACATTAATTTTAGTTGCTAGGATACCGCAGCGTAATACTCTTGTGCCCAACAACAGCATCGCTTTTCTTGTCTTCTGCTCTTCCCTTGTGCGCCCGTGCTTGTTTCGCCTTAGGTAATCCGAGGCGACTGCGTGCTTCTATAAGCGGAGGTTCGAGGGAGGAGGAGGCCAGAACCGTCTTCATAGCGGCAGGGTTTCTTTTTTCTAGCGCAATTCAAGCACGTGCTTTTATTGGTGTTCGACAAAGGAAAAAAAAGTACTCTGCTTTAAATATTGCCGTCGAGCACAAGTGAATACCGTATGAAAACTACTCAGCTGTCCGATGACAATGGTAGTTGTTTTTTTTTAAGCGAAATTTATTGCCCCAGGGCATCAATGATGGGTGAACGTGCGATGAATGATGTAGTAGAGATTAAATGAATGGAAAAAGGCTAGCAGATTTGATGAAGTTCAGTAGAGAACGATGGTACGGTCCCTGCGTCCAGGCAATGTATGAAGCAGGGTTGCTTGGTGAAATACCTGCTACCATCAGGTGCCGGATCCTTGTAGGCTTGAGAGCTGGGCAGTCCCACAGTAAGTGATGTACGTCGGCGTCAATGCCGTCGTGTTTACATATCGGACACCCTGGCCGAGAAAACAAATCTCGGTACTGAGGCCACTTCCGAGTGACGGCAGGTGTGAGGGCAACCCCGACCCGGATCCTCCTAAGCGCAACCTCCTCTGCACGGGTAAGACCGCGGCGGAGGGTTACCGCACACGGAGGGATGAGAGCACGTGTGCGGCGCCGGAGGAGTTCCTTTCTTGATGAAAGGAGGGTAAAGTTGTCCAAATGAAGGAGCCGAGGCAGTGATGAGTGTGGATTCGCAAGGCGTGTCGCTAAATCTGCCTGGCATTGATAATTCAGCAGATCCCGAGGGTGTTTTACACTAATGAACGGACGTTTGGGGCCTGCATCTTTTTTTTTTTGGAAAAGAACATGTTCACAGTATAGCATATGACGGCTGAAGCGGATTTCATTTGAAAAAAAAAATGCAGTAAAACATTCTTCTCTACTCATTTGTTGAAGGAGCACGCCAATTTTGGACAGGATTAGATCAAGGCACGCTACTGAGATTCCTGAGATATCGAGCTCAATTTCCGGGTACAGTGCTCGAAAAGCGACTGTCATTTTACATCCAAGGTAGCGCAGCATTCGTGGAGGCTTGAAGCTGTGTACGGACTGTGAGGGGCGTTACGCGCCTTACGTCTCAAAAGTTATCTGTCTGGTCCTGGACACCGCTGAATCCCAAGGGATCCCAGCCTGCTGAAAGGGGGGGAAGATGACGGCGGTGAGGACTCAAGTCTTCATCGCCCTCTGATTCCTTGACGGGTGCCAATAGAGTTATTTCATCATCATCGTGCAGGTTTCTCTATTTTGAGCATACATTATGTCTAGATGGCGAGTCGAAACGGGCTCTGTTGTATCACGAATAATTTTTTGTGGGACCAATAATTCGCTGTGTAGCCTCCTGTAGTGGCAGTTACTCTTTTTCAGCATGTTGAAGGAGCCCGAAGCTCACCTCCTTTGCATCTATGTTAAAAGTAATGTTATCTAGGTTGCCTACCTCAAATCTTTGTTTTTGAATTGGTAGAAGTATCGTCGCACATAAGCTACCTTACTGGAGAGTGGCGCAAAACGTGACATTTTTTTAAAGAGCGTTAGCTCTTACTACTTACGTTTGCTCGTTTCGCGTCCATTTCTCCGTCCGCTCTCAGATTTCAAGATGGCGGCTAAATCACGTGACCATAGCCGTAACGCCGGCACGGCGGCCAAATAGAACCTTATTGTGTGTGTTAATGAGATGTCCTTTCGCGCGCTTATCTTCGTTCATGAAATAAAACTGATGCGCCAACGCTAGTGCTAGCTTCCACAGCGGCGAAAAATTTCAGCGACGTAAACGTAGAACCGGTTAAGATGACAGAGAAAATATATTTAGTGCCTTCACCTTGTTCAAACTCTTTAAAATATACTGCATAACACTGAAGTTACGCTGCCGCCTATTTTGTAATAAACAATAACGGGAAAGAATTATAGCAGAAAAGGAAACAAAGTGAGACAAGAAAAAAAGTAACCAAAAGAAAGCAAAACAAAAGGAACCGAAAGCTTGCTTGGAATTGTTTTTTTTATTGTCCTGGTGGCGCGGTGCGAGTTTGATTTGATTTGACGGACCCTCACACTACTCTGAGGAAGGGTGCAGGTGGTCTGTTGAAAGCTATGCGAGATTTATCTACAGTCCTTGCAAAGTAGTTTTGTGCTTGGCGCACGCATAATAGCGTAGTACTCACGCATCTCTCCACGCTGTAGACGCACACAAAAAATTATCCTTGACAGCATTGAACTTGAGCTTGAAAACCAATGGCTCGTTTTCATTCTTAAATACGTCTACCAAAACAAAAGCAACATGAAAGAAGAACTTGGGTAACCGAGGATCCTCAAGACTTGCTTAATAATGCAATCGGGAGATGCTTTAAGAAAAAAAATTGACCTTGCCAAGAGGCTTTCTCTGTTCATTTTTTATTCGCAATGTTGTTTCGTGGTTAAACAGCGAAAAAAAAAAACCCTACTAATTCATGGCTAAGTTGCTGATTAGGATACTTCTGGGGATGATGTGCCGAACAGCACTGCAGGCGCAAGTAGTATGATAAACATGAGCTTGCGCCGCTCGAAAAAACACCCTCTTTAGGTGCTACAGATCTTCAATACTTGAGTCATTATTGTTTTTTCCAGGACGCTGTGGCGTAACTACTAGACAAGCATTGATTATGTTGAATTATACTAACTAAACTTAGGCGTCGGACAGGGAAGAAATAGCATTTTAGGCATTTTTTCAAATGTCATTTTTTTTACATATTTTCCATGCGCCAGGCTAAACCAGTTTTGTGACTCATCAATTTCATGTACAGGAAACAAGAAAAGTTTCTGGAACACAGAAATTATGACAAACATTAGGTAATTAGCAGTAGAAACATTGCAGGTGCAAATTGAAAAGGTTACCACGGCGTTTTCTTTCCTTCCATCCTTCGTCTGCTGACATTCTTGGAAGCAGGGACTTTGTCTTCGCTGACTGCTCGAATTAATTAGATCGGCCAGCCTTTTTTCATTCATTTAACGATTCTTTTCTTTCACCCATTGTTACACATCCCCTTCATGTCTTTGGATATAGCGTATATAAAAAAAGAAGCTCACAAAATACGGACCCTGGTGGTCAGAAAAAGAAAAAGAAGCAGGAGATCAAGAGAACGATGACGAAAAAAGATCCGTGATATTTGATAAACTGTTTTTGTAGAAATAGTATGCCCGGAAACAACGTTTGTTGCTTTTGTCCTTGTACTCAATGCTGAGAATCAGTTATACGTCTAATAGTCGCATGATTGTTTCATAAATGCTAAGTATTTAGAACTAGTTTGCGGAATAGTCAAAGGACGTCCTGTTGTTTCTCGAACAGCTCGTGTTTGACCTAAGAAAAAAAAGGGGCGGATTGAACCACTGTTGTAGCACGGGCCTACCGCGGCGGCTGCGTTTTTATGGAGGAAAAACGCTAAGGCACCCGCGTGCTGTGCAATGTCAGTGCACGTTAAAGATCCCCAGGTGGTCGAAATTATTCCGGAGCCCTCCACTACGGTACCTCTCTATTTCTTCTTTCACTCCCTCTATTCCTTCCCTTACGGCGCAGTTCAGGTGTCCAAAGATATATGAGACAGATACTGCGCCATTTCCTTTCCCCAAAAAAAAAAACAATTATTATTATTATTGTAGCACGGGCGGGCGAGGCATCTTTCCAGGTTTCGTGCCCAATTCCTATATATATATATATATATATATATATATATATATATATATATATATATATATATATATATATATATATATATATATATATATATATATATATATATATATATATATATATATATATATATATATATATAACCAGACTAAGCAAACAACATCAAAAGCGTCAGTCGACAGAACAAGATAGTTTGGACACCGAAACCTGTTTATTAATTCATCCGCCCGCCGCGTCTTAAGAGGACCCACTAGGGCAACTATGCACGCAAGCGGATCAGAGAGAAGTGAATGGGGGATTTGAAAGAAAGTTTAGGCCATCGGAAAAAGCGGAATTGTTGGCGGGGGGGGGGGGGGGGGGGGGGGTGATCGCGTGCCTGAAATATTGCTTATAATTGATCGCTCGTCGTGCATTCTTTATTTCTGTCTAACGTCCCTTGGCCGTCGGATTGTGGGCCTTTGCTTTGGAATGTCTGGCCACTTTCGTTTTCAATGTTTTCCTCTCTCCTTCTTCTCGTTTTTCAATTGGCTACTGAAATTTATCTTTAATTTTTTCAGCTAGTCCCGTGATATAGATGGTGTGTAAGTAGAGCACAGCGCGAGTATTTTATTTATAATACGCGCGGGCAGAAAAAGCGCCCCAACATTGGCAAACTGAATTGCATCAGGAAATAGCCTGGCTATAGGCTTTGTCAGCGAAAGGAAAAGGCGTCTGAATGAAAGGGTGGAATGCACGCTATCGGTATGTCTTACTAGAACTATGCGTGTAGTTGGGAGAAAGGCTTGCTTTTCTTGCCACGTGCGCCACACGCACATTGGCAGAAAAATAAATATGAAGGGGGGGCAGAAAACCACCGGAAGCGTGCTTCAATCCAATATAATACTTCCTCTTTATATCCAGTTCTCAGTGTCAACGCTGAACCCTGGATGAATAGAGGAACCAGTTTGAGATTCCGCGTCGTTTGTGACAGTCTTAGCTATGGTGAGACGCGATCACGCTTTTGTTCGAAAAAAAAAAGAGAAGTGATGCAGACACAAGAGCGGAGACAGACCGGAAATCGAGTTAGAGACCTATTTTCACTGGTCGGCAAAGCTGGCTTGCTTTTCCTGTTCTTAAATATATAGTTAAATTGAATTAGTTGCTGTCCGAGTGGGCGCGTTTCTATTATAGCAAAGAGCATTGTGCAAATCAAGCAAATGGCAGGATACCTCCGTGCAGCCTGCCTATAGACTGGGCTGGGCGGAGCAGTCATCTCTGTCGGAAGTAAAATGAGTCGAATGCACGACATCTTTTGGCACACATTCATTTTTGATCGGCTATGCGCTAAATAGACGTTGCACGAAGAAAAGGGGGTAGAGACGACAGGATAGAAGCGCAACTTTCAGCTTTAGACTTTCAACTTTCAAAAGCTGAAAGTTGCTCTTCTATCCTTCTATCCGGTCGTCTCTATTCCTTTTTTCCTGTTAACGTCTACTTAGAGCACAGCCTATCAAAAATGATTATGTACCAACTAGCCTGTCAGAAAGCCTTACTTTGGCACAAAGCTTTCCCTAGCCTCTACATAGTACCGTGTCGGTACTGCGTAATCGCGAGAATGCCGCGCTTGCTGAGCAAGGTCAGCTCAAGACGAGGACGCCACCTTGGACGCCGTGTTAGGCGCATAAATACTCGACGTTGACAAATTTCGAGGAAAGTTTAAAAATGTTCCACCATAAGGCTGACGAAAAAAAAAACGGATCGGAAACTGAAGTAGAGAGAGAGGGAGAGAGAGAGAGAGACTCTTTAATGAAGAAACAGAGAATTTAGCCGGCGTTTCAATATCGCTGGCATGCTACTCTGCGTAGGGAGGGGAATTTGGGAGATAAAGACTGAAGGAGAGCAGCGTGGAAGAGGTGGAAAAAAATGAAGATAAAATGCAGCCATGAAATGGGTACTAAGGATGCAGTGGCGAGTATTGATGTAACCTATGGAATGATGGAGTGCATAGTCCGACGAATGGGCTGACGAAGTTCACTGCAAGAAGAATGCATGAAGGTAACCTGCAAGTGAATTTAGAGCTTTTCGAGATGTCCAATGTCTTTTAAATATGTAAAAAGAAAGTTCATTGCAAGTCTCTGTTGCCTGAAGCAGGCTAAGGTAGCGTCGCTTTACAACACACTGATTGGCGCTACTTGTCCAGAAGCAGCCCGTATCGTGTCGAATCGTCCGGCCATTTCGCGCCATCATTCTAATTGAACGATTTAAATAGGAGCGGTAAGGAAAGAGTTAAGGGTCATTAAGTGACGCGTTACATTTGCTCTCAGTTAACTTTTTTATTCATTTAAGTCCCTTGTTTTTGAGCCCCCACTTTACGATGGCTAGTGTCGTGCTCACTCTTAGATTGAATGGTTGCTAAGCTTACGGTAGCCCGCTTGTGTAAACCATAACCTAATCAGCGCCCTTTATAACTTTCCAGAATGAACTTTGTAAAGAGCTGCCCAGGAATTGTAATTTTCTTTCTTTTTTCTTATTTTTCGTCCCTTATACAAATGAGATTGTATAAAGTACGATGGACGCAGATGTGCCTTCAGAAAGAGTTCATTGACTTTCAGGGACTGCCTAATTTGTTTCGCGTTATGGTGACCCTTAAAATGACTTAAAATTTAAGAACCCAATATTGTGACAAATGTCGTATGATTAGTGCACCAGTTTGGCATAAAGATGTGCTAAAGGCAAGGAGAGGAGAAGGAGAAAGTCAGCGAAAGAGCTGCTTTGGTTTACTAATGAGTAGGCATTAGAAGCCCCATCATGAAGAAAAAGCGTGCGGCGTCCAGCGGCGTAATGTTTTCTACACCACATGCACCTTCCACGGTTGGTAAGCGGCAAAGTAGAAAGACGAAACCTCCCTCTCCACTTATAGGAAAGAAAGGGGAGAGGCCGGATGGTGGCTACCACGGGAAGAACCTCAAAATGAAAGTGATTAGGAATGACTGAGCAGAAATGAAAATGACTAAGAATGTTTCAGCATAAAAATCCTAGTACCTGCTACAGTTGGGTAGTGACAAAGTGGAGAGAGGAAAATTCCCCTTTCCACTTATAGGGAACAGGAGGGGTCGAAAGGTGGCTGACACGGGAAGAACCCAGAGGGTGGCTGTCGTGGACGGAGGATGTTCTAATGCGGGCGTAGGTATGTGCGACCTGGGGGTGGTTGCCATGGAAACAACCCTGCAGGTGGCTACCATTTAAAGTGGAGGGTCAATCAGTCAATACGAATCAGCGCTCACTGATTACAGCTCTGATCCGGCAACCGTAGCTCTTCAAGCAAGAGAAGAGCTAATGCTAATGCAATGTCATCGCAAATGGCCCTCATAAAAAACAAAAACAAGAAACCTGTCTAGCAACCGCACGTTGTTAGATAAAAAAAATCAATACCAGGGAAAATTATTTCTCAGCCTCATTTTGCAGCCTGAAGTACCGGCAATTAGTTCACGAGCCCTTTCCACGCATTACCATTGTGCCGCCACCTCGATTTATAGTTTGCTTTTCACCGCTTTCGAAACGCTTTCTACAGGCTTCTAAAAGGTTGCTGTTTGAATAAGGCAGACGCTGTAGCTAATTAATGAAAAAATAAACAGTTTGCACAGAGTCAATTTTCAAGGCGACAGAAAAAAAAAGCAGTTTGTGCTCACACTCGGAGAGAAAAACGCAGGCGAAAACTATTTATGCCATCGTCTGCAGCGCAGAGAGCGAAAGGAATAAAAAAAACGTGACAGAAAATGTGTTACTGCGCATGGTAAAGAAAGGCGTGAGATTAAACAAAGTGATGGGGAATACGATGAGCAGAAGCATGGTGTTAACGCTGGCAGTGCTGCATCAAAGCCGAATAAGGTGGTCTGGATGCAGCCAAATTATACTCTCTGGCTCGTAGCAAGAATGTTCGTGAAGGCGCAATCTGTGGGCAAATCAATCATCATTTCTGCTAGCAGGCGCGCCCCCGAGGAGAAGCTGATCTCGATCTGATCGGCTAGCCTCTACGCGCTCTTCTCCTTAGTAGTGCGAATCTTCAGCATAATCTTATACTTTATTTTAATTTACTCCCCTGGCTCAAAGTAAAAACAGTAATCTGAAAGGAAAATGTGGATAGAAACGAAAAAGCGACAGGATTCCGGAGAAAAAGTTTGACTTTCTGAAAAGAGATTTTCTTATGCCGGAAAAATTACCCATAGATGCTTTTTAATATCTTTCATAAGCTCTACACTATCTCAGATGGTGGCGTTTTATTCCTTTTTTTGTTCTTATTTTCGAAGCGCTTGTCAGGGTCGGTGGCGGTACACTTCACTAAACGTTCTTTTTGTGACCTCGTAGGTTCGCTAAGCTTCCGGAGCACCCGCTGGAAAGTCACCGTGTTTCATCTTCTTTGTTTGCTTTTGCTTTGATGTTTGTCTTTGGTTGTACGCCCTTGCATTTTGGTTTCACACGTTTAGGTTTTTTTTTTCGTACCAGCTCAGAGCTGCTATGCGAAACGCAATGTCTGTCAGACTTCTCCATTGAGCAGGGCATCGCATCCGAAGCCTTGAAGACGAGGACGTTGAGTTAAGCTTGGAAAATCTGATTGTGGCCTGATCGTAGTTGAGAGGCAGTATAGGAGCTGATTAGTATAGTGCGCAAGTCCAGGTCCGTACCAAGGCTCTGACTTAAAGGCCTCCTTATTAATTACAGTATTCCGCATCGTTCCCAGCTCTGAATGTGCAGTGTATCCAACACATCATGGTATCATGATCACAGGGAGGAGCGGATGAACAAAAAGGCACGAAAAAGGCAACACATCGTGATATCATATGTTGCCTTTTTCGTGCTTTTTTGTTCATCCGCTCCTCCCTGTGCATGGTTTCTAGGGAAAGGCTGGTGAGGGGGCTGGAGGGAAAATGTAGAGGTTGTCTACTGCCTGTGAGTCGAAAGAGACGCATATTCCGCTAAGCCTGCTGAGCAGGACGTGCTCAGCCTTATGATCGAGGTAACCCTGGATCGAGTACTTCATGCATGATATCCTTTGTCTAGCATACATGCTTGTGTGCAGTAAGCGGAAATCTTTACTAGCCCCAGTGCGCCTAGGCAGCTAACGAAGCTTTGTCGTGCACCTTTTCAAGTTCGCTTGAACGGTGAGCCGACGTTAGAGCGCGCCGTAATGAGGAGAGCGTGCAGTGATCCTTGCCTCAAGAGTATACACAGACTCTCCACCAGTCTCGTCTTCGTCCTTGATCGAACTTTGAAACTCTAACAAGCTGGCGCAGCTTTTCGACAAGCTTACCGCCGTGTATCTATTGTCGTTAATATTTTACGCAGCCTCAAACTTGCCTTCTATTGTACATAAAGAACTGCGCGGCCAGTTTTGTCGCAGATTTGAGAGTACCTGTATTGTGCTTAATCCTGTTGCTTGAAAGAGGGAGAGAGAGAGAGAATGGAAGGTAGGGAGTGAGAAGAGGAAAATAAGAGTAGAAAAAATCGCCTGACTAAAGTCCTGCTGGCTAGAGTGCACTGTTAAGAGGGTCAGAACATTATGGCGTTCACCAAGCAAAGCCTAACGAGTCTGTTGCTCAGAGTGCAAGGCCCAATTGGTGCGTGAGAGAATGCGGACAGCCGTGCAGCGTTCCGTGCCGAACTGTTGGACATGGTACTTCACACCAGCGATTTTCTTCGAGTACAGGCCAGGAATGTCACAGTCAAGATCATAAATGTTATAAAGTATTTTCAGTTGCTGCTTCTCTTCAGAATCTCTGAGGTAGGACCTTACGGAGCCGATTTAATGGTTATGATTCGTACTTCGTTCTTAAACATCGCCAAAGCTGCATGTAAATGCATTCTTCTTGAGAAACAAGAATGGAAAGGTAAATTTACGCGTGCTCTAAAATTCTCATCGCCAATCAGCGTAGCATTGAGCTTCCAAAGAGCACAACGAGTTTGAAACTTAAGACGGGTGCATTCACCAGCACGCACAGTAAAAACTGAAATCATGCGCATACTCGCTTCTCTTAGACCCTATACACTCAGTGTTGATGTAATGTGTACATATTTTAGCCTGAGCTGACCAAAAACCTTGAGGTTGGCGCTCTTAGGCCTTAGTTTCCCTTGCTGCAAAAAAAAACTCACCACCACCACCACCACCACCACCACCACCACCACCACCACCACCATCATCATCATCATCATCATCATCATCATCAATAAATAAAGTAACCATGTTGTGATCACAGAAAGGCACTGGCTTTATGCAACACGAAATGCGTCGGGTAAGGAGAGAAGAAGATACATAGATCCTGTCCAGACGGGCACGCTAATTTCCTTGGATGCGTGTATAGAAGCAGAACGTCGGCCTAGATAGCTAAGTGCCTAGCAGGCCGGCGTTTTCAGTGATGCTAGATAGCACTGCAGAACTTCTATATCTCCTTCTGCTCGGTCCATAAAGAAAATTGCGGTTACAAACGGAGTTTAGGTTCGTCATAGAAATAATGTGACACTCAGATTAAGGGAGAGCCCCTAGGTTTTTTAAGCACGCAGACCTCTGCTCGGGGAGCAGACAATGAAGTGGCTCTACACCAGAACGCCGTCCTTTCGCCTCTTCATTTTTTTCCTGATTTACGACATTATAATGAAACCACTGTTTCTTTTTTGATGACGGTGATGGAAGTGGATGCGGTTGGACTTCAAACCGGTCGGTCAGCCGCCGCCGCCCAGAGGAAACGTCTTGGCCTTCCGAATGACGCAAGCAGCCAGGCCAGCGTAGTGTATTGGGCCACCAGTGATGACTCTTCGGCTGACGACGGCTTCATCAGAGTCGTAAGCAAGAAGGCCAAACGGAGACTGAGCAAAGGTGAGGACTCGTCGTCGTCGAGTACGTCCACGATCCTTACGGAGTGAGGATCTTCGGCACCTACTGTCCTATTTTGTGCCAGAGACTCCCGCCGACAATCTCAACCACATCAATAGACAAGCCACGTCTGCGTTCCTGGAGGCTCGCGTCCCGGGAGCATTTAAAGATGTGAAGGTGGATCGTTTTAGGAATGTCGTCGCCATTGATGTCATGGACCGGAACACGCTTGAGAGTTTGAGCAACATCAAAACGCTCGACGGCATCAGCGTTCGTTTCCATGTCCTGCTAGGCAGTGCCACTAGAGCAGGCGTCATTTACGACGTCGACGTAGCCATCCGCGACTCTGATCTGCCCATTTTGATTCAACCAGCCACCGACGGCGTAGCCATACTGCAAGCTCAGCGTCTTCGAAGGACAAAGTGCATCGAGTTGACCTTCCGAGAGGACTGTATTCCAACGCACGTGAAGGTTGGGCACTTTCGGCATGTAGTTAGGCTTTTCGTCCCGTAGCCTCTTCAGTGCCGAAAATGATTAAGATAGGACACGTGAGTAGTGTGCAATTTCTCCATCGTGTGCCCACGGTGTACTCAGCCACACAGCAGCGATGCCTGCCGGGCAAGAGTCAAGTGTGCCAACTGCCGCGGCCCTCATAACGCTGCCTCAAACGATTGTCCTCTCCTGAAAATGGACCGAGCGATACTCAAACAAATGGCAAGAGACAATTCCACGCACAGAGCAGCCGCCGCTAAGGTGCGACGACGTCGTCACCGTCGTCACAGGCCTTCCAAAAGTGTAGTGAGCATTGGAAAGGATCGTCCAAGAATTTGCACAGCTTCTCCTCCCCCTCCGCATACTACTTTAAGGAACGGGAGCCATAAGACTGGCGAGGCAGGGACGGTTGTCGCAGACTTGCCTTGGCCATCTCTGCCTAAGCTGCACACACCCGAAGTGACCAGGTAGGTATTGCGCACCCACAGTCCTGAGCCTATTCCTTACCAAACACAAGGCCCAACTCCGATCCAAGACCGGGACCGGGAAGTGACTTGGCCATTGCTCCCAAAGCACTCCACACCCTCAATGATAGAACAGTCACCGCTAACCCAGTGTGTTGAGCCTACCGCTGGTCGGCTAGTAGGTCAGGAACCGGCCCAAGTCGCAGACGAGCAAGTGATTGTAATGCTGAAGCCAATCGTGAATGCCATGCGTGTGCTGCTTTCTAGCTTGCACATGCCAGCAGCACAGAATGCACTGCAGATGCTGGATATGTTTAATTCAGTGCTTACAACTGTCCAATAGCGGACACAACGCATCCTCGAGCTTCATAGTTCCGAGAAGAGGTCGGAATGTGTTACGTTGTCATTAACGTTATCAGAAGCAACGGCAAGCAACCTTTCTGCACATTAGATCGTCTACGCTACCTGTATGCCTCGTATCAGTAATAGACGACCATAGATCTGTTCTACTCAAGTTGCAGTGCTCGGCAGCCCTCAAGGTGTGCAGGCTACTGCTGCGGCGGCCTGTGACTTTCAGTGCGCTTGTCATTGTTTGTCGTGCTAGATACAGACCACATTTCTCTACTTCTTATTCTTTTGCGCCCCCCCCCCCCTCATCATACCTCTCCCCCAGTGCAGGATAGCCAACTGGAGCATTCTTCTGGATAACCTCCCTGCCTTTCCTCTTCCACTTTTGTCCCCCCCCCCCTCTCTCTCTTTCTGCCCCCTGCCCGATCAACGAAGGCGTAAACGTTGACGAACCGCCACGACTCGCCATACATCCGAAAGTTGCAATATATGAACCACCCATTGTATCTACTACGTACACAAGGTCAGAATAGGGTGTGCTCTTTTTCAGGAAGAGTAGACGATGTAGTAAAGTTTCCGGGTATGCTGCCGGCTTTTGCCTTAAGTAGCGAATGAATGCCTAAAAAGTACAACAGCCCTGATTAGTTCAGTAAGCGTTGGCTTCCGTATATTGATTATTCTTTCTTGTAACCGATTGTAACTTGTACTAAAAGCCAGCAAGCTATGGCGGGTACCTGAATGATACTGACCTTTATTAGTTAAAACCGAAGTTAAAACTGAAATGAAAACTGAGTGGTGCGTTCGTATACTGTTTTTGTTTCTGATCAAGCCAAAAGCTACGACTCTTACTTGTAATACTGCCGTTCAGCGCAGAATCAGGTACAGTTCATTCTTCCTCGCCTGTGGGCGCTGCCCACCTTCGTCCTTGGAGCATCTTTCTCTTTCATACGTGTTCTTTTCGCAGAAACCACTCATCAGCAATTTTCTTCCCACATCAGCCACTGTCGTTCGTTTGCACTCGTCAACAAAGCAGTTATCCAGGCTGACCGAAAACACCTCTGTTACACGATTCACCGTCTCATGTCTTTTTATCCTGACAATAAGGTTTTCTTGTGGATATCCGTGGAAACTCAAGGCTTGTGCAGCAAATTACACGCCGCCTCGTTGGTGCTTGCTCAGTGCTTGAGAAAATGTCTCCAGCAGACTAGCTCTGGCTGCACCTGTTACCGATCGTCGCTGTCGTGGCACCGGGGTAGTGCGCGTATCCTCCCTGAAGCCCTTTGCTTGCCGCTCTTCCGGCGACCTGCGAATCGCGACCAGGATGTTCGCATCCGTCCGCGGGGAAAACTAGTGTACGCTCTATGCATGGAATTCACAAGTAAGTATTCATCATCACCTCTGTACACAAATGACGTCAAAGGTGAATGTATCACGACAGTTTGTGCTCGCTAGTTAAGAAAAGGAACGTTAGGAGACAGGGGAAACGCAGAAAGACAGTGTTAAGCGGAAGCGTCTCGTTAAAGCACGTGGTCATGCTTTGATGAATGGCTTTTTCGGGAAGTAGAATGCTTTCCTCGAACCACTACCGCGAAAGAAACCGCGCCGCGACTGCTGCAACGAAGACCCTACCTTACCTGCCTGCAGGGCTCGATGGCCCAGCCTGTTGACGACTCAGGAACCGAACACCCTTCCTTCCCGTCGCCATAAATCATCGCACTTCGCGACAGCAAGCGAGCTGGCCGGGGGGACTCAGGGGCAGCGTTATGCGAACACGTCTGCCCTGTTGTCCGCTCGGCGCCGATACAAGACATGGTTAGCCGTCGATAAAACGATCAATCAGAGCTCTGTCCCATGTCTTGGGAGTTACTGACTTCCTGTACGGATTTCGTGGCAGAGAACAGAATAAAATAACGTATGGGATGGCCTGAAATAAACACGCCGGCGTGAGGAAGCAGTTTAACAGGAACGCACCAGTGCAGGCGGAGAAAATGGTGAACAGAGAGATGAAAAAATTTCTATAAATAGACGTGAAGTGTAACCTACATGACCGGTGAGTGCTTTCTTGTAGTAACAACCTTGTTTTATTTTTATTAAGCTTATGTGCAGAATTTTTCGCAGAAGGACGAGCAGGGGTGCCGCGTTCCGCAGTTTGTTCAAATGATCTATCCGGAAATCATCAGAATGTAACAACACCAATGCTTGCCCATTGTTAGTGTTGGCTGTTTTCATATGAAAGCCTTGGAAACACGCACGCAAGCTATCTTGTTGCGTGGAGTTCTGTTTAAGTCTGGCGCTTGGGCTTGTTTAATAAAGAATCAAGGGAGACAGAGACGACTCCCTATGGTTCTTCGGCCTGTGGAATGAATTAGGAAGGAAAGCATTAGAAGCGAAGCGATAAACTGAAGAGAAGAGCCGCAAATATGTGACAATTTCTACGTTTTTTTTTCTCCATTTTCTTTTCTGCTCTGCTTTTAAAGAATCTTTGTTATCTTTGCTTTTTCTTCTCATTAAATTAAACCCATTATGCTTAGTGGCATGGGCCAGAACCTTTTTGTTTTCCAGTCTTTTTTTTTTTTACCAAATGCACTTTATTATGAGGCGCAACAATGGCCTGCATATGCTAATTGCTCCTTTTGGATTAAAAGTTGGCTTTGTTACAACATTACCATAAGTGCAAAAAAGCACGCTTTACAGTCAAACATTATCACTTCGTCGTTCACGCTATGAGCTGCCAGCGCGCCTGCATTGTGGAAAAGAGCCGTTTCAGAGAGGTTACTTACGAAAGAATAAAAATTCAACTAGAATAAAAACAAAAATAAAGTGTTTAGAATGGGCAGCGAGATCATAGATGACCAGCAGCAATGTAGCGTGTGCGCTTACAGCACTGTTCTTCGAAATACAGGTTTGCCCTCTTTCCACTGCTGCCCAAGGAGAGCTTCACAAGGTTCACTTTTTGTGACAGCAGCTATTTTCTTACCCCAGGTTGCTGCGACCATTTCACGCCACTGCTTATGTGACCATTCGGCGCTGCACTCAATTTTAGTTCTTTTCAAATCTTTAACAAGGTCTTTGGCTTAATTAGTACCTAAGGAGAAACAACAAAACGAAAGCACATTATCCGCTTCCCTAATGAACGCTCGAAGTCGCGAGAAGAGGCGAGGCGGAACTTTCCTTTGTAGTTAACGTTATCAAGAGCTGGGTGGCCACAAACCTGGAGCCGCAACGCCAGGGTCTCAGTACCGGAAGGTTTGCCGCTAGCGGAAGCATGAGGCAGTACTCTGCATTGCCTCGCTAATACGGGCTGAGGTGAGCATGCTAATTTGCAGCTTTCGTCAAAGCTACTAGGTAAGCAACAACATCGTTGTTTGCAGTTCCGGTCTGAAATTGTCCTTCTTTTTTTTTGCGCATGAAGTTGCGTTTGTAAGACGTGGGTAAGGGTTCTTCTCTGTCGATGCGTTGCTGAACTGCAGCACGCTTAAACGAAACTCCTTGGCATTAAAGAAAGACAACTCCAGTTTTACGCTCGTCAGCATGACTCAAGCCATTGCACGCAAAGTTATGAGCTGTGTTTGAAAACGAAGTTCCGTCCCCTAATTATTTTCGCTGGAGTTGGAATCAGCAGTACGTCAGCTCCAGGTGAAATCAGCGAATATTGGACCTTGTTACTATTCTCCGCAGCATTTTACTTGGGGGGGGGGGGGGTGGGGGGGGTCGAGGGGGGGGGCTTAGATGAAAACGCTTACGGCCTTCTTTTTTCAGCGTTCTGTACACTGCACTGCACTGCCAATCCTGCACTGCCAATCCTACTGCGTCGACAGTTTCGTTTTCTCGCTTATGTTTCGGCGCAGAGTTGGTCCCACGCTGGTCACGGCGTGTAATTTTTTTTTGTAGCAGAGAGCCCCCTCTCTCCTTCTAAAGAATGTTCGTACTTTGGGCGCGAGAGTTAATTGTACCTAAAACACTTGTTCCGCGTAACAGAGCTCTAAGAACTCCCTTAGTTTTCAGATAAATCTCCACTGTTTCGCGTGCGCACTCTTTCCAATTGTCCAGAACGAGGAAAGACACGTGTGACCGACAATTTGGGAAGCTACAACATACGATGCGTAATGCAGCATTAAAGTTCGCCCCTTTTCAAGTCGTAAAATATTAGAGGAAAACTAAAGAGGAATACTCAGTCAAGCAGCTTTGTTAGTCCAGCGTAGAGTGATAGCAACTATGTAATTGTTACCGAGAACTGAGCATTGATAAGCTTGAAATTTGCATAAAAGCACGTAAAAATTAAGTACACGTGGCGCCACCACTTGAGGGTTCCTGCAACTGTGCCTGGTCGCAATTTGTTCTCCGCCGGCCACGACTGGTTCATTGCTTTCTCGTAGAGCGCTATTTCGACGACAGCAAGCGCGTACCGTCGGTGAACCGACCGTACCTCTCGACAAGCTCTAATTCCATCTAGCATGTTGCCCTTATGAATTCTTCTTGCAGGGAAATTTGTTAGCTCCTATATCAGTCTATGCACTTCATCGATGCACCTCAGTAGACATTTAGTGGCCACATTTTATGTTCTCCCTCTTTTTTCTCTTTAATTTAACCTTTCCCGCACCGCTCTCCATCCGTCTTTATCTGCCACAGTCTGATCCCCACAGAGAATAGCATGCCAGCGATTTTTACACGTAGGTTAAATTCTCTGCCTTTCCATTAAACGATTACTCTCTCTCTCTCTCTCTCTCTCTCTCCTTATTGACATTATACTTGTAGATTTTTTTAAATGCATGACGTTGGTGTGCAGATGAGCAAGCGCGTCCCATGTTGCTGCCTTTCGGAGAATTTAGACGTGCGTTGTGTGTCTTGCGGAAATTGTTACGGCACAGCAAAAAGATATTTTTTTAAGCCAGTAGCTTGAGGGCGCAAATTCACAACAACTAATAATGAAAATAAAAATAATTACGCGGCGGGTCACAATAACATAATACCGTTGCTACACTAACTTAAAAATAACTGCATTTCACCACCAATTTATGTTTATAGGCAGCGCCAATCCATATCAAGGAAGAACGTTTTCGTCATTGCGCTGTCACTGAAATGCACAGTGTAATGAATTCGTTGAGAATTACGATAAAAAAATAAAACAAAAATAGCCCCCTGTCAAAGTGACTATTTTAAAAAAAGAATAGACGCAAATAAAATATACGTTAACCGCATTGGCGAAATTTATTCCCGTTTGCGACTCCAGGAGAACTAAATATTTTTCTCACCTACGGCGAACGGAAAAGCACGGCGTACGTCTCTTGTACCACGCACATTTGTAACGCATTGCAAGGTTACAAATAATATCACGATGTTTTCGAACCGAAAAGCACATCAAAATGCACTTGGGCGTAGTATGTACATTACAGCAGTCACAGCTTCGGGATCTGTCGAGTTTGCTTTCGCACGTTACTCATAAAGAATGCATCATACGTGGGCTGATGCTCAGGAACGAATGCCAACAGAGGCTGCAGTCTTTTTTTCGTGTCATCATCTTTTACTTACCTGGCAATCGGAGTTTTTGTATTCGCTCTAGAGATGCAGGTCCTGTATCAGGGCACGTTTTCAAGTCTTGTTCTTGAGTTTAAAATCACTGATGCGCCCCAGCGCCGAACTACAGGTGCTCGATGCAAAAACGAGTCCAACAACAAATTCCTTCACTTCCTCGCTGTTCCACGTCCCTCGCTAAAAAGAGCGGTGGAGGCAGTTCCAAAGGCGCACACTGCACAAATTCGCCAATCGCATGGGCCACATTGCCGGCGAGTCACGCTAAATGAGGAAGAAAGAGTGGTACGGGTTTAACGTAGTTAAACCGAGTACACATGCGAAAAGTAGGAGATACTCAAGCTCCACCTTAAGGGCTGTAGTGGATTAATATCCATATAGCCAGAATTGGTTATTGTCTACTTAACATGCAAACAGGTACGCTTTACAGGCAAATCCGATTCGTCCTAGAGCTGTGAGTTGCCGGTGCGACTGCATGACATGCCGCGGGCCGTGTGTATTGAGTTTCTCGTGTTTGCGATGTGAGTTTTTAATTTTGCTGCTCAGTGGAATTGGACACGCGCATTAAAGAAAGAAAATGCAGAGGCGACCATACGACGTGATGTGACGAATCTTGGTTAATTGGAGAGTTTAACGTCCTGAATTGACACATGGTCTACAAAGGACGCAGTAGTGTAGGGCTCGGGACTAATCTGGGCCACCTCGGGTACACGAGAGTTGTTGTTTAAGGTGCTTCAGGCCCGGAAGGGCCTCAGTCTGCTTCGATCCGCCAGGGGCGCTGGGGGGTGGAGGTAAGCGTGAAGCTCTGTACCTGCAGTTCAGTCGCTGTCGATAAGACACGTGTCCTAGAGCGCGCGCATGCGCACTCGGAATATGATTCAAGGAGTCATCGATGAGCTGACTAATCGCCCATGCGTGTAACCGTGGTTGACTTGATTGCTTCGGTATCGCAGGTTGATATCAGCAACGGGTGCACTGTTCAGTCGCATGGGAGCTGTTTGATTATTTATCTTTTAGTCCAACAATCGCTGTAGCTTAATTAGACCATGAAAGAGTTAGATTTGCATAATTCTTTAAAACGAAATACTTCCTATGCGTCAGGACATGTTATATTCCACTGTTAGTGACACATTATGAGCCTACTTTGTGTCCACTAAACCTATGAGTGTTTATTTTGAAGTATAAAATAATCTTCTCTCTATATTTTTTCACGAGTGAGTTTATTATTCATTTGACGTGAACGTACTGTTTTCGTGAGCTTACAAAGAAGAGGTCGTCATTTTAGCGCCACAGATTAACTTGAAGACGCTTTTCACTAATGCCAAATCCGCACCTTTAAGCACTTGGCTGGCGGCATTTTTTTTTCCAAGAACAGTCTTTCAGCCACTGTTATCGAGAGGCAGCGTTGCTTGGGGCTAAGGTTGGCTCTTCACGGAGTCGTTGAACAAGCTAATGCGGCATAGGCGAATGAATCAGTGACGGAATTTCACCCAGCCTGGGACTTTTGACGAAATAGAGCCAGGGTAATAAAACCCAGCATTTCAGCGCAAATTTTCGATGCGCGGGTGAAGCCTTGTAATTCATGGCGCCGCTCTATGGGTTAACGACACACTCATCCCACTCTTACAACGAGACCGGGGCACGGCCGTTAAAGGGATTCCTGCCGTCTCTTCTTTTTCTTGCTCAGCAATTTGCTCGAGGGCAGGAAAAATACCGATTTCATTTGATGTTCAGCTATATCCCTGAAGTTGGCTGCAGCTTTGCGAAAGCAACGGAAGCAATTGGTGCACACGCAAGAATGCCAAACATTAGTACGCCGCTTCGCTCTGGAAGGCCTGCAGGCTTCAGAAAGCCACGCGTCCTCACTGTAGGCCATTATTACGTCACACTCCTCGCTTTATTCCTTGTTGCTGGCTTCAAGAATTCATTATGCGATGCAGAGAAAGAAAGAAACAGATCATTCCGGCTCCAGTGCTGTTTGAAAAAGGAATAAGAGCCAACTCGCGCAGCGGGCTGCATCGCAAACAGCCCGCTGGAATTCGCTCACTCCCAGCGCACTAGCGTGGTGCCTCACTCGATTTCAAAGGCAAAGGAGTCTCCTCGCGGCGTTCTCTGTTAGCATTCTCGGTGGCTGTCGGAAGCAGAGCTTTAGCGCCCGGTGGGGTCGAAAGAAAAAGGGAACAATAATGGAACCCTTGAGGGAACCCTGATTTCGCGCGGGCCGACGATGCTAAGCGTCCGAGCGGCTGGATTTCTTCCCGATGCTAAGCAGAAGAGGGAACGCAAGCGAAGGGGAACTCGTTGCGCAGAATGCTCTCGTTGCATGCAAAGCGGCAGACTTTACATTGGTTGCAGGCAAGCCCAAATGGCCGCCACGAAATTTATGCAACTCGAGTTATTGTATAGCTTTAGAGGAAGATAAGAGAAAGTGGAAATGTGGAGAATTCGGCTGTGGGACACGTGGAATGTTGTGCTCAGATACAAAACTGCTGATTAAAGGGAAGCTGAAACGATTTTCTGAGAATTCGAGGTTATTCGAGAATTCGAACCTACGCAGCTTCTAGGAAGAGCATGCAGAATGTTTTTTCACTGGCATTTAAAATGGTGACGTAAGCGTCGATTAAAACAGCGACGATGATCAGGCTTCTCTTCACTGCGCCGGGGAAGTGCCAGGAAATTTGTAGTGACGTCATTATCGCCGAAACTTCAGATGTGCGCTGCCTTCGCCGGCATGCTGCCTTGCATCGCACGGTGCCGCCAAACAATGCTTCATGAGCTTCCCCTTCGTTGGCGCTGGTTTTCTTGCACGAAACAACTGTTTCTTCGCTGGAAACGTACCGTCGTCGCACGTGACCGCATTATCGGTGCCATCGCTGTGCACTGCAGAGAAGCCTGAACGCCAACGCCACTTTATTCGGCGATTACTCCGCCATTTCAAGTTCTAGGGCAAAACAATTTCGCAGGCTTTAACAGCATGCTTCACACTTTCGGACCTTTTAAAGTCACCGAATCATAAAATCTCTTCAGTTGCCCTTTCATTGAGGGCTTCAGCGAAGATTATTGCTAGGTTAAAAAATTAGGCAGTGGCTTAGCTCTGGTTAAGCCTGGATATACAAGCGAAAAGCTTCAGTTATGCTTGGTTTGACGTTATGGTTATACTTAGCTGGGATTGTATACATTGTTTATCTATAGGCGTAGACTTGGTTACTCAATGGCATATGTTTACGAGTTAGACACAAAAGCGATAGTATTAAACTTCTTTAATTATTATTTTGGGACACATTGTCTTGCAGTTTCTCTCCAGCCATAAAGACAGCTCGGTGATCCGAGTAGTAGCAAGCGGCTGTCGCTATGGTTTCTCTGTTGTGCAGCCAACTCCCAAGCGAGTACTTCTGGATCAGACGAATTTAGTTTCTCAGCTTTTCTGCGTAGTCTAGCAGCAGCCGAACTCTCCTTCCCTTCCGTGTCGAGCGCGCACGCCTGTTCTCTGGCAAGCGCACTATATAGCCTTCTTGCGCATGCACATGACGCACATGTGCAGTAGCGCGTGGCTGCGCCGAGAGGTCAGGCATCGGAGTCTGCGGCGGCGACGGCTTCGGCAGCGGCGAGGAGCGACCACCTGCGCGGCGCGTGACGTCACTTTTTTTCGCGCATGCGTATAACTCACCAGCCGCCGCCTGCGCCGTGCGTGACGTCACTCGTCCTCCGACACACGCCGGCTCGCGCGAAGCGCGCTGTTGACTAGCGCAGTGAAGCTTTTCGCTTCAAAAAGCAGAAAAGTGCCTTTGCACAGGAAGATGAAACGTAGTACATGAAGGGCTACGGGGTGAATGCAAGACTTAAGCTGCTGGTTATGTATTACCGCAGTGCTGCCTGAATTTTTGTCGTCCTGTAGAACAAAGATTAGACATCGTGCGCAGCCACGCTTGTTCATTTGATACCGCTCTGAATTTTGTCATCGGCGTTCAATTGCTACATCTTCATGTCACGTCATCAGTTTTATTGTGTCCCACTTCCTGACGAACCCTTTAAACAGATTAGTTGCACAGTTAGGAAGAAGTAATAAAAATGAAAGAGCTCATTAAAGCCGATGTGCTTTGTTGAAGGGATATTTGTCGAAGCAAGGTTCTGAGCACCCAAAAGGTATAAAGCCTGCACTACCATTACAAGAATAAATCTTCAGTCTCCACGTGCCTTATCTACATCTGAATTGTGCTGTATCCGCTGACGTGTAATGCTCACGAGCTGTTGAGATCAATTCTGAGCTTGAGTGTGAACGAGGAACTCAGATTGTAAGTGTTTTCGTATCTCCTGAAAACTGAAGTACGGTGGGTGGTGGTGTAAAACTGGCGTTACAGGGAAGCGAAACCCACAGCCACATTCTCAGAAGCCGAAGCCAAATGTTCTTTGGACAGTCAAGCCCGTCACGTATTGTCCAATACGGAGTAGCTGGGATCTTTACTTTCGTGTTGTTGGGATCACAGAATTGCTAAAATTGTCATTTGGACCATTTGAAAGAAAACACGACAGCCGACTGCACTAAAAAAAGATTAGTATGCTTGCACTCTTAGCTGTAGTAGCCTCAAAAAAGAAAATAGGTGTTTGCTTTGTCCGTCGAAAAACCTGAGCACATGTATGACTGAAATTAGAAATTTATACTATTGTTCATACCACTGCTAAATGTAAAATATCTTTCTTTTTAGAACAGCTAAATTCACAAGTATCACACAGAGGCGGCAGCAATCTTTGTTGCAGAGTAACTTTGTCTCCACTGAAGCAATTATTAGCTTTCCGTTATAAATTTTCCCAGCTACAAGTTGTATAGATCTGTGCTGAAGTCTCTCTTAGATATCATAAATGAGCGTCATTTTACAGCTCATCTATGTAATCTAACAATGAGTGAATAATACATTTCATAGATATTTAGTCGCAAATGCTGATCTATGGGCTCTAAGGAACCTCGTAGTGGAGGGCCCCGGATTAGTTTCGGTAATTTGGAGCTCTTCAATCGTGATAGCAGGAGTGAGATTTTAGAGCTTTAAGAACATTCACTAAAAATAATGTTGTTGCATCTCATTGATTATTATAGTTTGTTAACTTCAGTCACTGCTGATTTTTTTCCGCATGTTATTGCTTTGAAGATTGGTTATCCTGTATTTAAGGAATTACTAATTGTACGAAATATTAGCCGTGTAATTGTAGTGAACGCACCTGTGCTTTTTAACGCTGAAATCTGTTCGTGTTAACGTCATAATAAGTACTTTTGTTCGTTGCTCCTTGTTACTTGGCTCTGAGGCCCCAATAATCAGTGCTGTTCTGCTACTGATCACGAATGCATACGTTCAGTGTCCGAAAGCCTAGGCGCCGTTTCAATGAAATGAAATGTAAAAACGCCATTGACCATGAATGTGGGGAACAATAAAGGACTGCTGGCCAGCAGTTTTATTCCACCGTTGCCCACCGCTACAGCTGATCTGCTAACAGAGGTGATACTTTGAGTACAATTAACAGTATTGAATTATGTTATTTCGCTAATGTTCATCATTCAAAAGTTTTTAGATAAATGTTGCGATAATTTCCAATTCTGTTTAATGTCGCGATAATTTCCAATTCCGTTGAAAATATTAATGAACCACATCATCGAATAAATGCGATCAAAGGCAATAGGTGCCCCAGCGTTGTGCCAGCAGCAATAGGCCGCGGCCGGAGCGGTGAAAAATTTGTATAGAAGCTTCCATAAAAAAAAAGTAATAAATCAAACCCAATTGTCTATTACTGCGACGAAACCAGCGGTAGAAAAATATTGGCTTTCTGCAGGCACCAACCACTCGAAGGCTTATCGGAGGCATGAAACTTAAACAGCTCTACTGCTTGTGTATTTTTTTTATTTGCTACTAAGCCAGCAATAAGTTCAGCCTTCCCTCACCAGCAGCTTATTGGACGCCTCGGCCCAATTGCTCTTTATCACTGCCAAAAACTTGCATAAGAGCTACGAGTGTTCACAAAATGCCTCTCGCCAAGACTATAAAGTAAACCGCTGCACCTCTCAATAATGAATAGTTAAACATGCGTTTTTCGCGGGAACACTCGCTTATCGCATGCTTGCACGCTCTCGAGCTTGCAATTATGTCGAGCGCACCCACCTCCTGCTTTTATTTTCTTTTTTATATGTTTACTTTTTACGTAGACGTGGTCCGTCGGCGTGTTGCACTTGTGCCCATGATAAACAGTTGCGCGAATTGCTGCAGCATGTGATTACGCTTGGTCAGACTTCCAGGTGCAATACCAGCCATCCAGCTTTCTTTCCATCCTTTTTCAACCCTGTGTTACGAATACCATGCTGTGCTACAAAAGCTGGAGATGTAGTCAGGTCAAGGAAAATAGAATTTCCAGTATTCGCACGCAGTACAAACTCGCGAGCGACCAGTGCAAGTTATACAACACAGCAGAAAAAAAAATCAGTTTTCATTTACGTGACCGTCAAGGCGTCGATATTAACTTGGCGCTAAACTGATCGTAATTGGAATGCCGGTTATCTTAGGCGAGCGCTGGCATTTTACAGCGCTGCATGGATTTAGTCAACAGACTTGCTTGCGGTGATCCTATCCCTGTCAAGCTTTTGCTAGCTCGGTTCCGCCGGTGACGAAGTTCGCGCGGCCAGAGAGGGCGCGAGGTAAATCCGATTGCTCCTTAATTGAGTTTGTCAGGCCCGCCCGTTTCCCAAGCTCGCTGCATGCGAGCAGTTTCGCTACTGTTGTTGCTACAACCGCTGCGTATTGCTTGCTCAGATGCGCCCCCTAGTGACGGCGTATAAAAGCGGTAAACGCCCCGGAGGCGGGAATGCTGACGACGGGCGGCATGAGTTCGCCCCCCAAACATTCTCCGGTTCGATGCGCAGGTGCCTGGGAGCCTGATAGATTGTTAACTCGGAACTCCTTCCCACTCTTGAATTTTTTTTGTTTGCTTCCACTCGGTCTATACGTGATCGAGTTAATCGGAACCGACTTGTTCGATGGTTAACAGGATGGTGGCTCTTGGATTGTTTGTTTGACCGCCCTGCTTAGCCAACGAGTTAGCAGAGCATTTCTCTCTCACTTTTTTTTTACAACTACAGTTTCATGAGGTGGTTTCTCCGAGCTGAATGACGCCTCCGTAGGTGTCGGCCTAGTTTGTCTTCAGAGAAATTTTCACGTTCACCTGGATATCAACGGGACTATCAACCAGCTGTGCCTGAGCCATAAGAAATGCGTGGGTGGATGAACACCGCACTCGTTAATTTCCCATCAGTTGGGATGTGACTTGGATGGGCTTGGGAGAAGTATACGCGAGCGGAAGTGGAAAGAGAGAGAGAAAGAGAGACCAGGGTGCGTGGACTACAGCTAGTGTTGTGGCTGCTTCACCTCGAGGGAGAGGGAGAAATCCAAGATATTTTTCGCAACCATTCACAAAATTCTTTGATTCATTTGAAGAACAAGAAGACAGGTCTAGTAGCCCATTCACTAGTGGAAGTGCGGCAGTCTAGCACACTGTTGCCATTTGCCCGCAGACCCACTCAGTGCGTAGCCATTTTGTTTCCCACTGCTATAAGCATGCACACGAGGCTATCGAACGCTAAGTTCTGTGTTGCTGTTAGATTGTTTGGCTTTTATGGAATCATACTGCGGAAGAAGTTCTGCGGAGCTCTGCCAACCTGAAATGGTTTGTGCAGCCCAGTCTGGACATGCTTTAGCTAAACACGGCTCATATCCGTGACGCTTATAAGCTGATTTGAAAGCAATAATTTACCAAGATCTTTAGTTTTAATGTGATCAAGGTAGGGTGAGATTGCAAAGACTGTTCGGCGCAACATGAACAGCTGGATTTTGAGACCTCTTAGGCTTTCTGAAGTCGTTCGCGAATCATTTGCTCAACTTTCCGACGCACGCTCTTCCTGAAGCTCTGTTAGAGTCAAACACTGGAGTTAACATCCAAATACCTCAGGATGAAACAGAAACAAAAGATAAGGGAAATAATAGGACACAATAAGCCTTTTATCAGGGGCCACGAGAACGTATTTTTATCGTCCTATCGTTCAGCTCTATCTCTGTTCCTTTCACACGAACCTCGCCAGCGATCCGAAATAAATGCTGAAGGCATGCAATTTCGGATGCATCTCGGGACTCGATACTCTCAAAATGAGAATAGTCAAGAATCTTCTGGTTATAGAAAGTATTATATTTGAGGCTTCGGTTACGATCTGTCCTCTTGACGGCCTTCTCAGTTTTATTTTACTATACTGATTTTTTATTAGTTAACCAAGACCTCCGGTGGCGGCGTCACAAAAAGACGAAGAAAGCAAGCAGGATATTTTAAAGTCACCAGGCTGTCGTCCTGAGGATAGCTGCTGCGAGCTCTATAGAAAACCAATATAAATGTGGAAAAGCTGTCTCACTATGACTTTATCGGCACTAACCGCCAAATATCGGATTCTCGAAGAGGGCCCGCACTACCTTTTTTTTTTTTACCATAGGCGCGACAGATCGCTGCACTCAGGCAGGAATGCATTAACCCTGGCTGGTCTGTCTTGCTGCATAACTCGAAAAAGGTGCTGGTTTGCTTCGAAGCTGTAAAGTGGGTTGTCATATTTATTTCTTTCGATGCAGAAATAAGGAGAGGCGAAGAAAGAACTTTCGTCAAGAAAGCCGCCATTTCTTGTTTTGGAAGTACAGGTGCGTGTTTCACGAAACATAGACATCAAAAAGCTCCCGTCGCCCTCTTGCTTCTGCGAGTATTTCCGATTCCAATCCTGCGTTCTTACTAGCAGTTATTGTCAGCGGCATATATGTTCACAGCTAGGTTCTGATACCTTGAAGAAATTCAGAAGCTTAGAGGGAAGGCTAAGTTAGGAGATAAAGCTATTGAAGACACTTTAGGGAAGATTGTGGAAATTACGATGCAAAAAAGCGAGAAAACCGAGATGCACCGAAGGATTTATGAAGGTACGAAAAAACAGCAGCATTATTAGTACTATGAAAATAGTGGCTGCTACAGCTGAAAACAGAAGTATCTTTCTAGATTTTAATGCCTGCGTCGTTGCGTGGAACGAATGCCGTGCTGGGAGCAGTACTCACTGGATGTCTTGCACTTTGAATTTTGCAATAGTGGCGTGTTTGAGGCACCGAGACAGCCAGCATGGAAGAGAAGGAAACACAATATCGCACAGGTCACAGAATTCATAATAACTTGCGAAAAATTATTCGTAAGACAGAAAAATCGAAAAAAGACACTACGCTATAATTTGCTGATTATCCGTTCCTAGTTTTTTGTGAGCTAGTCTAAATGAAACACTGGCAGAGGCTGGCGAAACCTTGGTATCGAGAGAACATAAAAGAGGTACAATGTCTTGCAAAGCTCAAAAATGTTACTACAGCGCCTTCGTGCTGTATTTAAATCAGACATATCTAAATAAAATTCAGGACAGTCCAAGAAACTCGGTCCTTCAATCAGGCTGTCAAATGTGCGCCGCGTAAAGTAGTTTGAAGGAAGGAAAATAATAGTACGACGAGGCGAAAGAAATGCAAAAAAAAAGTTGGCGGTGGTTTAGCTCTGGTTAAACCTGGAGTGACGCGATAGCTGCTGGCTCAGTCGAATTGCAAAGTCAGTCTTTCGCCGCTACTAACACCGAGTGCGGAGCAATGGGAGAGCTGTCTCTTCAGCAGCGAGCTTGAGGTCCAGAGGGCCTTGGTAAAGCACGCAACTGAAGCGGCACAACTCAGTGGAGCCCTGGACTGAGGGCCCACTCTTGCTTGAAGACTCAAGTCGCCAGCACCCAAGCAAGACGACCAGGAAGTCTTCATCCCCGCGAACCTCTTGGAAAGAAATAAAAGTTTTCTCTCTCGCTGGGCGTTCCTTCTTCATCTTCGTCCCACTTGACACGCTGCATGCGCACAGCTGTTGCAGCTCGGTTTCGCCGGCGCGCCGCGCCGCCGGCAGCAACAGCTGCTCCACACCACGTGGCGGTGACTGCGCCGCCACCGTCACATGCCGCCGCAACGGTCACGTGCCACCGCCACGCTGAAGGCTCGAAATGCTACCGTAGTGTAGCTATCGCTACAAAAGGAAATGGGAGGGACTAAAGATGCGGTAGCAGAAACATCCGCTGCCGGCTGTCCGCCATAATTGTGTCTTCACGAGGCGAGGAATAATGCTAGCCGCTGGCTCGTCGCGCTTAAAACCTTGATCCGCTAGTCACTGCCTTACTGTGCACTAACTTGGCCACACAAAAATGGCGGAAAGAAAGCAGAAAGAGGAAGACAGGGAGAACAATGTGAAGAAAGATAACCCTGTTATCTCTTAGTTGTTGTTTACTTTAATAACTAACACAGTACCACAGTCTACATAAAGTGCTATTCTTCGTCGATAGCAGCACCTGCCATCCCACGGCAATGGCGCATCGCTTAACCGCTGCACCACTGCGCCAGCTGTGGTATGAGGACTTCCAGAGATCAGTGAATATAAAGTAGAGAATCACCGACGTCACGGCGTGAAAACAAGATGACAAGAATGAAGACGCTAAGAACGAAAAATAAAAGAAAATAAAAAGAAATCAGTGTGTAGTTAATGAGCGTAGTTCGTAACGGCGACCACTCACGCATTTCCGTCTTGTCGCCCAAGCGAGCGTCATTGAGTTTTTTTTCCCCTAATACTCTTAGAATTTATAGCATGTGAATATTATTCTATATATGTCGTGCATTGAACATTCCGGTTGTGGTCGTTTTGAGTTCTTTTGAACATTATGCAGTCAGTTGCAGCGATTTATTCTTTTAGGTAAAAAGATATAGCCGGGGCCTGTTTTACTAACTGCTCCTTTCATGCCCGTGCAAAAAAAAAAGAGAGAAAGAAGGAGTGGTGTCAGTGTGGCTGCAATCGTTTTGATAAGTATGCCCTTAACTCGGCTTGTTATCACCCTTAATAATCACTACTAGTCACACTACCCACATGCTTACTTCATACGTCTTCTTCCCGGCAGAACTTAGTGCACGCCATCAAAAAGTTATCAGGAATAGAACCAAAGTGCTCAAGCAGCATTGTATAGTGACGCTGCAAATCACTGATGGGGTGCGTGAACCTAAATAGGTGAGATTCGCTATCCACACAACGTGACCGCTATTACAGAAGAACTTTAAAGTGCATAAGTGTCAAAAGTGGAAAAGAAGGCGAACGGCATACTTCACAGACTTCTCAGATGATAAAGCAAGGCGCCTGGGAGCTTTTAATAACGACTGCACATTAACAGTCTGTGCTTTGAGTGTTTTCTCGACGAAACGATACGACGCCACGCATACACCTCATTTTGTCGAGCGAATCAGCTCCGGGCGAACACTGAAAATTACGTGCGAGGAGCTTCTAATTGGTAGTGCTTTACCACGGACAGTTCTGCAATGAGAGTTTGTCCAGAACTTTTTCCTACTCAGTGTAGGAAGCTGGGCACAAGATTTCTTGTGGCTCTCTCTCTCTCTCTCTCCCTCTCTGCGTATCTGTGGCCTCCGTTGTCGGTATCGCCGGCCCCGCGAACCAGTTCATCCCTCAGCCTTCTTGCAAGCGGGTCACGATTCTCAACACGGCAGTTTAGTTCGCTGTTCCTGGACTTCTTGTGAATAATTTGAGGTCTTCTGAGCGAGAACAACAGTTTTCCAGTTCACTGTCACGTTCTCCGAGGCTTGAATGACAAACATCGTTGTGTAGGTTTCTTCATCTAATTTCACTTTAGAGCGCTACCCCAGTAAAAGGACGTCCGTGAGCAGGTCATGTAATTTTTTAAAATACATTTGAGAAAAAAATTGAGTCGCCAAATTATAATGAATGTTGGAGCAATAGGACGACTTCCGCGACTATTGCGCCGCGTCTGCGGTGCTACAGTGTGTTATAAGCGTCAGTGTTGCGCACAGCAGTCTTTACGCATTGGGCGCTTGTCCTCGCCACTGGCGAATGAAGCGGCGGCGCTGCAGTCGTCCACTCTCGAACGCGTTGGTATGGTGTTGCTGAGTTCGGCGGCAAACAAAAACTGATAACTTGCGTTGCGCCGCATTGCCTAATGCATAAAACGACCAAATATTTCTTTTTTTTTTTAGCGGAGCCAGTACTGCGGCAGTGATTTAGGCAAAAAAAAAAAATGCTCCCGCTCTAATTCCGCGGTGTTTCACCCGCTTCTGGCAGCGCTGCAATCGGATACTCTTGAAAGCGGGTAGCTACTGGCTACGCCGCTGGTGTCGCAAGGAGACCACCGTCCGACCGCTCCTCCTCCTCCTCCTCCTCCTCCTCCGCCCGCCCGCTGCACTGTCAATTCTATAGCAGTGTAGCGGAGCGCCTCAAAGCAGCTGGTAAATGTGACGCGCTAGGGCGCATGCGTGCTCTTGCAGAAGACTGCATAGAGTTCATAAGAGTACATACCTGGAGTGAAAACTGACATCGCTGCATTTTATTCATCAAGGGCAAGCCAGGAACATGAGGTTTCGTATTTGCCTTAGCTAGAGTTGAGCCGAAAACATGGACTAAATCATAACAATAGAAGTTTTTCCGAAGCTAACCTCAAATGGTTTCCTTGATAATCACTGTATACCAGTAATACTCACTGATGCTAAATTTCTTAAATATGTAACAAATGCTCTGTCAGTAGAATTTAATTTGAACAGGGTGGACAACATCACTTCTGTTTTGGCTAATGTAGCCACTGCCTCGGCATGCAGCCTTCATTCCGCGGCAGAATCCACGTTTTCGGTCCAAATCTAGCCATTCCAAAGAAGGAACCTCATTTTGCCGGAATGTCCTTAGGGGATGAACCGTTCTTACGGAACTCGCATAGACGATGGCGTGGTCTCTCTCTCCAGGTAAATTATGAAATTCTACTGTGCCCGAAACCTTACGAATGTGGCGGCGAGGCGAAATCTTTCTACCATAACCAAATACTATAAACAAAATACAATTCTGCGTGCCATCTAGTAACTATATATTAGCTTTCGGAAAGTGTATATAAATTTAAGAAATAAAGAATGAATTTATAATGGGTCAAGTGATGACGACCGAATTTATACGTTAGTGCAAATGCTTTGTGGCATTTAATCAGTAATGAAGAAAATTGGAACACCCTACAAGGAAGGGTGCACGGTGATCAGGGGACACAGCTAGCAGTCACGGAATTTTGGTTACTTGTGTCGGTAAAGTAAGTACCTGCGCTTGTGCAAAGCAAGGCAGTAAAGAAAAAAAAACGCCGCCATGGCTAAAATGCTACCGTGCTTGCATGGTGAATACAAGTTCGCAAGTTGAATTTCATCCAAAACGGCCGGCTTTCATTGGAAGTGAAATGCAAAAACACCTGTCTGCTGGGATTTCGGCGTGCGTTGAAAAACATCATTAGCTCAAAACAATCGGGAGTGATTTACTATAGCATGTTTTGCGTCCCGCAGTGTTGCGCCATCAAACCATTCTTAAATTATTTAACTATTCAGTCGCGGCTATGAGTTATTAGCAGTGAGCACGCTTTTTTGGTTTGCTTTTTGTCTGGTTTCCCGAGAAACGACGCACGGGTGGTGGCTCAAAAGCAGTCGGAATTCTCGTAAATAAAACAGGTTCTGCGAAACTCCAAAGTTTCAAAAACTTCTGGCAGAATCGGCACATTCGCTTCTTGATAACTCCCACCAGTAATGCTTCATTGTCAGCTTTTATTGAGCCATGATGAACTAGTGGCAACTCTGAAAGTTGCGAAGGAAGAAGCGGTAATTGTGTTCTCTCGTGCTTCTTAGCAAACTTTCTTAAAACGCTACGAAACTAATCGGAAGCGTTTTCGAGATTCTCGCTGTCCAATGATGAAATTCCTGGGCCATCAGCGTAACTTGCTATCAAGAAAAGAAATCACGTGGTCGATATTACATCGCAAGTGGCGTGATCAGCAAATGAGATTGGAAAAAATGCTCAGCCTTGAATCGATGGAAAAGGTAACCTTAGCAGCAAAATGCCTGAGTTGTTTACGAGTAAGGCTTACAGCGCGCAGGATTCGGTTTGTCAACCACTTTTACTGGAATGGGCTGGACCATTTAGTTCAGACCCCAAAATATCCTTTCTTATTGCGTGTTGTTTGTAGCTAGGATTGCACGCTGTGTCGCCGAAGTCAGCTAGGACGTCTGGAAATACAGGGCTGGAACCACAGGTTATTTAGAGCGTACGATTGTTTCGTAATGGTTTGTGGATGTTCTACCACATTTACAACTACTGCAATTATCCACACTATAGTCGCGAAATGTTTTCTACCTGAACAATGTTCTACATTGGAACTAAGAATGATTATGCACTACAAGTGATTACCTCTCTAAAATGTCTCTGGCTCCTCCTTTACTTGACCAACGAAAATAAACTTGACTTGATTTAACTTTTATATCCCTTAGCTTCTCTTCTAATAGCAGTCGTTGTACGGAGTTTTGCCTAAGAATGCACTCGGAATCCCTCATTCTCATGGCAATCAACCCGCTGCCTTTGTCAGAAGTAAAGAGGCCAAAGTGTTTGGTTTTAAGTCATGCAGTGGAGCTGTTGCAAATCCGTGGGAGTACTATGTGTTTCGGAGAGGGAATGACGAGACTTAATCTCAACTGCAAGGGATTTCGAACGCTATCGATGCCTAAAAGCCACACTGCATACCCCCCCGGAATGAAATGTTTTGGGCTTCGATTTTGGCAAAAGATGTGCAGTCATGCCGGAATGAAACGCTAACAGCGAATGTCAACAGAACAACGTATCTTGCGTGTGTAGTTTCAACTACGGCATGCAAATATCTTGATTCATGCTTCTGGGTAAAGCTCTACAGAAGTACGTATTCATAAACAGGTTTTAAAGAACTTTCTGCCTGCAAAGTAGAAAAGTACGTCATATACGTGTTCGCATTTCACTGTGGACGGATTGTACATTATGGCGATAGCAGAAACGTCATTGCTTCAAACAACAAAAAATGGAGGGTGCCACAACAACAAGTTTCTTGTTTAGAGAAAGCCTAAGCAGGGGCATATTTATTGAGCTCGTGGGAGCTAATGCAGCCTGCGACCTGAAGTGATAGCCTCAGAGCAGCTTCCCCGGAATACTTATGTGGTAAGCGATTACTCGATGTAGAGTTTAAACTTGCGGTCTTTACCTTTACCAGGATCGGCTGAAATATTTCACAGCGCAATAGTTCAGGGCTCTTGTATGCCTGAGCATATGTAAAGGTTACAGATCGCATTGAAAAGCTTTTAATTAGGTTTGGGTTTATGGGTTTATGGGGGTTTAACGTCCCAAAGCGACTCAGGCTATGAGGGACGCCGTAGTGAAGAGCTCCGGAAATTTCGACCACCTGGGATTCTTATATCGGCCCGCAGGCATTTTTTGTATCTCTCCTTCACGGGCTGGTAACGAAGCCTCATCCCTTTGGTGAGTCCCAGGGTGACACAGAACAGTCTAGACCCTGCAGGATGAAGCGCTAGGTTGCCAGACAAGAGCGCTACCCTTACCCGAACACTACGTTTATTTCCATCCCGCCTGTACGGCAGCAAGAGCAGGAGTAAGAAGACTGGCTCCTAAGTCAGGTGGCTGTCTTTTGGGAGCCGACCTACCAGCCTCCGAGACGCCTAGACCATGTCCTTGTCCGCGCCTTGTTAGCAACGACCGGCCGACACGCCTACTATTGATTCTCGAAGCTGGCGCTCCACGGGTTATGCCGCTTTATATCCAGTCCGGCTGACGCTCCTCAGTCAGGTGAAAGAATAATGAAAAGTAAAAAAACACACAACAAAGAAAAAGAAAGGGAAAGGGAATTCCCTCTGGAACACATCATTTCCCGGTTGCGGGGCAGGAAATTGCTGAAGAGGCCAGTCTCGCTTGAGATTTTTGCGGCGCCAGCCTCGCTAAAACGGGCAGCGTGAACGTAATGAGAAGCAGTAATTTGACTCGGGCAACAAGAGGTGGTCCGGACCTTAATAGACTGCTTCGTTTCCAGAGCTCTAGGTAATTTCGCTTGCCTACGCTTGCCGATTTAGTATTTTTTTTTTCGTTCAACTAACTCAATAGCACTCGTATCCTTCCCTGCTACTTACGAGAACGGGAACGCGAGCTTCTATGTTTATTTTCTCTGTCGACGTTGATTGCGTAGTCTGTACCGTTTTGTTTTTCGGTCTTTATCGTCTCGCATTAGTGGCAAAGGAGCTATGTGCTCCGGCAAGATGCTGGGCCAAGAAACGAAAAGAATTTATGTCAGAGAGGCTCATTCCTTACAAAAAAAAAAAAAAAACCTGCATTACCAATGGTCGTCACAGTTGCATAAACGAAATAAAATACACATTACAGCTTTTTCCACTGCCCCGCAATGTAAAATGGCTTTAAAGTTCTTTAATAAACGTACCATTTTTCTTGAAGATTTTTGATTGCTGGGTCTTTTAGCCAAAAAGAAGTAAAAAGAAAAGGTCTGCAGTTTAGCTAGGTTTATGCGAGCCGTAGACAAGAACAAGCTGGGCTAATGCGGCAGTTTATTTCTCCGTTTATATGAAGTACCTTAGCAAATGTAGTTGGTGCAAAACACCTTGTGTAGCAAAACGCGTTTATCGAAATATGTAATGCAATTTATTGCCTAGCTGTCGATATAATTTTGTGTTCTGACTTGCGAACCAAGAGAGAATGACCACATTTTGCATGGGGAGGTGCCGTGTTTAGAAGAAAATTAAATTCGGTGCGGAAACATCCGAACCCGAAAAGAACTACATTGCCACTCATAACGGCGTGCACTTGGCTCAGCTGTTTTTAATTGGGTACGCTAACATTGTGTGTCTGCAAACGCGGCAACATCGGATAACGTTTATGCCCCCTTCATAACTAGCGGCCTAGCCTGAGCGGAAGAGACACCAGCGTATGCATCGCGGACATGCAAAGCGCCGCGCATAATTGTGGGTCGCGAATATGCTGCCTCCCTATAGCCACTGACACAGCGCTGCACTGTTGCGGGCGCCTGGAAACCTTTCTTCCCCACAGGTTCGCGGGGAACGTGCGGGAAACAGGGAGGACGCTGACGTCCGCTTTGTCCTTGCTTCCGGGAATGTCCTTTCGGGATAGCTTCTCTGTCGTGATCTAATTCACATTTTTTTGCGAAAACAATATCCTGTTCGCCATGGCTGCCGGGTGGTGGGTTATTGAAAGGCAGAAGAACTTGCGGGGAACAGAACTGCAGGAAGCAGACTACGGATTGCCGCAGTTGTTGTGCGCACTTCTAGAGGTGAAAGAAGAAGATTTCGACTGTCATCTTCCACACTGTGAGCATGTGCCACTCCAACAGATGACAACAACAACGAATGAGGTTCCTAATCAGCGGCAAATAATTGAGCAATCGTCTTTGTTTGTGGATCTCGTGGTGGAGAGACCTTTGTTCCCGACTGTACATAGCAGGTGTTTACTTGTCTGTTATTTGTGGCTGCTGTTTTCTGCGTCTTTTTCATTATTATGGCGACTCTGAAGCGAAAACAACGGTAAAGTGTTCGCCAATACAAACTCTGTTCACTCTGTCTTTTTTTCTCTAGGACCATCGGTAAGCCTTTATTTCAATATTTTGATAAAGTTCGCCTTTAGCCCGCAAGAGCTACATATAATTGGCTTCTGCGTGTGTATGTTACAAAAGAAACATTCGTTTCGAAAGGGACCAGCGGAACTATTTTTTTATTTCTTGCAAACGCAATGCCTTGGACCTTTCAAAGTTACTTGCTTTTTCGTATTCCTTTTTGCCGGCTCGGAAGTGACGCTTGAACTTTTCGAACGGACCTTGTTTTGTGAGTGAGTATGGAGAAAGAGAAGATTTTTGATAAAATTTATGGTCATGAACTTTTCTGGTGATGGCAAGAAGTACGACTTCCTTGAAAGGTAGAGAAACCAGCAGGATAAGTATTATATGACCTCTTTGCTTTAGCCACCGTACTCAGCTGAGGTGAAGCAACGAGCTCAACAAATGCTTTTAAGTACCCCCTTCTTTTTAGTTTTTGCCAAGCGATAAAGATTTCATACAGCAAATTTAAATTCAAAATTCATCCTATTTGGTCCTTTCACGTTTAAGCGGTATTGCTCGTTGTTCTTCAATGGCGACAATTTATTCATTGTGATATTGGTAGGCGGCGTTATTCGCGGAACTTGTCGCGCTCTCCGTGACACCATGCATGCGCCTTAGGTGCCTGCGTTAAGGACACCAGAAAAAAAAAATTTCATCCGACCCGCTAAACCATACCCCTGACATCGAGTTTCGTGAGTGCGTAGAGGCTGTAATTTCAAGTCGTATGAGTCGCAATTGCCATACCGCAAAATTTACAGTAACACCTATTTACGTAATGTGTTAGCAGTGGGATAGCGTGAGAAGGCGCTCATGCCTTTACTTGCGGATGTGACGTCACTGTCATTATGATGACGTCACTTCCCTCCAGCCAGCGGGAATTATCCGTTTTGGTGAGGACATTTTCCTCCATCCAATGGGTCATTTTAAGGTCGATTTTTCCGCTATGAGGCTTTTAAAGCTTTCGCATAAATAAAAAGAACTTTCGACCTGGTGAAAGACGCAGTTCAGTTGTATAGCTGCTCAATATTCGTGATTTTTACTCCGCCATAACGTTACGCGAACGAAGGATGCGAGTACGAGTACTTATAAACGTGTGTTCGGCCGTGCCGGAATTCCAGAGCAGAGATCGATGCGTAACTAGAATCGTTCGATAATGTCTCGTCGCAGCGACTGAATCGAGCCTGCGTTGCTTCTCGTTTGCGACCTTGTTCTTTAACCACGCTCCATTACAAGTCTCTCTTGTTCCGTCGACTTCTTTTGGCTTGTTGCGCTTTGCGCGCAGTCAATGATCCCAGCGCCATCGTCTTGCTTCCGTCCTGCTTGCGCCGCCCGCTGAATGACCTTCGATGAAAGACCTGCAAGGCTGTACTGATGAAAGCAACTCCTAAACTCATGAAGACAGATGTTTTCACGGGTTCGATGAAAGGCTTGTACTAGCGACAAAAATAGGTACAGCGATCTCAGCGTAAAAAGTAAGCACCCTACACAATGGCGCGCACACTTGGTTTAGTCGTTATCTGTTTATAATTTAATGGGTGATTTCTGTCGCTCGAGCAGCGTTGCGGCTCGGTCTTATCGTCATTTTGACTTTTATGTATCTCATAACGTTATGTGAGTTAAATGAAAAATTTTGTTCACTTTATGCTTTAATAATTTGCATAGCCCATGCTGAAGAGCGCTGGTGCCCTGTCTGGCGATATCGATTACATGGAGGATGGATAGCCTAATCCATTCTTTTTCAGTTATAACAACGCGATGCATGAGCGCAACAATGTTTCCTTGCTTCCGCGTACGCTTCATTCTCCCCTCTCGAACAAAGCGGCTCTTATATGGCCTGCTATGTGCGTCACTAATGAACACGTACGCGCAGCAAGCTGATGTCTGGTTATCAAAACGTGAAGTTTTTTCACTGTCCACCAGGGAAGCACTCATGTTTCAGCGTAAGTGGGACACATAACGTACACAGTGCATTACAAAAGGAAATCTAGACAGCTTGCTCGGTGTTTTATGCCCCTGATGTATTTAGTCGTTATGGGAGGCGTCATAGCACCTGGATAAAAAACACTACAGCAGTCTCTTGGTACGGTATTGTGCAAGTTCGAAAGGCGATAAGGCGGGTATCAATAGCTGTAAGTCTTTTTATTGTTATTTAAGGACAAAATTCTGCAACTAACGTATTTAAATTAGCCTAAGAGACGCAAACTGAATATTTGTCTCGGCTGTTGTAATGGCTAAATGATACGAATAAAAGTCGGGAACACTTAAAACAAGAGAAGTAAAATTACACCGCTTTTTTATTTATGTTCATGAAGGAGTCAAGGAGAGAGAGCAAGTACGAAGAAGAAAACAATGCTTCTGAACCTTTGTTAAAAATCACATTTTTTTTTTCATTCACCCTCTGTGCCTGTCCCGGAAACTAGGCACACGAAGACCTAAGTTATGGTCGTAAGGTGATAACCACAAGCGGGTGCTAAAACTAAAATAGTAGAACGAGTAAAGGTCGGCGTGAGGAAATGTGGCCCATTATTCATATATAACTCCAGGTGCCGTGGAAAATTGGCGCCTTTGAACAAATGAAAGAACGTTGCTGTAATCGCTTTCGACGCGCCACAAACTTGACGCAGTGAAGACGTGGTACGTATCCATAATATAGCTGTCCAAAAGCCCAGTTTTACAGTAGTCCTTAGCCGTCAGCCCTCTGTATCCCCTGTTGCAAGTGTCTAAACAAAACGAACGGGGTGGTTAGCGCACGTGGTAGAGAGAGGGAGGAAGATGCGGTCCCTCAAACACAAAGGAAAGGGACAAGGACTGAGAAGGGATCCTCAGTCTGCTTAGCCAACGTTTCGACTAGAGGACTTGTCTTCGTCTGGGCAAAGCGTTCATCATTGGCGGGGATTAAATGGAACCTTCGCTATGAGGCGGAAGCCCCGTTGAGCGGGAGGAGACTGTGGTGTCAGAAGGGTGGTGGGAAGAAGAACGTGAACTTTATTTTATTTTAGCTAGCTCGTGCTTGAGAGGGAAAGGTCACTTAAAGCCCGAAATACTTTTAGTGCCCATTCTCAGGTGATTTAAGGCGAATGTCAACTATAAATCACCGCGGACCTATTAATGAACAATGGCCAAACCACTCCGAGCTTCTCTGTAAGAATGTTAGGCAGAAGAAAAAAAAATCTTTTGCTCTACTGATAGCCCCGAGCGGCATTCGAACTTGCGCCTATGCAGATGAAGCAACTTCGTTTTCCAATGATTTAAATCATTCGACCCTCTCCGCAGCCTCTCGCGCACTGGTAGTTGATTGGTTGGCCTCAAAAAAAGATGGCACATACTACGGGGGAGTGGCCAAGACACAGACGGTGAATTACTGGGAACAGGAGTGTTTAGAGGGGAAGGAGTAGTAATAGGGTATATGCTGACAGATAGGACGACGCAGTCATGTTAAGCGAAAGATCGAAGACGGGACAATGAGTTTTTGTGCAAATTCGAATACAACGCCTCTGGAGCTGCATGATGTAAATCATCGTCTTCACCAGCTTTCATCTTTTCGTTCTTCACTTGCAAATGGTTGGAGCCAGTAGTTCTTCCGCCTTGGCTGTGCAATTAAGGCAGTTCAGTGAAGAGATACCAAGACCCAATTATGTTGCGAGTGCCGTCATTCTCTATCAGCGCACTAAGGTGAGAGGGCGGCCAAGGCAGCGAAACGTGGCTCAAAAGTCGACAAAAAGTGTGCGTGCGCTGTGACGCGTCAAACAGCGTGAGCAGAGCGGGGCACTGAGTGTGCTGCCCGTAACGAAACACAGAAACGGCTGAACGCGAAAACGCATAAAGAAACAAAAGCAGCGTAGGAAGCTGAAGCTCAACCGACTGTCAAGCACGGTAATCGGCTGATGGCGGAGGTGGCTGAAGTCGAGAAAGCAGCCAGGGAGACCATGAGCGCTGCCTAGCTCGAAGAACAGAAGCGTACGTTCAGCAGACAAAGGCCGTGGCCTATACCAGTGTGTGGCTACCACCAACTGTGAGTCGTCTTAGTATGTGCTACGCGTTTTCTGCAATACATTTCAGGCTTACGCCTACTGTCCACCACGAGACAGACTGCAGAATATTTTCTACGACACAGATTCGCAGCCTTCCGCGAGTGGCTGTGGCCCTGTTTCCACTGAATAATTTGATTGAAAACATCTAACTTCATTAAAGCCAATTCAGCTGCGGCATTATTTTCGTGGAGAGCTCACTGTTTGCCTGAGAAGTATCTATTGTTTTCTAACAAAAGATCCAGAGTGCGGTTCGTTACCTGTGACAGCCTCCCCAAGCAGCTAGTTGACCTTCTCCGGGTCAACGTCGTGGAATCGCAGTTAATTGTGGAAGCTAATTTTATCGACACAGAAAACCAATTTTGTTTTTCAAAAGTGTAGCCGGCAGTTGATTTTGTTGTCTACTTTGAAAAATGAAAATAAAAATTGTTTTTTTGGGGAAAGGAAATAGCGCAGTATCTGTCTCATATATCGTTGGACACCTGAACTGCGCCATACGGAAAGGGATAAAAGAGGGAGTGCAAGAAGAAAGGAAGAAAGAGGTGCCATAGTGGAGGGCTCCGGAATAATTTCGACCACCTGGGGATCATTAACGTGCACTGACATCGCACAGCACCGGGCGCCTTTGCGCTTCGCCTCCATCGAAACGCGGCCGCCGCGGTCGGGTTCGAACTCGGGTACTCCGGTTCAGTAGCTGAGCGCCTTAACTACTGAGCCACCACTGCGGGTACTTTGGAGGTGCTTTGCTTTATTTTGGTGCCTTTGAATCTTGCTAAGAGAGACGAATATCCAACGAAAACCAGTTAGGCATTCCACTTACACGAGCAGGCAGACATCGAAGCTGGGCTTTGAATTGGATGGTAAGACATTTATTGCGTCGAGAGCAGGCTCCAGGAGACACATACTAGATGGCCGCTAGCCCATGGCTGGTGGCGACCTCATTGGCCCACTCGATTGCCCGTACTTGAATCTTAGGGTCTGAGCTGACCAGCACGGCCTCACAGCGCTCGGGAGAAGGGAGCTGTATCAACTCCGCCGAAGGCGGATCATTTGCGCAATTCCACAGAATGTGGTCGTATGTGGCCCTTTTACCACATTTATGGCAGTTTGGGTCGTACTGGCCAGGGTACAGGAGGGCAAGCACTGCCGGATTCAGAAGGGAGCGTGTTTGCAGTCGGCGTCAGGTAATTTCCTGCGCTTTCGTTAACGATTTGTGGGGTGGGGGATATGCGCGCCTTTCCAGCCTAAAGTGATGAGTGATGTCATGAAATGAGATCAACCCGTCCCTCGTGAAATTCCGGTCGGCGGGCGCGCTCACTGCCCGGTCGACGAAACCTCGGGCTTGCGCGTGAGCCGCCTCGTTCCATAGATTAGACGAGTTGGCCGGGACCCAGATCAATTCTACTTCTCTAATCGGAAGGGGGGTGTTTTGAAGGATGCGGAGTGAGGTAGATGTGATACGGCCCCTCGCGAAATTGCGAATGGCTGTTTTGGAGTCGCTGAATATAATATCAGCACGCGTGTTCGCTAAAGCGAAGGCTATATTGCCGCTTCTTCCGCCGTCTCGGAGGAGGTGGTTTCCATCGACGCGGCCGCAAACGGGGCGCCGTTCCCGTTCACCGCGACAAGTGCAAACGCTTTTCTCTAGTTTTGTCGGTATTCCGCTGTGTCCACGTACGCCACATTGTCGTTCCGACCGTACTTGGTGTGTAGGACGCGTGCCCTCTCTGTGCGTCGGCCTTCGTGGTGCCCGGGGTGCATGTTCTTGGGTAGGGGTTTAATAAAAAGAGCTTTCCTGATCTTAGAGCTGTTCGCACATCTTTAGTCTGTATAGGATGGCCCTTCCCGCGCTCGTACGAGTGAGTCGTCCGCGCTGGGAAAAGAGGTGCTCCTCGCATAGCTCCGGGAGTGTGTTGTGTACCCCAAGGGCCAGCAACCTTTCCGTGGACGTATACTGAGCGGGAGCCCGAAATGACTTGTACTTGTTGATCAACATATTAACCCACCCCTTATGTAATACCCCCTGAAGGGGGTCTTTAAGGTAAATAAAGTGAAGTGAAGTTGTAGTATAATAGAGAGAGACGGGCTAGTTGATGACTAGTAGTAGAGTGGATCTTGAAACCGCGCAAAAAAGACAAGGGACGAGAAGAAACCAACAGGACAGAGCGCAGAACTTCAACTGGTTTATTAAAACAATGCGTCACATTTATACAATCATCGTAATCACGTGTTAACATGGCAAACGATCATCACGTAACACTTGTGCGCAGGCGTGTACGAGACATCATGCAATCTAGATATGAATACTCTCTATCGGACAGGTTAACCGAGGTTTTGCTGACACCCGCGCCGGAATCCTTCTTGATACAGTAGGCCTCATACACTTCTTTAGTATGTATAGGATGGCCCTTCTCGCGCTCGTACGAGTGAGTCGTCCACGCTGGGAAACGAGGTGCTCCTCGCACAGCTCTGAGAGTGTGTTGTGTACCCCAAGGGCCAGCAACCTTTCCGCGTCGGCCTTGTTCCTTTCCGCGAGCTGCACTTGCAGGTAACGGAGGGAGTAGGCAATCCTGCTCAGCACGAAAGCCTGCACAAGTCGACATACATCTTTCTCTTTTATGCCTCGTCTTTTGAAAAGGTATTACACAAATTTGTGGAAGGCGTACGACTGTAGCACACTTTCCCCAGTCACTGGCTTTGTTGGTTTTCTCTCAGATCGAAACAAAATGCACAGAGCAGCATGCAGGAAACCGCCTTCATGTTTGTCGAGTCGTCTGGAAGCCTCAAATCACCTCTGAAAAGTGGGTCGTGTGCGCTATTGTTCAAACCAGAGTGGACTTTGCCTAGTATCGCACAAAAATGCTGTATTTTTAATGCGACTTTTGCAGCCTACCGTACACATGTGCACGGCGGCTTACTCGTGATTGTGTGGTTAATAGGATTGAGCTTCGGCGTGTGCCAGAGAAAAGCTCTTTACCACACGGCGCTTATTGTTTCTGCTTACTATAAGAAGGCTGAAGGTTGGAGATGTTGCAATGCGGATCACGTTCTATGTCTTTTAAAATTGACAATCTATGTCCGGTAGACTGTGAGTACCCCAAGGTTAGAAAAGGAAGGCTTCCTCTTAAACTCTTCTTGACAGTCGCTTCTTAGCAACTGGAATGCAAAACCTTCCCATTCTTAATTAGCTAAGCCCAACTCAGAATCCACTGCATATATGAAGCACACATTCACACTCGCAGTCACCCCAGGCCGTTTCCGGTACTCAGCGTCGCATGTTTTGGCGTTCTTATGCCATCCTTGTCTTCGCGGAGTTTCTGCAACTGCCGCTCTTAATGCAGAAACGAACAAGAACGAGCACAGTCCCAGAAAGCACCACTCGACGAGGCGTCACAAACGACGCACGAAGCACCGACTCCGTCAGGAGGACCCTTGTGTCCTCTCATCTCTGCAGGGAATGGCCGCCCTTCTTCTTCTTCCCTTTCCTCCCTCGCACCCTCCTTCGTGTCCCCATTCACTGCTTGCTCTCTTGCATCCTTTCTTTCCAGCCTCTCGTCGTCGTATCCGCCGTCCTCCCTCCCTCCCTCCCTCCCTCCCTCCCTCCCTCCCTCCCTCCCTCCCTCCCTCCCTCCCTCCCTCTCAATCTCGCTCTCTCTCCCATCTCTCTCTGCGGGGGGGGGGGGGGGGGCAGTGTCGCGAGAGGCTTGCCAGCCACTCCATCACGGCCGGAGCCCTGCCCCAGCGCTTGAGTTATCACGCTCAATAACGTGCCTGACGTGCGTCATCGCGCAACTCCGGCTGACACAAGTGCTGAGGCGGCGGCGCTTCATTTCGCCTCGCTCGCCTCTCGTCGCACACCGGGCTGGCTGTCCCTCAGGGCTTACCTCTCTTTTTACATCTCTTGTCTTCCCGCAAATCTTTCGTTTCGTGGAATGCTCGTTTATTTTCACTAAGCATAGCTGGTGCATTTTAATTTCACTATTAATTGCTGATAGCCGGAAACTGAAGGGACGCTTTCTATTCTTCACAACGTCTCTATCATGCTAAACAGGAAGGAGTAAAAAGGGGGTATGAGCTGCCCTCTAGTGCACACCCTCTTATAAAAGGGTGTCCGATATGAGGACAACCTACTTTTTTTTTACTCCCATATAGGCATATTTGTCTTTAGAGGGTATTAGAATCAAAACCTGTTGGAAGAGGAAGTCAGCGGAATCCAGATGCACTTATGCCATTTCTTGTTTTTTTTTTAAATTTTTATAATTTTTTAAGATTTCCGCTCCTGAGCGAGAGGTAATAAAACAATTGCTGAGTTTTTTTTACGCCTTCTCTTTTTTCTTTGATTTTACAGTTTGCTTAAAACTTCACTTAACTCGACACAACCGCACCAGGTGGACCCATTTGAAGTTTCACCGTGATGTGGATAGCAGCGATAATACTGAGTGCTAAATTTTTTGCGGTTTTATTCTTGTGATTTTCTCTTCAAATTTTCTTTGTGCACGTGCTATATATCGTTAATTATTGCAGCGCGGCTATTGGCGTTTCCTCTGAACTCCTAGTCCGCGGTGGTTACTGGAAGGAAATACCGCATACATTCCACTAATGGCCGCACTTTCATCTCGTGATTAGGCGGGGTGCGACCCTTACGCGAAAGCGGTAATTTTCAGTTCAATAAGCAAATACATTACGGGGAACTTCTTAATTGTACGATACAATTTGATGCTGTACCTGGCGCCTGTCGTTGTGGCCGCTACACGGACCCGACTCCTCACCGCCCAAGCTCCCGCGTTTTTTAGTCCCTCTTCGGCACGACCTTTCAGTGGAGTCGTATTCAATACTATTTTTTTTTTTGCGTGTCTCAAACCTGTTTTTTTTTATTCGAAAATGAAACTGAGCACAATTCAATATGTACAATAATAACTGGACCCATAGCCAGGGGCTAGTTTCGGGTCCAACACAATACAATACAACATATTTGCAGCACGCGGAAACGAACATTTATATTCCTAAAATGAAAATTAGAACGTTATAAGATTTGCGGAGAAAAAATACAGGAATACAAACAAAACGCTCACAAAAAACATATTTCTCTTCGAGACAAAAAGTAAAAATTCATACCATATACTTCACATATTCATCAGGAACATTTTGAGGGATTGTACAAAATTTGTTTCTGTTTTAACCTCATTAGGAATGCCATTCCAGATTAAAACTCCATTGAATCCTAATAATCTTTGCCCGTAAGTATTGTGACAGGCGGGCAAGTTGAAATGTTTTGCACTAGCAGCCATAGTCTCCCTTTTAGGAGTTATAAAGATACTGTGGGGAAGCGGTTCATTGAGCTGTAGTATTTTATGAATTGTCTGGGCTATCTTTAATGTATTCGGTCCATTTATGTTGCTCACTTTAATAATATGATGCCTTTTCTTGTTTATATGTCTTATCATGCTCTGTGTATATCTATGCGCGGTTCCGCTGCCTGTCGGGCTCGGCTGCTCAAGTCTTATGAGGCTTTGGCAGGCCGGATGTTGGTACATTTTGTTTGCATTTCGCGTAATAAAGTATTATTATTATCGTTATTTCACTTACGCCTAAATGTCAACAACGCGCACGTAAACATGCTTGAAATGCGCAGTAACGAAAAAGTCATGTAGACGTCCGCGATGACGGGCATGACTAGAAAGAAGGTAGTTCTATTTCCGCTTTGTGAAAAGTAAGCCTTCCGGGCGTCAAATCGACTGACAAGCGTTCAAACTTTTTTTTTCCGAGTTGACAACCGGATGCAGGGCATCAGAAAAACGCGTTGCTGTAGTCGGAAGGCTGAGTCTCTTGAGCGAAAATGTCGCAGACAGGCTATTTCACGGCCGCATCAAACGTCGACAAGGACGCCGGTTGGTCCAGCGGTGATTCTGGAAGTAGCGCGCACGTTGTCGTCCGGAAATCGCGTTCGAGAAATGCCGGAAATTTTACGCAAAACGCGGATTCCCGTTCTTTGGCGCGTAAAGGAGGCAATCTGGCTGGCGCTGTCGCGCAGCAAAAGTTCGCTGTCTGCCGCGAAGCGTAGTAGGGGCTGTGCCCTGTTCAGCGAGAGGCAAGAGGCCACGGGTAGCCGCGAGCTGATGCGGGTTTGAAAATACATGCCAAAAGAGGCTAAGTGTGTTGGTACTTGCAGGCTTATTGCCGGGCCCTTTAATATTGGGGTACTGCACTCAAAACTAACGAAAAAATCAGGCACGCAACAACATGAACGAAACTTGCATATGTCACAAAATAAAAAAAATAAAAAATGGAAGGCAGATGGTTGAAAGTGAACGCTAATGACGGGGAACACGTAAATACACGCATATCGGTAAATACGTGCGAGCATTCCGAGGAACAATCGCTTCCCAAATATTTCTCACCAAGCTGGGTGTCGATGTATGTTTTGTACAGTTAACATAAGGGAACCAAAACTGTTTGACTTTAAACGACTGTTCGCCTCGAATCTGCCGTTAATTGTTTGCTCTGAAAGACTCGACTCAATTATGCCTCCACGTAGCAATGTTTATCAACTTATGACGAAACAAATCAAGCATTCAGTGTGTTCTTGAAGGGAAAAGCTTCACTACGCTAGGTAAAGCAATCGTCGCGTAGGCCGGAGAATGACCTTGAACGACCTTCAGCCCAACCACGTTAGCAGTGTATGACCATATGAGGCACAGTTATGGTGTCGAACACTTGACCCCTGACCTTGACCTATGACATTTAATTGACCTTTGACATTGAGTGACCGTTGTGTTGACAATTGAACTTGAGAACATACGATGGGGTGATGTGAAGCCACGTGATGACATCCGATGGGGGTGTCGTAAGACCATGTGATACCACGTCATAGCCACGTGGTCGTGTGGGTATATATAGAACGGCTGTCGCGAGCGTGTAGCGGAGCTGCCATAGACGAGCCTCGGACACTTAGCAAGCCTCCTTGCTTTTCGGTGAATTCCAGGGTTAGCCAAGTTAAGCCACTGTCAATTTTTTTATTCTTCTGAACGACAGCCACGCCAACTACTGCCGCACTAGCACAACAACACAAGGACGAATGCCAGGAAGCAAGAACCGGAATACGCGCTCAGTGACTGCAACACCAGGCAATAGAGGGTAATCAGTTTTCCGGAACGACGCGTTCTTTCCGAGAAGGCTACGATAGCTGAGCTTAATGAATCCCTTGGGCTGTTTTACGCGTGAATAATGAGGGCTAACGAAGAAATTCTGCCTGGTGTAACGTTACCCTTTCTTTGCTCATGCGACAACAAAGCATCGTCGGAGTGGACGAAATAAGGAAACAATAGATGATTCGACGACACGACGCGGATACAAAACTATCTGGCATTTCCTAATTGTCAACAATCTGACAAGCATAGAAAAGGGTAAGCGGAGAGCAGTGATATGCAGGGCTGACTTTTCGGCATTTTGTGATTCTTTGTGTTTTATCGCACCGAAGGTTAACGATCCGCAGTGTCGAAATCAGTGAAAGTGGCTGATTATGCGGTGCTTCGGTAAGCCGTGTCTGAGGCAGATTTAGAGCCTGTGCATTGTGACAACGCGGAATAGACCTCTCACAGCGCATAAGCGACCTGATCGAAGCAATAAAGAAATGTTAGCACGACGGTTTGCAGCGTTTGGGGAACAATGTCGCATTGCGAACCGAAGGGCTGAAAATCTCAGCTTTGTGTGGAAGCGCTAAAAATTGCGCGGGGTGGCATAATTTTATCAGTGGCCAAGTTTATTGTGCTTTCAGATAATTCGACGGGTTAGCTGACCCTGCGTACGTCACACGACGAAATAAGCGCGAGTTGTCTGATCCGCTCTTGGAGCAGTTAAAAGAAACTGAGTGCGCAACAGACACACAGCTCGTTGCGGGAACTAAAAAGGTCCTAAAATCAACGCGTTATTTCAAAAGTGACCGTCTTTCGCCTTTTTCGTAGTCGCTGTGCAAAGAGAAATTAATACGGTGTTATTGGAAGGGGTGATCAAAGGACAGAGCTGCTAAGAAATATAACCTAATCATTATTAGGTTATCGATCAAAAAGTAACCTGTTCTTTGTTGTAACCTTTGTGAAGAAAGCAACCTTTAATAACAAACAGAAGATAATCAGGTCTTTCAGTCCCTGTGTGATTCTTCTTCTGTCCCGCATTAACGCACCGCGAGTATATAAAGCCTATAACCCATACACGGAAAGGGGGGGTGGGACGAAGACGTCCCGGATGTATCGAGATCCGATCGTCCTGCTGGTGTGGCGATTACGTCTAATCCCTGTCTTCTCTTGTTTATAATTCAGCTCGCCATTTTAATTACAAAAAATTGGTTTGTAAGCGGGTAGTGTGTTCTTAGTGTTACGTGTCCAAGGCGACACGACTCGCGCTCAATATTACATGCTCTGGGTGCGATGTGAATTGGAGGCAGAATTTCTTTACGACCAATTCTTAAATGCAGTAGACACACTTGAGTGAAGTTCAATGATAGCTTTGTCCTGTAAAAACTTGTTTCAAAGCCACTGTGAAAAAATAACCGGCAATTAATAGCTGCGTATGTTGACAATTTCCAGAAGTAAAAAGTGCTTTTTTCGTGTGTGATCCTCCTCGGTGCAGAGTTTCGGCAGTTCTCCGAAAATTTAAGCGTCAGAATAGATATAACGTTTCTGCCGGCGAGTTGCAGATTAAATCCGGCGAAAGAAAAAGAACTAAACGTTTGTTTTTGCTGAAAAAAGAGCAGTTTTCTTTTTTTTTTCGTCTTGAAATAGGACTCCGCGAACAGAGGGAAAGTAAAAGAGAACGACTTTATAATGATCGGAAATTCTGCTCAAGCGGGCGAGTGTTCAGTTGCCTAAGCGGACGGCACAACTCTTCATCAACTTTCTCAGTTCGGTGCGTTATAACAAAAGCATCGTGTTTCAATTCGATGCTAGCATTTATTGCTTCTTTGTTCCACTACGACCTTTCTTCTACAAAAATGTTTTATATTAAATGTATTGAAGTTGCTGCCGGCTGATGTGACAAAGTGCTCCCCTCGTACCGGTGGCTATGGTGGGCGCTTTTGCAAGGCTGACCAGTCTGGTTTTGGCGCAGAGAGAACCAACATGTAGGAACATAATATGTGGATGCATTGGTATACATTCCAGAGCCTTGAACTTCCACCACGGGTTTTGACAGAGAAACTCCGGACTCGAAATGAATCTCGTGTGTGATGTCGTAAATCAAAGTTTGCATTTGCTTTTGATAGCTGCCCCCCCCCCCCCCCCGCCGTTTAGAAGAACACGAAGTGATTCTATTGTTTGCTTTCAACTCTTACAATCGGCGGTTTCGTATTATTTATCTAGGAAAACCTTCTGATGTATGTGAAGCTAACTGGCGTAAGCGAGTTGTTATATTTGCGCAACAGAGCGTTTTTTCCGCGCTTGTTTCGTAAAGTAACCTGCCACCAGCCTTTGCAGACTACTAATTATAGCGCCTAGTTGTCGCTCTTCGCGACCTACTAATAAAAAAAATGTTCGTTGACTGCTTTGCTATGCGAACTCATTTTTGTATTCATTCATGCCACCTTCGTAAACAGACTAGAGCTACAGCTCGCCTGTTACCTTCAATCCGAATAATATTAATTAGAATTTCTTTTCTAATCCACGTCGTTCGCTATCTCTCAAGATCACCTAATGTTAAACTTAGCAACTGTAAAACTGTAAAGCCGTGCGAATGTCCAAAACCTGTATCTTTGCTACTCTCTTGCTACGCACACACACACACACACGCGCGCGCGCCGCACACACACACACACACACACACACACACACACACACACACACACACACACACACACACACACACACACACACACACACACACACACACACACACACACACACACACACACACACACACACACACACACACACACACACACACACACACACACACACACACACACACACACACACACACACACACACACACACACACACACACACACACACACACACACACACACACACACACACACACACACACACACACACACACACACACACACACACACACACACACACACACACACACACACACACACACACACACACACACACACACACACACACACACACACACACACACACACACACACACACACACACACACACACACACACACACACACACACACACACACACACACACACACACACACACACACACACACACACACACACACACACACACACACACACACACACACACACACACACACACACACACACACACACACACACACACACACACACACACACACACACACACACACACACACACACACACACACACACACACACACACACACACACACACACACACACACACACACACATATATATATATATATATATATATATATATATATATATATATATATATATATATATATATATATATATATAGGCTTCTTCCTATTCTCATAACCATTTCCTGGTGATGGCTTCCAGGCAAGGTCGCTCCAGGCGCCCTCTTTTCGTCCACTGAATTACTCTGTATCCGAGGGATGAAAATGAGTAATTATTCCTTAATTACAAACCTTCTTCAGATTGGGAGATTCCCTTAAACATATTTAACATCCCATTAAGTCCGGCTTTCGTGGAGTTCAATTTTAATTGTGAGGCAGGTGTAAAATATTGTTCGATACTGTTATTACTATATCGATGGGAGTTATCTAACCTTCCAATGCGTAGCAATATCTGGGTTTTAAAGTGTGTCCAGCGCTCGCACAGAGTAGTTAAGGCTGCCATATTAAAGCAGTGTGGTGCGTTTTTGGCAATAATCGTGAGTAAAGTGTGGAATATTATAGTATACTTTCATGAACATATTGATGGGAATGGTCTAATCTTCCCATGAGCAAAATCTTCATACTAAAATTTGCCCCGTGATTCCACCTCATTAGTACTGGCGTAGAAAACCAAAAGGGTGAAATTTTTACAATAAATAGAAAGAACCACAAGCATCCCGAGGAGGGATCTGCGGAAATACTGCTGGTTGCGGTGCAGTCTTACGATGTGCGAAAAATTTCGTTTATAAGCAGCCTCCAGCTGCCAAAAAAAGTGCTTGTCCAGCATTTCTGAGTATGTTTTGTCCTATGTTCGGTTCCACTACGACTACTGTTGCTACTGCTAATGCTCAAACTACTGCAACACCACCACCAATAATATTATTGAATAATAAGAGTAGTACTGATCGTGATAAAAACAGTAACAATACGCGATAAGAACAAGGCTCCTATTTTTTCCTACATGTGCAATATGAGAGAAGCCGTTCCAAGCATTCAAGATCGGCTGTGCCCTCATGCCTTCTATCACGGTGTCTTGAGTGTCGGCTTTCAACTTCTTGGCCAGCGCTTGTCTCCAGCTTTGTTCTAATTTAGTTTCGCAAGAATAAAAGAGAAATTGAGAGGAGGTGCAGTACGGAGTCATCTCAAAAGAGGGTCGCATCGTTCCCGAAGCCGAGACGGCTAAGCCTATCTTGATTGCCTCCTTGTCTATACATTAGCTCAACAGCTTGTCCTTTGCAGCCACTTTAATAATAGTGGGTGGCCCTGTTACTCTGCAGAAAGAAGCAGAATATTTAAACGGGTTTATCGCCTGCAAGGGTTGCTGTCAGCTGCGCTCAAATTCAAGTACACGCATCGAAATGTTTCAGGTAAGGAGAGATCAGTTCTTCCGTTCCTTTAGCAGTTTTTCATGCGCACCTTAGCTTTTCTTTTTCACGAATAACCCATGCTTCTCAGCGCGTAAAGTTAGGGTTCAAGGATACGAGCGTGCTGTGAAATCCCTTGGCGTGCAGCAGTGCAGCTCTAAAGTCAAGTGTGCGACAGCTTTTCTTCGGTTGTACAATGTATTTTTCGAGACCCCTATGGCCTCTATAAACTTTTGGGGCCGTCTAATTAGTTCGATACTACGAGAGGCATAAGGATTTGTAGGGCTGACAGAGAAGTGTGCTCAATATGCTGGCAGAAGGACTCCATGGGCCTGGAACCTTAAACGTGTTTCACTTTAGTATTTGTCCTGTTTATTTTCTGGTGTACTGCGCCGTTTTTAAGGTGAAGTTTCTAAAAAAATCGGCTTTAGGTTTCGCTCATGGCCTATCACTTCTTAGATTGCCACGATGGTTTCCGCACCCGCGCTACCCATGCAGCTACCCATGCCTATGATAAATTATTGGCGTGGGTTGGAAATTAGAAACAGATAAATATGTCTCGAGGTTTATTGATATAGTTTTTTACAGAACGGTTCGTGCAATCTGCGATCGAAACTCATGCACTTCGTGGAACCGGTGGTCAATCTTACAGCTGGCCAGAAATTCATTGTGCTCGAGTCGGCAGACGGACGCTGCTTTTGTACGGATGTTTTGTTGGTGAGAACAAATCTCTCTCTACTTTCTTCAACCGGCATTGCGTATTGTGCTTAATTATTTTCAAAGTAAGATTAACTGCTATTTTTCTTCGTAGTATCAGAACAGAAAACGAGTAATAAGGGAGTAATTACTTATTAGCATCCACACAAGCGCAGCCATATGGCTACATAGGATAGCTGTACAACTTTCCTTTGTAGCCATATGGCTGCGCTCGAGCGGGTGCTAATGAGTAATTACTCCCATATTACCAGCTTAATGGATTCACCTAAACGTTCGACGAACAGAAGTTATTGCTGGATCCATTCCCCCCCACCCGACGACTACCATTGTGAGCACTATTCTTCCTAAATTTTAGCAGCAGATAAGAGCCAGTAAGCAGTCATGACTACCATTTAAGGGTTTGAAAGACCCCAGCGAAAGAGATTAAAGATTCATTTCTTTTGGGTTCTTTCATTCGAACATGCACACCTGCAGATAAAGTAGTCGTAAAAAAAGCTTTGCGGATAGCACCAAAGTTATTAAGCGCTTCGAGCTGAAGTTACGCTTCGTGAGCTTCTTTCAGCATGTAGACGGATGTAGCATGTTTGGCACTAAGCAAATAGCAGTGGTCCAGAACTCAACTCGTGAAAGAATGGCTAATGATTCGCAGGATGCGTTGAAAACCGAGAGATATTTCATTCGCTTAGCGCCTGGACACAGTGCCCCTGGTTATTCTATACTGTATATGTTCTGAGCGCCAAGACCCGACGATAGAATATTTCACCAAATTACGCTGGCTTAAAAGCAAACTTTCTAACGATATGAGATAATTTACAGACAAATTATATCATAAGAAATTTTTTCTGTTGGTGTAGGAGAAGAAACACTTAATGTTAAAACCATCGCGTGAAATTTTTTTGACAATCTGAGTGCTGCTTCACGCTGACAACAATATTTAAGGACTGGGGAAACTGTGACAGCCACTATTTCTACAACCACTAACGATGGGCTGTGATTTCACGCTCATATTTGCTTGTAAGCACAGAAACTACTGCCTGTGGTGAAAAGGAAACCTTTGGTTGAATTACAGCATATTAAATGTTAGCAGCATTAACTTTGTCTCGCTTGTCACCGCAGGAACATGCTCCACAAGCGAAATTATCTCAGCGCAAAATACAACTGAAACCGAACAACAGAAAACAACCGTTATAAAAATGGTCTATAGACAGTCTTTAGAGTTCTTATAGGCTCTATTGGCTTCCTATAGATATTTTTGTCCATTCATAGTCTATAGACTGCCTATAGAAAAAAAAACCTACTAAATGTGCATGGCCATTAATCTACCGATTGTCTATAGACTGTCTATATGATTTCTGTTACCTATAGAATGTTCTCTAAGGTGCGTACAGAGATAGTCTATAGACTTTATATACGGAAGTCTATGGACAGTCTATAGACTGTCTAAAGAAATGTTTGTAAGCGAACGCAAAGCCGAACACCGAGTGCTAGACATGTCATGTCGCGTGTAGATTACACCCACAGTAAGTAAAATGAGCTTAAGAAACAGAGAAAACGTTGAAGGAGAGGATGTTTCAAGAAACAGCAGAGCTAATATAAGCGTCGAGTCGGGGTGTAGTGCCGTGATAAATGGTTTTTTCAGGAGGCGAAGTATTTGTTTCCAATAACCCACGAGGAGACCGTGCCGCCATGGCTGCGACAAGGGCCCCAGCCACCTGCCAAGACGACTAGTGGTGCCGCCTGTCGGCAACTCTCGGGTGTGCAACAACCTTTCTCTCCCGCTGTCATAAATCACAGACGTTTGCAGCGGCGCAAGGGCAGACTTTTAGTGACTCGCGAGGCACAGCGCTACTGGCAGGCTCGCTGCTCTTTTTCTTTCTTTTTGCTTTTGTCTTTTGTTTTTGCAGCGGTGACGACCAGGAGGAAGGCACAAAGGCACGCGAAGACTTTCAACACAAATTTCAGCTTGTCGAAGTTGTACCTGTAAAAAAGACAAATATAGGTACTTCGGCTCTGGTGGTGGTTGCTTAAGGACAAGACGGCGTTAGTCTGAAAGGGACACCAATAAGAACTCCATTCAGTTATTGGCCATAGACAAATTCGATTCGCTCTCTTTCTGAACATGCTAGCATCTGTTCATTCGCAGAAAAAAAACCGATTTAAGGCTGAAAAAATCAAACAAATTTACCCGCCGTTCGAGTCACACTCGCGACGCCTACACCAAGTAGAACTTGTTGCCGCCGTCTTGAAGTGAATGGCACTGTAGCATAGCCTCTGGGATCCGCGCGGAAATTCTGTGCTGACGCACGCAGTTTTAGTTGCAAAATCGCCCGTCAATGCGCCACTTGCATTGCGTTTTTTTTTTACTCTTTCCTAGCTTATAAAAGCTCCGATTTTGTTGAGAGTGGTCTCTGTCCATAGAATGTCGTTGTCTGTCCATACAAGCGCGCTTAAATTCTTCCTCGGTGTTCCATCAATGCTGAAGATATCAGCGATTCCTCCACCAGTGTGGTTGAGTTGATGCAAAAAAATTATGACGGACGACTAAGATGACAGGTAAAGCGAGGTATGAGCGCACTCTTCAAATGCCACTGCCACTGCTGGAAAGTGGCACATTGCGCTGCTAGCCACACTACGGGATCTTTTCTAGCGTGGCAGCCAACTTCATGGTGGCGTTTCGCCTTGCTACTTGGACAACCGGTTACGCAGACTGCCGCGTAACTAGGAACGGGCGCATTAGAGCTGCGTTGTGAACAAAATCAGACGATTTAGCGTGGTTATGCCAAAGGCTAAGCCAAGGGCACTCTAGCACTTTGGCTTTCACTTTGCTTTCGGTTTCAGTTCGGGGCTCGGTTTTAGAGGTCAAGGTGGCTTCAGACAAAGATCGGCGAAATCACTAAAACTAGAGAGGACATCAAAGCACCGCCTTAAGGGTACGACACGATACTCACCACCACTCACCTACGGGGCCGAAACGTGGAGGCTAACGAAAAGGGTTCAGCTCTAGTTAAGGCAGCGCAGCGAGCGATGGAAAGGAAAATGGTAGGTGTAACGTTGATACCGGAAGCAGGCAGAGTGGGTGAGGGAACAAACGCGGGTTAATGACATCCTAGTCGAAATCAAGAGGAAGAAAGGGGCTTGGGCCGGGCATGTAACGCGAAGGCAAGATATCCGCTGGTCCTTAAGGGCAACTTAGTGGATTCCAAGAGAAGGCATGCGTAGCAGGGGGCGGCAGAAAGTTAGGTGGGCAGATGAGATCAAAACGTTTTTGGGATACAGTGGCCGCAGCTGAGAAAGGACAGGGTTAACTGGAGAAACATGGGAGAGGCTTCTGCGCTGCAGTGGGCGTAGTCAGGCTGTTGTTGTTATTGATGATGATGATCATGATGATGAGGATGATGTGGAACTGGTCATTCTCTGCTTCCCATCCATAGATTGTTGCGAGTACTCATGCAATAATGCAGTGGTTAAGAAAAGCACCACTGGCCTACGAAGGGACGTGCTGCCACCGGTGCGGATTTTAAGGCCCCGGGTTTCTCTTCCCGAGCAACCCGCGTCGCAAAAAAAAAAAAGAGTCTGCCCGTGTCGACTGACAGACAATGCCGAAATCAGTGAAAGGGGGTATTAGTGCTAGAGCACTAAGAAAATTGACTTCTACCACTGCTTCAGGAGACGAGCGTCCTCGTGGAATTTCATAAGTAGCCTTGCTACTACGCTCTTCTTAATTAGCGGAACTTCTGGAAATACCGGGTTCCCTGGAGAAGTTTTGAATCTACGATGAGTGCAGCCTGCATCTGCAGGCTCCGGTTTAGGCATGACTCGACACTGTCGAGATAAGGGGTAGTTATCGTTGAGAAAAGCCTGCAACATTACAGAATAACACGTACTATCGACAGAAAATGAATACTGGAAGAGTGTTATCGAAAAAAAAATTATAGCGCAGGGGACTGCTATTTGTTGATGGAGCGAACGTCCTCTCATAGCTTCAGAAATTTCAGGCGACGGACTTGCACACCTGTGGGGAAACCTTTTTTTTTTCACACCTCTGCATCTCTCAGACATTCACTGTCGTTTGTAGCAGCCGCGATTATTCGCAGACTAGTCGCCTTGAGAGAACATAGGTATAGATGACTCACCTCTTCAGGCGAACTTGGAAACAATTGTTTCGTTAAGTCGCAGCAGACAGAATGCTGGTATGAATGGAGAGAAGTGAACACACTGAAAAACCTCACAGCGACATAATGACAAATCTAGATTGCGAATTAAATGTTGAACGCGTAATGATAAATCGAGAGCTCAGTGATGATAAAACAGTGAGATTTATCATAATGCGCAAGGCTGTGACTTGCCTTTATCGTAATATTGTGTTTCCTAGTGACGAAAAGGTTAGTTTGTTTGGCAGGAGAATGAAAAAAATTGTTTATAACGCTTAAGGACATTGTAAAACTGCTGAATTGGGAATCGAGGAAGCTGAATGAAGTTCTTCTGAGTGCAGGACAATTCCTTTTAAGTAGAATGAAAGTGTACTGGTGACATGCGTGCGTTGTTTGCCTCGATATTGTTGAGTTATTCCTGGCCTTTCTGCTCATCCTAAGTTGTTTAGTCACGAGAAACAAATTTGTTAAATATTTTAAATGGAGTTTATATTCGCGACGGCCCTTTCTTGGTTAAAGCCTTTTATGCATGTTTAAGAAAAGTGTTCAAATTAGCCAGATCGGCCAGTAAGGCAGCCATTTTGCGAAGCAAAAATAGTTTATAGCCTGAAATTATGCACAGCGTAAAATATTAGAAAAGTTAGGCAGGTAAAGTGTGCGCACTGTACACCTAAAAACACGGAACATATATACGGAATCTCAGCCGTGCTCTTCTGTGTGGTGCGATGTTACGTTGATGGTGGAATTTTGCGACTCAAACTTGATAAAATCAGGACGTAATTTGCACCGGCAGGCATCTACCGGAGTTATAGAGGTGCGATAATAAAACGTCGACAAACGTGCGAATAAAGCGGCCTCCAGCCGATATTCCTGCCGAAACGACCTGTGCTTACTCCCGCGCCCAGTAGACGGCGCCTCTGTCCGACGACCCGTATTTCTGCGTCTGTCTTCGCGTGGCCTACGCCGGAGAAAACCGCGCGTCGTTTCTACATCCCGCTCCCGACCATTGTGCAGCGAGAGCGGCCCGTCGTAAAAACCCAGCGAAGGGGCCCAAAGGACGGCCCACTGTCTTCCGAGATCCGGGTTATGAGGGTGAGGCTATGTTCTGGCAGGCAATGATTATGGCCTGAAGCACGGCACAGACTGGGGACCCTCGTACGCTGCCAACGCGGCGAGAATGCTGGCCGACTACCACCAAATAAGTGCTGAACAGAGCATGGACCTTTTGTTAGTAGCACGAGCTCTCGCGCTCTGCACAGAGGTGCGAGCTGATGTTGCTGTGTGGTTTGTAGGTCGGCATCTAGCTCGCTGTGTCACGCAGGAGGAGGACATGCCGCTTCCTTTGGAGGGTGGTGACACCTCCGCCATTTTGGAGCATGGACTCATAAAGGGAAATCAAAAATTGTTTTTGCATAAAGCAGCATTTTCGCGTATTTGGCGCATGATAGCGTCCAATATTCCCTCCGCACATCGAAGTCTTGTTTGAAATTAAATTTTAGATGTTTTCAGTACAGTTTAGGGGCCGGCGAAAACCACGTAATTCGAAATGGCGTCTCCCGATTGGACAACGGGCTTCGCCGCCCTACCAAAGGATCGCTTTATCGAAGCATCCTAGGAAAGAGGGTGACTGCAGCGTCCTGTTGCCTGTGCGGCGGAAGGGCGCGTTTTCACAGCTCAGCCGCACCTAGATCGCATTCTCACGGAGAAAAAAAATCCAGACTGTTTCTTTAATATGTTCCGAATAAAATTCAATTCAATTCATTTCAATCCAGCTCGTTCTGCCTTCCTTTCGCTTCATAAGAGCGCGCACTCTACACTTCACGTAGTGCACGCCATTATTAATCACGTAGCCCCTCGAATAGCGTTATCGTTGTCCGGCACGTGAGCGCCTGACTTTTCGCTTCCATAAGCGGTTCGTACAATACTGTCCGCTTCGAAGTATAGGCTACATTTGATCGGCGACATATTTGGTCGGGTTCACCCGCGTGCCTATTGATGACCTGATGCCCGGCATGCATCTCCACCTTTGCTGTCCGCCTTTGACCCGTCTTTCGAATCAATTTCATCTCACAGAAGTTCTGACGTGTTTGTAAACGGATCGATAATAACCGGTAGAAAAGAAAGCACGGTGACTGGAATTCAGGGCGCCCGATGCCCCAAACCACCCGGAGCGTTGAAATTACTCATCTCAAACACGGTCCGAAACCTTTCACCGAGGCAAGGGTGGAAAAACACGTCGGTGCGCGCATCACCGCTAACGAGCACGTGGAGGGAGCTTGTTCAATCCAAGTTTCAGTCGCTGAGCTAGGCGTAGTTGTGACTAGGCATGTATAGAGCAAGGTAAACAGGTTGAAAGTTTGTAGGTAGGGATAATTGGGCTGCAAAATCGATATCTTTCCTCTAAGCGCTGGAGGCCCAGTAAACCGGTTTGAATGCGTTTTTTTCGGGGCGGGGGGGGGGGGGGTGGGGGGTGGAGGGGGTCAGGGAGTTCACTGGGTTCCGGTTTGGCGGATTGATGAAGGAAAAATCGCAGGCATGCAGTGAGGTTATACTACCAGCAGCAGTTTTTTAAATCTAAGGTTTGGCGAAATCTAGCCTGGTTGGGTAGTAAATCTTATGTGAAAAAGGAAGGATTAACGCTGACCTGCCATATGCGCTCCACCCCATTCTTATGCTTCAAGTTATTTCTCTCTCATGATCCTGATCAGCGGTCACTACCTGCCCTAAGTAGACGTATTCTTTTAGTACATCCAGAACCTCGCTGCCAACTGTGAACTTCTGTTCCCTAGCTAGACTGTTGAACATTATTTTGTTTTTTGCATATTTATTTTTAGACCCAACTTTCTGCTCTGCCTGCATAACTCATTGATCATGATTGGCAGTTCGCCTACTGAGTGATTCAGCAAGGTAATGTCATCAGCGAATCGCAGATTATTTAGGTATTCTCCATTAACTCTTATCCCTAACTGTTCCCAATCCACAGGCCTCGAACACCTACTGTGAACCTGCCTGATCATTTGGTTGATTAAAGTCTAAGGTTGCCATGACTCTATTGACGATTACCTCAGTAAGTACCTTGTAGTCAACGGACAGTAAGCTGATCGGCCTGTAATTTTTCAAGTCCTTGGTGTCTCCTTTCTTATGAACTAAGATTATGTTTACGTTCTTCTAAGCTCCTGGTACTGTTCAGGTCATAAGGCAATGCGTATACAGGGTGGCAAATTTTTCTAGTACAATCCGCCCTCCGTACTTCAACAGATCTGCTGCCACCTGATCCCCACCAGCTGCTTTCCCGTTCTGCATTTTCAAGGCGACGTCAAAAGCATACCAATCGTCATAATCGATGACAACGCAAATATCCTTTAACTCCTATTTCCTCTTACGTCTGCATTTATGTTTCTGAGCGTAACTATGCTGTAAACCTGTGTGCTTTATCTTAGTGTTTTTCGTTTTCTCTAACGACGCGAGAAAATCTTGTTAGCCTGATGAGCAACTTTTCTACCGCATAAAGTCCGCATTTTGTTTTGTGTATATATTAAGGCAAACCTGTTACGATTTGCGGCCAATGCTTTGGAGGTGGACAGCTTATTTCTTTCCTTTTCTTTCTCTTCGTCTATGTGCCCCACAACAGTATATACTAACATACGTCACATGTAAGAAAGACCAGTCGTTCTAGCGTGAGCCCGAGGTCAGGACCTCATCTTCGATGCGTTGCAGGCTTATCACCTTCACTGCCCCGTTGGCCACGGATAACTTATTTGTTTATCCTAGACCTAGCCTATCCGCACTCATTCAGTGATTTCGCCCGGTGGTCTTGAAGCAGAAGGGGGTGTTGTCTGCCACGTAAACTGGCTGACATGCTTTCTCCGGAGTGAACTGAGACTACTACCACGTCAAACAGCTCTATACAAGACATGACAAGACATGCGCTCTTGCGACAAGACATGAGCTCTTTTTTAGCTTAGTACGGTGTGTCACCAGTTCCTTGCGTTCCTGGATGAGTCCTAGATTTGTGTGTCGTGTCTGTGACCGCAGTCCCATAGGCATATATCTTGCCTAACGAACGCGTTTGATTGCAGTGATAGATGGCTCGAGCAGAATATGGCCTTCCTTGTCAAAATAAAGCCATATCATTTTTACTGCTTGAGAGCAGGAACTTCAGTATCGGTCGAATGAGCTCATCGGTATCCCAGAATTCGTTTAGCTCTGACCATTTGTCGTGAGTTGGGAGCGCACCGTGAGGACATTAATTATGGCGCGCTTGCGAATAGTATTGGAAATAGCCGTACCGCCACCTTCATATTGCTATGTGCGAGTAGTGAGCCGCTAGAAAATGATGCGGTAATTGCGAATACTCATGACGACGACGATGCTGTGTTAGGTTCACGCGTGAACTGATTCCACGTATCAAGACGTTTACTCAAGACTTCAAGAATATGTTCCTTTTTATTTATTTATTTATTTATTTATTTATTTATTTATTTATTTATTTATTTATTTATTTATTTATTTATTTATTTATTTATTTATAGATACTGCGATCTAGTACACATCATAGCGGGGTGGGAAAAAACAAACAAAATACAAGCATATAAACACTCAAATTCATAACATTTGCAGGCACTTTTCAAACATCACTAAAGAATTATGATTAACAGTCTCGCTATTAAGTTTATTCCATTCAGTAATTGTCCCCGGAAAAAAATAATATTTAAAGCAGTTATTTCGTGCGTTCAAAGGGGTTATTGTTAGTGCATGCCTTTGTCTCGTGTTATAACCTGGGGAGTAAGCAAAAGAATTAGAAGCAAAATAATTAGTACCTTTCTAAATACCTCCGTCTAATAAAACAATTGTGTAGCTTCCGTGGATTGCTTGGGCACTTTGTACAAGAGTACTGTTTTTGAAGACCGGGCTGTCGTATGCCGCCTATCAACGGCTTGCTACCTACGGAACAAGCCACCGTGCTGTCGCCATTGAAACCTGCACTTACCTGTGTCTTTTGGTGACATGAAGAATGCCCATCAGTGCTTAGATGGTGTGCTGTGTCTATGCTTCCCCCCATCGACTTCGCGACATTTAATACAACCTTCTTCTGAGAACTTTCGCTTTTCCTTTTAGATCTCCTCTTTTTTTCCCCCCCAGTGCCGGAGAGCCACCCCGAACTGCTTAACGTTCCTGGGTTCTCCCCTTCTCTCGCCCTCTTGTCTAAGAATTGCTCTGCTTTTTGTTATTATTTTATCATCGAGCTTTTCCTTTCACTCTAGTGCCAACGGCTCGGCCCCTCTCCAATGTGATGCGAATCCCACGCAACGCGGAGTACGAATTAAAACAATTAGGAGCGCGTTGTGCTCGAAATGCCCATCTCGAATTCAAGGCTCTGACCACCGCCGCGCTCATAACGACGCACTCGGAGGAAGCCCTCATCCGACTTGTGACGCAGAATCGACGTTGCCCGTCCGTCGAGCCCCAGGAACGACGCAACCTTCGTCGAAAGAATTGAGGAAACCAGAGAAAGAGAGAGAGAAACGAATGACGGCCGTTAAACGAAAAAAAATCTAAGTAAATGAATTTATTGACAGCAGGCGGAGGCTACGGCATGGCAGACCCATACTAACGGGAGAGTAGCGAGGGCGGTTTAAAACGCGACTGTCAAGCCGCGCGTTCGGAGAGAGTTTATATAGAGCGGCCCGTGTTCGCCCGCAGTCCTGGCATTCCTCGCCGGAAAAAGACGCGTTTGAGTGCTAAGCGCTTCATCGCCGGGCCGCGCTCAGTCACCCAATTTAAATGCAAATAACACTTCTGCCTCTGCTCCTTTCCTTTTCCTCTCTAACCTTGGCTTCCTTTCCGCGTATAATGCCTTTTTTTCGGTAGTTTGTGTAGCCGATCAAGCGACGTTGGAAAACGGAGCGCCGGAGTGGTTGAGAAAGTCGGCCGGCTCGGTGTAAATCCTCTCATCCCTACGCCCTCGCTGTGCGTGGGCTTAAGTGTTTCCGTATGTTTTAGTGTCTGTAGCCGCGCCGACTTTTCGACGAGTGCTCGGCTGTGTTCAGCAAGGATGAAAGCGGTGTTTCAGTGAGTGCGGAGTGGGGATATGTGTGTATCTTCCGAGCCTCGCTAATGCCATCGACAGGTCTTCCGCCTCCTAAGCGGATTCTGAGAGGTGCAAACTGTTGAGCCGACCTTTTATTATGGATCAGGGCGCCTTAGTGGCTTTTAGTTTCCGCGATGGAAAGCAACTGCGGATGGCAGTCGTCGAAAAAGCACCGACCATCGCAATAAGAGAATGGTAACACATGGGCGCAAAAGCACCTTGAACGTAAACGACGCGCGATAGAGGTTTTAAACAAACTGTAGTAAAAACAAAAGTAGCTGCGCACGCCTGTGGTTTTGCGAGTGTGCGATTAAATTTATGTCAGCACATAACTGCAGATGCTAGCCCGCAATACGACGCAGTCTTAAAATCGAATGTGCGGACGCAGGTACGACTACGACTTACCCGCCGCGGTGGCTCAGTGGTTAGGGCACTCGACTACTGATCCGGAGTTCCCGGGTTCGAACCCGACCGCGGCGGCTGCGTTTTTATGGAAGAGAAACGCTAAGGCGCCCGTGTGCTGTTCGATGTCAGTGCACGTTAAAGATCCCCAGGTGGTCGAAATTATTCCGGAGCCCTCCCCTACGCCACCTCTTTCTTCCTTTCTTCTTTCATTCCCTCCTTTATCCCTTCCCTTACGGCGCGGTTCAGGTGTCCAACGATATATGAGACAGATACTGCGCCATTTCCTTTCCCCCCAAAACCAACTATTATTATTATTATTATTAATATTATTAATATTATTATTATTATTATTATTATATTATTATTATTATTATTATTATTATTATTATTATTATTATTATTATTATTATTATTATTAATAGGTACGACTTGTGCACGCATGCTACAGGGCAGCGAAGGCGTTGGTGCAAGCGCGAATATTTCCTTAGGTATCTTCGGCATTTCATTGCTTGATCATTTAGCGATTCGCACATTTACTGTCACCTTTTTTTAAGAACATCCCTCGACCATGAGCCTATAGTTTACTGTTCGTGAATTCGACGCCAGATTTCAAAAGCACCCGTGGCTTTCCTTGCGCCTTCGCTTCGCCCCTCACTAAATTACACAACAGCTAGCCATTAACCGGTTTCAAACGTCCGCATTGAGACGACTCTGCATCACTAAGTTATCAGAAAGCAGCCAATAAGGAAATTGCGCGTATGGCACCGCTGGGACGAGCCAGTAGGAAGCTTTATATTTAACGAGTCTATCTATAATCAATTCTGTCTTTATTCACTTCGTCCTTCGTCTAAGGGACTTTAATGCTCAGCATAGCAGGGATCCGGGATCTGGAGGACGATAAAAAAAGAAAAACCGGAATAGAATAGACAGGAGAGGAATGCTTGCTCAATATCGGCCCAGCCTGGCCGTCATTTCGTCTTCGTCCCGCTGGCAGGAATTCCTCTACGCATATATGTAACCGGCGCCCGCCCGTCGTAGAGCCCAGTGAGTGCAGATACATGTCGCCACACGGCACCCGCCGAGGCAGCGCGCCAGCACTACACAAGTGGCGAGGAATGTCACGTCTTCTTCCTCGCACCATAGCGAGCAGCACACTCTGCGGCTAGAGTCCGGTGAATTATTGAGCGACAAAGCTTCTCTCTCTCTCTCTCTCTCTCTATCTCCTCTCGCCCTCCTCTCTTGCCTTTCCGTCACGCCGTCGGTTTCACCATGAGTGGCGCTGGGGGCGCTGAAACCGAATCGACGGTGAAGAGTGACCAGGGCTGCCCCATCTCGGCGTGTTGGCCAGCGCCGCCGCCGCGTTGACAGACGCTGGCCCGGAGGCCGCTTGTCCGTCTTGAATGGTGCTTTTGTTTGTTTGTTGTTGTTGTTGCCGCTGCGTGTGTGAGTGTTGGTACCTCCGCACGCCACACATGTCGACAAGGTGAGCGGTGCCGAGTCGTCCCTCTTGTTCCGCTGGCGTCTACAAATTGGGCGGATTAATACTCAAGGAACAAAAAAAATTCTCGCACGTATTAACGTTTTCTGCTGCAATCGCTATTGTGACTTGGGCAACCATGATTCCCTGAATAAAGATCGCCAACGAGGCGGCTTTCAGATATCTATATTTCATTAGCTGACGCCGCCTGCAGACTTTCCAGTGTGTTAAAAAATTACTGAGACACAGTACCGATATATTCAACTTTCATGGCGTGATGCAAGATGAGGAGCTTGTTGCGCCGCTAACAATGTGAGGATGTAAAGGCTGGTAAGCTATGAGTGACCTCGCATTTGTTGCGCCGCATAAGATGTGAGGACGTAAAGACAGGCAAACTGGGAGCGACCACGCATTTCACGAACAGTTGTTCCGGTGACTTTTGGGCCATTTGTCAACCAGAATGAAACATTGGGGTTCGGTTTGGTTTAGTTTATGGGGTTTAACGTCCTGAAGCGGCTTTGGCTGTGAGAAACGCCGTAGAGTGGAGCTCTGGATGATTTCGATAACCCGGGGTTCTTTAACGTGCACTGACATTGCACAGTACATGGGCCTCTAGCATTTCGCTTCCATAAATATACAACCGGTCCCAACAAGGAAAGAAGGGAGTTTTACCAGGAAAAAGTTACAAAAATATTACGTTGTCTGGAACTAACACGCCTTCATGCGAACCTTAGTGTTTCCATTCGCTTCGTATACTTCGATGTATAACCTGGAGAGCCCCGACGTAACGCGTGCAGCCTTCATTTGGGCGCCGCTACTATCAGTAAGCATTTTTACAGTCTCCCCTGTTTGGTTCAATACAGCGCCGTTTCAGAGTCTGTTCTTCTGGCTCTGTGGCAAAAGGTGCTAAAAGCTTCACCAACAAAGTGTTACGCCTACAGCCTTTGCCAAAAGTAACAAGGCTGCATGGTTTTCTTCCCATTCGAATAGTAGGGTCCTTACGGCTTCTCTAAAGGTCAAAAAGTTCTCAGAAGGTGAGGACAAAAGTTATCCTTACCATACAGATCTTTAGTGCTTGAGGGTGGACATAAGAGCTTCATAATAAATGATCATTCCTAAAACAGCAACAGAGAGTAATCGTCTGCCTGCCGCGCTGGTGATTAATAGCAATATCGAGGTATTCAGGAAAAACCTATGTTTGCATTATAACGCATAGAAGTTTCTATCTTCTAACTCCTTTAGTTTCACAGTTTTCAGTTATATTGTTGTGTGTTTTATGTGGTTTCATGTGTGTTCTACTCTCTTCGTTTTTTACGACAAACATAGACGAGTGTGCCACTTATTAGCCATGTTTTCGATATGATGTTAGTATTTTTTGTTACCCCGCGTTACCGTGTGCTTTTCAAACGAGATTAATCCCCAGTTCACTCATGTGTTCCAATTTGCCTGTTCCTTTCTTTTTTTTGTTGTTTTGTACTGTATCACTCCCCTCTATAATGCCATCTGGGCCAAGAGGGTAACTGAAATAAAAAATAAAATAAATAATTATATGACTGAGAAGCAAACCATCCAACTTGTTACTTTTGTCAAAGACTCTACGCCTCTTCTTTGCGCTTATGACAGGTGCATGCAACAACGGGACCGAATATCGCTTGGCTGATCACGTGATCGTGACGCTGCCATATCTGCTGCTATCTGCGTGGCTGACGGAAGCTGTGATGAGAAACTCAGACCGCGTACCGTACTATGAAACGCTGACGTGATGTATGCTATCTCTGGTCGCCCTACACAGCGTTGATGTAGGGCGGTGAATAGCCCCTATCAGAGATCCAAGCTTACTGTGCTTAGCCTATTTAGTGCATTGACAAAGGCACAACTCGCGAAGTAGCAAGATACATAGCTACCAATTTGTGGTGTCCTAAACTGAAGCTTTTGTGTAGCACGCACATTTACTGCCAAAGAAGCAAAGGGTTCATTAATGAAAGCAATGACAGTAGAAATTTCAAGGGTAAAGTGAGGCTTTTTATCGTTCGAGCTCCTGCTCACACATTTAGAATTATAGGCAAATGAATTTTACAGACACCTCCGATTCAGTGGCAATCATACCTGCGGATAGGTTCGAAAAGAAGAAAACTTTTTTTGCATTTTTATGTGGACAAAAATGTTGGGAGTCAGAAGCAGAGGCATAAACGCTGCTTGGATCCAACTAAAGTTGAAACTCCTCTATTCGCCAGGCTATTTTCTGCAGCACGTTGTCAAAAAATAATAAAAAGTACAGGTGAATAGCTAACAATAAGTTCTGAAAGCGAAAGGGGGTAGTGGATCTGAATAAAAAAGATATGCTATTATCAGATACCTAAGTCTATAATGAACGCAAATCACTAGAAAATTTAAAAACAAGACAAAAGAAAGCGCATTCGCAATAATGCATAATAGATGGCGTGCTAGACATATTTTGGGTGTATGTTTCAATTCCTGAAGCTGAACGATAAAATGAAGTTTTTTTATAGCAGCTTCGGTCAAAATTTTTGTGCTCATTTTATAACTAATTATTTACCGTGGTATACCGTTTCTAGATGCTGCCGAACTCATATTTTCTGCTCATAACTTGCACATACCATGTGGCTTCATTTCTCTTTTCAAATTGTTTATCATGGAGGATTTATGTCACGTAGTGACAAGAATGCGTTGGGTCTGTTTTCTAAACTACTTCGATATGTTTGATGAGGTAAAACTACGGAATTAATACCCATTTGTAGCTGTAATGAAAATGTTGTTATGGGCTCCCTTAAAAATACTTTTGCTAAGTGACTGACACAATTTTTTTTATGCGAAAAGATCTACTCGTATTCATGCTTTTCTTCGGCGTTCTGTCCCGTACACACCTTCAAAGCAGCAATCGAAGTAAAGAATTTTCTCTCCGCCTTGTGACATCTGAGATATAAACGAAAGATTCTGTTTTAGTGAGCGCGGAAGAAACCAGAGCAAAATCGCTTCCGGGAAGTTGCCGAAGGAGGCGACATGGTTGAGCAACCATCTCGCATGAAGCATCCTGGTCGGCGACGTTGGGAACACGTACCCTGCAAGGGATTTCATAGCAAGACATTGGGCAACGAGAAACGAAGCGTCTGAGATTTTCACATAAGAAAAAGAGCCGAGAGAGGTGGGCCATATAATATAAAACTGCGTCGTTTATGCATGGTGAGATGTGTGGTGAGACTTTTGAAAAGAATGTATTATCGCAGTTCTCCTGCGCGCACAATGTACATAGTCAACAAATCGAAGGTCTCAACTACATATTGAAACGCCTCTTAATGGTTATTGAAAATATTTTTTTTTCCACAGCAGGATCATTATTTCATTTGTCTCTACTCAAGTTCCTAAAATAACAGAACACCGATCTTTAAAACGCCTTTAAAGACGCGAGTAGCCGACGTGTTATGTAAAAGCTATCAAGATGTCATGACGCGCTGTTTACGATGGCCACGGTCGGTCTCTTCTTATTTCCAGAATACGGCTGTGAATCGCAGCGGTTCTGCCTGGCTGCCAGAGATGACCATGCTAAAGTTTTTAAACCGTCTCGTTCTAAATGCCGTTATTTTCCACCTACCCCCAGGAACGTGATTACGATTAAGTACGCCACAACTTCTATGACATCTTCGCTCGTTAGGTCAAAGTCGCAAGTCAGTATCCTAGTGCCGCTGACTTTGAAGCCGGGAGAAAGAATCGCGGCCGAGTTTTATTTTCCTCTCACTTCTCAGCTCATCAGCAGACGTAGCCAGTTAAAGTTTCAGCTCGTTAAGATTTGCGAAACAGCATATCTGTCGCGTTTCATAACCGCGCACCCGCAATTCGTCATCCCTGACATGACAAGTTGCATTCGGGACAGTACCGCATTGTTGAGATGCTGTTCAGACAGCCCTTCAAGGGATACCAATCACAAGTGCAGGTTATAGGAATGACTGCTCCCGTGACGCCTCGAAATGGTATCCGCCTATCCTCCTGACTTACCGCCACGCCGACGGTGTGCCAAAGCAAGCAGACGTCAGCTGTGGCGTCGCCGCTTCTGTCTGCAATATATAACGCCCTACCCATCAAGCTACCCCCTTGCCTCATTCCGTCGGCGCTGATCCTACCTCCCACGTTTCTGCGTGCGCCCTGACGGCTGCGCACACTCCGCACGTCTTAGCGGCGCTAACCTTACGAATAGTTGAAATGGCAGCAGAAATAACGGCGTGATAGCCGTCTTCACCTGCGTCGCGTCTTGACGCGCCACTATGTCGTGGCGCTGCCGTTCTACCAATAACGTACAGAGTCGATCACACTTGTCTAGAGCACTCGAGCGGTGTCGCCCGGTGGAAATAAAGCGAAATTCTGAAGTAGGTATTGGCTTACTTTCACTAATAATAATTGCTTTGGAGAGCAGCCTAATAGACATGCGAACCGCGCAGGCACCAGTGCCTTATCCCAAGCAAAGCAGCTGCGATAAGAATTAATTTAATTTGCTCCACAGCACACGGCTCAAGCGCTCTAGAAAACTGTGATCGACTCTGTACGATATTCTGCTAGGCGCTGATGCGTTATTCATTAATGGCGACTAAGTCTGGCGGAGTGGCGCCGTCTGGATGTCGCCGGCTTTGACAGTCACATAGCTGCGTAGAGTGCTGCCCGGCAAAAAGATCGCACTATTCCAGCCGGGGGCTGAGGAGGCGGCACTGGTGACCTTGAAACGGGCGTCCACGTGTGCGAAACAAATGCCGGGACTCTAGAGCCGGGACGAAGGGGTTCGTAGCACACAGTGGCTCATGAATGTGGACATGTGGTACCTTTTTGCGCATTCCACTCGCTTTTACGGAGCTAACGCTGTAGTGTTCTTACCGCAAAATGAAAGGGCGGCATTTTAGACTATCTGCCTATGTTTGCAGCCAGCTTCACCATTGCACCCTTTCGCATAGTTTCGTTTTCGCCGTCAGCGTTGTGGAGCCGCTGCGGGTGCAAAGCAACCACGACGAAATTATTAGTAGCACTCCCAGACTCCTTGCCCTAAACTGGGCCTAAGAAGTATTCGAGAACTGAACCGTTTTCACTTGCCCATTATTAAGTGCAACAAGTGTCGGTACAAAAAGAAAAATGGGCGGCAGTTCGACCTTATAAAATGAACAGGGGTTTTTCTTATCGGAACTAACGGTTTTGCCACTGTCGTGAATTCCAAAAAGGGAAACTATCGCTCACTTGAAACCAAATTTAAAGTGATTATTAGGCACAGTTTGTTTCCCCGTTGAGCGACTACGTCGCGTGGCGTCACAGCAGCAAACCTTAACCCAGATCTGACCTCTTCACCTGCCGCCTAATTATATTGACATTCAAGAATTTTCGCTCTATGAAGGGCATGTGAACTAAAAAAAGGGGGAGAGAGGCACATATCGAAGAAAGCAGGCCATCGGTGATGATGCAGATTTCCTTAAAAGAATGGAGGACAGGGGCATATCGAAGAAAGTATGCCATTGGTGATCATGTGGATTTTCGATGCCACTCTCACAGATGGCATGCTTTCTTCGATATGTCCCCCCTCCCCCTCTCTTTTTTAGTTCACATGTCCTTCATGGATCGAAACTTCTTGAATGGCAATATAATTAGGCGGCAGGCGAAGAGGTCAGATCTGGTTTAAGGCTTGCTGCTGTGACGCCAACGGCAAAGCCTCTTAGCTCTGAGAGATCTACCTCGACAGCTATCACCGCGAAATACCCGTCGACCAAGCAAAGAAAACCACAATCATTTCCGTGCATTTGTTTCGAAACAAAACCTTTTAGAAATGAGGCTGGGATCGTCTTCGTAACCTCCCCACAGTACTGGTAGTCCGAGAGCATCGGGCCATGGCAGATCTGCTGTTGTCTCAAAGAACTTTCACGGAAGGAAGAACTCTTAGCTTAGTTGATTCGACGTTGTGCTTTCAGTATAGAACATTCAATCGCGGGTCTAGCTCAAGGGAGGAATCACTTCAAGCGGCTCTGAGTGGCGCACGGAAATGGTGCGAAAGATGCTCAGAGAGCTTCCTATTTCTCATTATTGCTCTGTGCACGTGTTTTGCCATGCGAGTTGGTTAGCTTGTACACGTATGCTCGACGTATTTTTGCACTATCCGGTTTGTGGTCTTGTAAGAACTGTTTGAAAAGGATTAGAAACGGATAATTTTTTTAACCTCCTTTATTCTTGCTTTGTGTTCCTTGTTTCATCGTGCTGGCTTATTTCAGGTCCTGTGCCTTACTGTCTCCAATTACTTGTTACGCAATCACTCCTCTGGCTGCCTAATACGTGATCGTGGCTGAAATTCCACGCTGGCAATAAAAGTTAGATTCACTTTGTGCTTAAAGGCGGAGAAAAATGCAACCGCAGTCATATATCCACGCTCCAAACACAGAGCACCGTTTGCGCATGGCCGTTTGTATCGCGACAGTTCTTGGCATTTACATTAGCTCCGTCTCGCTGTCTCCTCTACATCGCCGACCGCGGACAGTTAAGCAAGGGACGCTTGCGCCCTTTGCACAGCCGTCGCCCAGACGGAGTTGCGCAAAGTGCACGCAGCCGAATATGTCAAAATGCGGAGCGCGGCTTTCTTTCTTTCTTTCTTTCTTTCTTTCTTTCTTTCTTTCTTTCTTTCTTTCTTTCTTTCTTTCTTTCTTTCTTTCTTTCTTTCTTTCTTTCTTTCTTTCTTTCTTTCTTTCTTTCTTTCTTTCTTTCTTTCTTTCTTTCTCTCTTTCTTTCTTTCTTTCTTTCTTTCTTTCTTCCTTCCTTTCTTTCTTTCTTTCTTTCTTTGCTTCTTTCTTTCTTTGCTTCTTTCTTTCTTCCTCGCAATTTGAGGATGTCTTTTTACTTCTTCCTGACTTTGTGCAGACAACAACAGCACGACGGCGCAGACGAACCAAGCTGATTGAGACGGATACGTCTGTCCAAAGGCTCGCCCGTTAACGACGCTCATCTCTTTATTTCGCTCTGTTTCAGCGCTGAGAGGGTTAGTTCTGGACGTTTGAGACGCGTTATTCTTGGCTTTGTTCTCTGTTATCTTGTTTTTTTCTCTTTATTAGCTACTTTCAATAAGAATAAAACAAAGCTAGGTTCTCAGAGAGAAAAGCGGTCGCTCTCTTTGCGAAAATGGCAGGTTTTCTAAAATCTAAAATGCCTATCATTGCCTATCAGGTTGTAGTTGTCGCCGCTTTCAATATCGGACTTACTAGGTTATACCCCTGCCTTGGCTTTTGCTGGCCGTAAGTTGTGCTAACTTACTAGCAAACATGAACCAATCGGTTCACTTAAAGCCAGCGCTGGTGCTGAGCCTTTGTGTCTGCATTGAAAGTATGTAGTACACCACTCAGCTTAAGTTAGTGATGAAGTGTCAAAGATGATAATTTGTGGTGAGCGTCTGTGAGCCGTGCTCTAAGTGGGAGCGTTTGAATTTATTCGATCACTGATCGCCGGGGTATTGTAGACGAACCCTCCAAGCATCCAAGTGAGGAGAGAAACGGCTGAGCCTTCCTGTGCCATATAAGTCACCCCTTTATAATTACACGTCATAGTAAGGATCACGGTTCTCAGTCCAATATATTCCCTTTTATTCCCGCAGGTTCCCCAAACTGCATATTTAAAGAATGATATAAAAGATCCGCTTCAGAGAAAAATGTGGCAGCGGTCTAGCAGTGGTGTAGCAGCGGTCAATGCTGAGTCCTTCGTGTCGTGTTCACTGGCTTAAGTCGGGCATTCCTTTAGATCGATTCATATGGGCACAAGTCAGTAAGATTAAAGATGATTCATTCCGACTCTTGTACGTGTATATTAGTGAAAACGCGATCAGCGAAATGCAATTTAGCTACCACTCCCCCCCCCCCCCCCCCCCCCCCCCCCCAGATGCTTTTTTTTCAAATCACAGCGAAGTCGTTTAGACCACAACCAGACATCACGTGCTGGCGGCAGTTATACATGAAACAGACGCTGCCACAGAATTCACCGCTCATCGAACCACCCCACTACGGCAGCCATTGCCTTCCTAACTCGCTGTTATCTCCCGCACAAAGAAACAACAGACAGGAAGCAGTGCTGCCGGCGCCAAACAGCGCACCACTAAAGCCAGACTCATAAAGAGAGAAAATCAGATACAGAAACGAAAGAATGAGTCTGCAAAAGGAAGGAAACAAGACTGGGGCTACAAAGGTGCGGCTTGAGATGTGAATTGATTCACGTTTTGGCAAGTTTGGCCGGAGCAAAGACGAGTCGACCGAACCCGATTTCGGAAGAGACGGCGGCGTACACCGTGAGGAAAAGAGGAGGCAGCGGAGGAAAGAGCGTCGCTGGAAACCAAAGGAATTTGGGACGGCAGCGTCTTGGGCGGCGCCGAGTGGGGAGCCTGCGGAATGTGCGATGCCTTATTGCCGATAGGAGAGCCCTTTGATCTCTCATTCCTCCGTCGAGACTATCACGCCCGGCCGTTTCTTCATCCTTTCTCTCAATCTTTTTGATAGCGATATTATCTCTTTCCGGAGCTTTATATTTTTGTTGCTTCCATCGCGGCGCCGCTCGGTCATTCCTGTTATTTATTTACTGGCTTGCTTGTTGTAGTCTGCCTTGCTTCGTTTTGATTTTCTTCCGAATAAAAAGATCAAAACAGATTCGGTCTCTTGCTAAAACCGGGACTTAGCCTTCTGTCAGCGAGTACTCCCTTGCTATTTGCAGTTGCTGGGCTCGGTATTCCCGCATACTGCTGCAGTTAATCCGTTAATTTGCGTCTGGTAATTCAGTCTCTTTTTTTCTTATGGCTGCATTGACCCTGAACCCGGTCACTAGTTTGCCCAGTCCTCTTTGCTGTGCCCTCTGCGTAACTTTTTTTTCGTTCTGTGTACAACCTTTTCTTCTGAATTTTTCCTTTCTTTTGGTGTTTGGTTATGAGTATCCCACGTTTCTATCGTGTTCTTTCTGCATAGTGAAATTTGAGGAAACGTTTTTGACTGTTTATAAGCCTCGTTTTGTTTTGTTATAAATGCACAGCATAAAATATTTTTTACCTAATATTTATTTTTCAAATAACTGGAAAGTGTTTCATTGCCACGTCGAACTTTAACTGTTTGCTTGCTTTCGATCGTGTATTGGACGTTCTATAGCATTAAATTGTGAGCACGTCAGGGATACCCATTTGATCAGAGTTTAGTGAGACAAGCTTAGAGAGAGTTTAGACAGTTTAGAGAGACAATGCGTGGAAAGGTGTTAGCGGAAGTTTCAGCTGCGCGCGTTATAATCCTGAAAGCAAGACGATAGTAAGCTCTTTCTCTTCTAGGTTAAGCTAACAAAACTAACAGAATCACATAAGTGCTTCTTATTCGTATTGATACGCAAATACATACGCAGTGCTTTTCAGATTAATGAAACACGAGTGAATCTCTTGCTATTGCATTACCGTTACGCGTCCGCATCCTGCCATGACTGGTTAGCATATTTGCGAAAGTGGGCATAAAAACATGCAAAATAAATGGTTTAGCAATACATGCAAAACGAAATCCAATTTACGAGCAACGAACTAATTATAATTACACGACCAAGAGTTTTTTGGGGTGGAAGAAGCTAGAGATCGACAAGAATATTCTGCAATAATTTACGAACACTGCAAATTCGTCTCCGATTTCCGTCAGTATCGTCTTTTTCTATTGCTTTCTCTGGTTTCCTCGGTGAAAATGTTAAGTCGTTCTTAGCTCCATCTTGTCCCTTTTGTATCTGACTAGTCAGAGCAATTTAACCCGAGCTACTTCTCCCCTCGGTCAGACAGACAGCCTAATCAGGGTGACACTCATTTCTTTCCTTAAACGACGCTTCTCGCGGTACTGCTGGCTGATACGTCATCGTCTCACTTACAGCTACTAAGCTTAACTTTGTTTTTGCTTTATCGTCATCACTGGTTTCATCAAACAGCGTTATATTCTAGAGACTTTCGGTTACTGAACACACTATCTTTGCAATTCGTTTTTGCTTAGTTAGTTCGGAGCACAAGAAAATACAAAATGACAAGATTCTTGATCGGCGCCGGTACGTTTGAAGTGTAACCGAGTTGCTCGGGTAGTCTCGGGTTAATTCAGAGCAGCGTCGCGCTAGCCGTAGCCAATGGGGGGCAGGTGGCAGGTAAATTAATGATTGCTCGCGAATGGTCTCTCATGAAGAGCAATATGAGCCGCGCAATCTCTATCGATGAGTGCGATAGAAACAGCCACCTGCCCGTGCAGTGGCGCATCGCTTAACCGCTGCTCCACTGTGCCGGTAGTGGTACGAGGACTCGCCGCGATCTATGAATGCTAAGTAGGGAATGATCAATTCTGCACATGTGGGCATTTACCAACCAAATATATCACGTCATACCCTTAAGGCGAAGCTTAAGTGTCCCATGTAATTGAAGAATGAACCCCTGCTTTCGCACGTCGGTTGAACTACGGTAAATCCCTACCGCTTTTTTCCTTCTGAGTAGATGTGTATCAGCTTCCCTTTCTCAACGCAAAAGAATGCCCCGCATACTTGAACAATCTTAATGTGGCATATTTCTTGGCTTTCTTTTGACGCCTAAGCATGCGCAAGGCACTGCATGTAAAATAAATTACTTGTCTTTCCACTTTGAAAGACTGACTGGTCAGCACCCTGTCACATGTCTTTTTTCTGTTTACCCTTCTTTTCCTAATGCGGTAAATAAAGACGATCCTTAACCGTACTGTCGAATCGTCCGCCTCGTTAAAGCTGAAGATTAAAGTCCCAAGGAAAACAAAATCATCAATTTCTTTGTTTCTGTTTTCTTTCGTTTAAGGCTTCGTGCTGCGCTCTTGCTCTCATGCCAATGGAGACCACTGTCTTTACGCTTGTGCAGGATTTACCGCCTGTGCAAGATCAAGAGCAACTAGGATCGTTGCAAGCCTTTCCAGGCGCCTGAATGTCGGCTACCGTGGCCTCCGTGTTCTAATGATTCCGGTTCGATTATCGATACGCGATGCGGCCAGCGTTTCGGGTCTGACCTCTCCAGCGGCTGCCAGCTTCGACCCGGAGCCGGTAGTCTCGATCGACATTTTCCTTTGCTTTTTCTCTGTCTCATCAGTTGCCGAGGAGGGTTTTTAGTGTTCTGAATTTTTTTATTTTCGTGGAAGACGACTTCGAGCAAATGAGCTCTGTCTACAGTCTCAGAAAAGGCAGATGTTCTGACAAGCAAAAAACCTCTGTAAGCTTGAACACCGTGAGAAATTGCTTTCTTAAAGTAAGGACACATGCTTTAAGCTTTAAGCTATACTGTTTGAAGCAGGGCACACTGCTTTGTCATGTTGTCTATTTTATCGTAACATGTTAGTTTTAGAAGCACAGAAGGAGCATCGAAAATCCTCCAGATACATTTTTTTTATATAAACGGAGTAAAGAACGCAACGCGAAACCAAACCAGTGTATGCGCTTTCGTCCACTTTAAAGATTTTATGGCAGAAAATTTAGTATTATAGCCTGCTGAAGGAAACTGTTAGATTTACGTACTCTACAGATATACTGATGTTTCGTAACTCAAAAAACACTATAGGACTTGATTCGTCCAACAAGTGGATTTACCGGAAATCATTCATGGCAATCGAGGATGGAAATAGGGGTTGTTTGTCAAAGCGGACTGCAACCTTCTCACACCGTTCTGCTTAGCTAAGGCCTACAGTGAATCTGTGCATGGTTGGCTACTAGGGCTGTTTTTGCAAACTTGTTTTTGGTTTGGTAAAAATGCAAAAAGAATGACGCCACGTATAGACTCCTTCCACCTCTATGTTATTTCGGCTCGTAGACTTTTTTTTTTTTGCCACTGCGAGAGCAATAATGGGCGCATGTGGAACTTTGGATATTTTCGTACGGTCTGTCAGTATCAGGAATAAACAGAAAACCTCGTAACTTTAAGCGGCTTGATTATGTATGAAAGCTTTTATTTATAAAGACCAATCACAACTCACGAACACTATACCAGCCCCTCGACAGCGGTCTAGTTTACAACATAGCTTGATGGTATTTAATTACTGCGACAGAGATGCAATCCTCTCACACAATTTGTTCCAAATAGCATGGAAAGACGAAAAACGAAGGGGGATGCTCAGAAAACGACAAGTGCTCGTCAAGAATGATACTAAGAGCAGCTGCTGCAGTCGCATTTTTGCTCGGAGTTAACATAACTGTTGTGGTAGCGTGTACGCAGAGTAACTTCTAATCTTTCATCGGCACTCGTCCTTTCTATCCAACTGCGAAATAAAGTGCCAAACGCTGACAATAGACCTACACTAAAGGAGGGACAAACTACATTTGAACTACGTGCAAGCAGCGGAAGTGGCATGAAAGACGAATGCTTCAGAAGAGAACAAAAGTGGATACACTTCAGAATGTTTTTTTTTCTTCTCAAACACCACAGTAGCTCCTCAGGCGGAAAGGGATCTTTCCGTCTTAAGGACACAATTCAGAGTGAACAGCACCGCGCTTTGTAGCCTTCAGTTGGAAGTCGTCTGGTGCCACCTCCAAGGCGGCTTTATCTGACATCTCGGAAGCGAGTCTTGGCCCCGGATTTGTCCTGACCGGCGCTGTCGAAACCAGAGAATGTAGTCGCGCATTGGGATTTTGTGGCGCTTCCGCCAAAAGCGACCTTCTAGGAGCCGCTCGTTTCTTTTATTGTGACCTTCTATACGTCGCACTTTTTCATTCCACCGCCACTGGTCGGGACAAAAAGATGAGACCAACGTCTGTTTATTTTGTGTCACAATAATAACCTACGTTGCTGTCTTCAAATCCAAGTAATTTTTAATGGCCTGAAATTTCACTGCTATCTCTATTTTTTTAACAGCTACCCCTTTCGATACCTTTACGGCCAACGAAATGCTTTTGCTTTCCATGCACCTGGTCAACAATAAGCCGACATTTGCTTTATTTTGACGCCAGGTGACATAGACAGCACAGTGTAGTTGTGCACTGATCAGCCCGACCGCACAATGTGTTGTGTCGCCTTTTCTGGTGTTCTTTGTCAGTGCACTGTTCCCTTGGGACGTTTTCGAAAGTGATATAGTTTGTGATGCTTTAGATGGTTCAAGCAACACACCAAAGCACCTTTACATAGACTGCTTCCTTGTTTAAGAAAAAGGTTATTAACCAGCCACGCAGCTCAATGTATGCTCAAAAATAACTAGTTTATAAACTTGGCCAGAATGCATATCAGTTTTGAATTAGTCACTATAGGAATGTTCAAGTGAGTGTTAGTGTATAGGTGTGTTTTTTTTCTTCAGAAGAACTCGTTTTAGGTAGCTGTTCTCGTCCGAGTAAACTTGATGCAAGGGAGAAAGAAATTTCAAATTTACTGACTTAAGAAACCATTATTGTGCAGTCATGAACAAAGGTATGCGAGATGGAAATTCCTGCTAAAAAACAAAACAAAAAAACCGCGTGATAATGACAAGCAGGTCAATGAGAATCATACACGCATCGGAATATGCGCGTGATTCATTCGCCGGAAACAATACCACATCATTAGATAGCGAGGCAGCGCAGAAATAAATGTGTTTTTTTTTTCGAAAACCTGCGTGCTGCAAAATTTCTTCATGACTGTAAAAATTAGGCCAAAACATTACGGAGCGCGCTTCGGCGTTTGTTATTTTTTCACGCGTTCCGCAGAGAGAATATGATGAATTTTTGTGTTCCCACGCTAGCGCAGCAGCGGCATGCGCCATCGTTAGTAAAATGTTCCTAATTTTCTTTGTCTGAGCCGTGAGAAGCCTGATCCCCCGAAGTGTGCTGCGTATTATTACGTCGTGGACTGTGCTTTACTTTCTAAAGTAGACCCGCCTTGAAAATGCATCCATCTGGTAGACGTCTGGTTTCCTTCTCTCCATAATTTCATCGTCTGTTTTTCTAGCCATTGAGGCTGACAAACGAATGTGATTCCGGTTCATTTCTCCCGCACTTCCATCTAGTTTATATCCCACAGTTTAGTGCCTTGCTTTAACACCCATACTTTTAACGCACGTTTTCTTCTACCGTTCCAGCCGCTTGCCAAACTTTCTTCTTATTTTTGTGATTAACTTTTCTCATTTTTGCTAATGATTTTTCTTTTTTGCGTGCACTTTCTCGCTTCTTCCTTTAGCCTGCTTGCCTTTTTTTTCGCAACATCCGGTTGACAGCGCCTCCTAACCTAGCGCTACCTCTGGGTACTCGAAACTTTGCTCAGCCTTTACTGTCCATTTAGCCCTCTTTTCCGCTCTCTTAACCCGGTACTCAGCTATCTAACTGCCTTCGCTAGAATTTGATTCTTCCGTATGACGCCGTGCCGCTTCTCCTCGTCATTTCTTCATTCTTGTTTCGTTTCAGAACAGTCGTCCTTCAGCTATTCTTTCTCTTCTCACTTTGCTCCTTTTAACAACGGCTGCCATTCACGATTCCCTGACTCCTTTCTTTATTGCACTATGAAGCACCCTTTGACGATCAGTGTCGTTTTATGACCATTTCTGTTCCTTCCACTATTTCGCCTTCGGGCAAGGCTTAGAGACGATATGCAGATTTGATGTAAATGTGCAACTATTTGCGCGTTGGCCGCAGTTGCAAGCAAATCAGAAAAAAGCGCCCATGTGTTTGCGTCTTTGGCGGCGGCTCTTATTCTTCCGTTGAATTCTCCTCCCGTTTAGCTGCACTGGGAACTAAGGCCAAGTGAAGAACAGTGATGAGCGGCATTAGTGTTTCCTTGATTTTATCGGTGGTCTGAGCACGTATTATCAGTAAACAAATATTCATTGCTTCGTTTGACACAAATGTGATGGTGTTCACGGCTCCAGGTCGGTTCACGAGCCCAGGGCAGAGACTGGCAGCACTCACGCATACGAAAGATGATATTTTTGCACGAGAAGAAAATATTCAGCACACGAAGGAGCCGCTTAAAGGAATGCTAGACAAGAGCAAGCATCAGATAAGCAAACGTTGTACTTCGGACGCCGCTGCTCAAAGAGTCTGTCGCGTCGTGTCGGCAGAAACGACGGATGGACAGCTTGTACTGGGTGCGTATCGACTGGCCAGCTCGTCGACGCCTGTGTCCAACTTATTCACATCCATTGCTCGCCTAATAGGCCAGCCGTCGCAGTCTACTGCAAGAAGACACGCGCCAAAGCACATTTCGGTCCTTATCTTGGCCTGCCTTTCATTTGGCACGGGCGACATTCACAGCCTTGCAAGATGCACCTTTTTAAGGTAATATATTCACATGCTACTTCATGTAAGGAGGTATCATGCAGAAAGGAACGCCCAGAATAAAGCATTAGTTTTTGCAAAAATACGTAGCATTTACCATTTCATCCTGTCACCAAGGTTTCACGCCTTAAGAATTTAAATAAAACACTTTCTGGAACAAAAACAATTATTGTTGTAAGAAGCTCTGGGGTACCTACATGTCTGTGAAGTCGATTAATCGTGTTTACTCCAGCTTTCATGTTTTTTATTTTTATAAGTGGTGAAGAACTGCTCATCATTATGAGTGACCATTTCATATGCGCGAACAGCAGCAGAAAAAAAGATAACATTTAACAATTGAAGGTTCGTTGCTGAAACATCCAGACTGCATGCTCACCAACTTCTTTTTAGGCCAGTTATGCTAAGATTTCAGGCTCACAATCTGTTTTGTGCCTGCACTTATAACTCATATGTGTTCAGTGCGACTTCCAGGCTTTGCTAAATCAGGCGCTGACCTGTACAAGGCCCTGTGACATCAAGCCATGGTTAGCTTAAATCACCTTGTTTCATTGTATTGCTCCTGTAACGATAGTTAAATACCATCACCATCACTATTACCTCGTATATTGCAGGCATGTGCGGTGTTTGACATTTAAAGCCCGGATTAATCAGAGTTTACAAGTCTGACTTGCACCATCGGTCTTCTTGTTGCATGTGCCTCTTGTCTCCTAGAATCAAATGAACGGAATATTTTATTACTTCATCCTTTTTGTTACTTTTTTGAGGGCATGTTCATAATGTGTGTTGTACGACTTCCAGGTTCTTATCTTATTTCTTAATAACCTCAAATATTACATACAGACCACAATCTGAGCCACTCCCCTAAGATGAATTACCATGTTAGGACAAAGATTGTGCTTTATAACTGCAAATCATTTCCGCCGTATGGACGGTTACAAAAAAAAGGAACATATTTAAAACGAATTTTGTAATCGTAAACACAACGGCATAAAAGCGAAGCACAGGACAACACTTGTCCGGCCACAAGCGACGGATATGTGTGTGTCAGGATGGAGGAGCCTATTGGCAGTCGTAAAACTAAAAAGCTTCCAAAACAAAGAATCGATAAGTGGCAGCATAAAAAAAAGAAGACTCTCTGCGGCCAAGATCTTCGAGAGTTGTACGACACAAACAAGCCGCCAGCTTGCGTCATGACACCAGATGGTCGGGAGATCAGACCGGCTAGAGATCAGTGTCTGGGAAGCCATAAAAAGTTGCAAGCACCAGCGAGGAAGGCAGCAAGGCTTGAAGCTCACTTTGATGTGGCCGTGGTTACGACTCGTGCTGTACGCCTAGGTTTTCTATCTTTTTTTGTTCTTCACGTAAAGTGGCGTTTATAGCGCTTGCTTCCACTAGAGGTCGTTCTTGCATTCGCTCAACCAGGAAAACCGCAACAACAAGTCATTCTTTGGTATATATCTCAAAGCAACCTAAATCTATGCTCTTCTTTTTCACGTCGAAAAGGATAAAGTTTGCAGCAGGAAAACGATCACCAGGGAGTTGAGTTAAAAAAAAAATAGTGAGTGTGTGCTCTTTGCAGTTTTATCACTCGAGCTTACCTAATTCATTGAACCAGGTGTCCGTCGCTTCACTTTAGCCGGGGTACCGCTTAGAGATAACAATTCCGCGTAAGCTGCATGAAATAAAGCAAATAAAATTGAGTACTGCTTCTTTTGTCAAGTTCATTTCATCTAATTTGCACCTAGTTCTTAGTTCTCTCTCGAGAGAGCTTTGTTTTACAGAGATTATTTTCTGGACAGTTTATTTTAACACAGCGGTACCCTGAGTGGTTAAACGTGAGAAGTCTGCACCTTTTCTGGTCACGGGATTTCAGGAGGGTATCATTTTTTTAAAACCGGTTCCTCAATATTTACGCTCGGTCATGAAGTCCCTATGTTATTTCCCTGCCGTATTAAAACATCTGTCGGGCGAGATGTTGATTGATGAGGTCGCTGTATTGCTCCGAGTTCTCTTACGTCATAAACGCTGTCGTGAAGTCCAAGTACCGAATTTGTGTCTTTATTAACTTTTATTTCGAAAGACCTTCATGTTGAGTCGTATGTGCTGGTGGCTTTACATTCTTTGGCTGCCGTGAGATGTTCTGCCTCAAGGGAAATCTTGGACACATTTGGAAGAAACGCTGGCTTGCCGGTGGTCATTGCTAATATATAGCTGGCTTGTTTCAGCTAAAGTAGTTCATTTTTCACTGTAAGAGAATCGTTCACATTGTGTGAGTGCCTTGGGGAGTCGCACGCAGTTTTGTTTGCAGTTTCAGGCGATAGATTTGATGCTGACGGCTTTGGCTTGTTTTAGAAATCAGCTTTAGGGTTACCATTTGTCGTAAAAAAATTCTTGCATTGGATTTCAAGGAACCCAAGATTTTTTATTCCATTTTGTTGCTGAAGTACCATTGTCGATTACTAGAAAGTCGCAATGCTGCCATGTTCGATGACAACCAGTTTCAAAAAAAAAATCATCAATGAGAGTACATTTCTTTGCCCGCATACGTAATCATGAGTTTTGCGAGGTCGATATGGATGCTAATTTTGGTAGGCGCTTAGGTAAAACTATGTTTGCTTTTCGGGACGAATAATATGCTATTATTGGCAGTGTCTCTATTTCAAGCAAGAGTATAAAAAGACTGCCATGAGGATCTGGGGTTCTTGTCATTCGTGTCGCTGTAGCTTTATTCAGTTCGGGCATCAACAATAGGTGTCAATACCCTGTTATGTTCTACACATAAGGAGCAAATACCGGATGTTTCTAAGTGTGATAGCTTCTCTTCCTATAGCATACAGCTAATTGGGTTTGAACAGGTGACCTTGCTTCATCAGCTTGGCCTCGTTGATGCCCCATTAGACCCGACGTCGTTGCTCCTTTACTGGCGAGAAACACATAATGTTAATGTTGATTGTCCAGAAGCCATTTCTTTAGCTCATCAACATCCTAGATGTACCTATTGCATAACAGATTTATACCTCAAAGAAGCATAATATTGGCGGCAAGAAGGTTTTCATTGCAGGAAATTGCTGAGACGATATTATTGACCTTAAGCCAAACTCCCCTCTTTTGTTCAGTCTGATATTTTTAACCATGCCTGAAACCATTAGTGTGCTATCGTAGGATTAGCGATATGCTTCAGCAAACCTATTCGAGCTCTTTTTAAATGAAGATCATCGGCGTTATGTAATATAGCGCAGCAAAAAAAAAGAACAACACCAGAAAATAAATAAGCTGTGCAATTTTGAGGACTTCCACATGCTGCCACCATATCTGTTGGCAGTCAGCGTCTCATTCCTTACGTGGAGCACAAAAGAATTATGATGAAGCTTCAGAAGCTCATTTCAACGAGGAGGTCACGGTCAAGCATAAAACACGCATTATAGTGATGAGTACATGGTTGCAACTACAGCTGTTTGTATGCTTTGGCTCTATCTGCTGCAAAGATTTTGCATCTCCACCGAATTGTGTTGTCGTTTTTTTTCCTAAGAGGGCCTCCTACCCCATGCAATTAGCGCAGGTTCGTCAGTGCTAGTAACTGTTCCTTCCTTTCTCAAGTTTTCAACTTACTCTAACGTAAGGCATTTTCAGGAGACACGTTTGTCAGCAAGCCTTCAATCACAGACGGGCACATAATGAGAGGGACGCGGGTTGGGGGCTGCCTAATCTGAATCGAGGAGGGGGCACATATTTTCTGTCACGTTCTGCTATCTTACGGAATAGACATAATGAACAGGCGCTACTGTGACCTGTGCCCCCCCCCCCCCCCCTTTTTTTATGAAAAAAACATTTATATGCATATGCTTTCAATTCAGCAAGTGACGTGACTAAAAATAAATTAACGAAGTAAACTCACAGATAATGTGAGATGTTTTTGCGGGGAAAATATTGTTTTGCATAAAACTCTACCAATCATGGAGAAAAGCCGCCACCCTTCACATGCCAATTATTAAAACTGCAGCTGGAGACAGTGCAGCATATTGAAGCGACTCAAGGCACCGTCAGACAAGTAAATAAAGCTGTTCGAAGGGCTGCTAATATTTCGAAAAAAAAAACCAGACGTTTCGAAAATTAGTATTGCTGTTTTCAGGATTTCTCTCCAATCTTACGTGGTCTCTAGACTGTTCTTGGTCAAACACGGCTCTCAGTCTCCCTCATTATGTCTCAAGTCGTAAAATACTAAGCAAGGATGTGAGACAAGGCTGTCGCAGCGAGCTTTTATATGCGGCCTTTTTTCAAAAGGCGGTTCTATCTACGAATAAAAGAGAACGTGCTGCGTTCTTCAAGGCATTAAGGCGCACATTAAATCCTTTTAGCTAAGTTGGCAGAAAAAACTGTCTGTCTGAACTTTTTGATAAAGCACGTAAATCGCACTTAAGAGTGCAAACACATAAACACTCCCCGTTCACTCAAAAGATAGCACGTGAACATGTGTAGGCAGCTCTGAACACGATTGATTCGCCCCAGGTTACCTCTGGAAGAAAGGACAGAGACTACAAACAACAAATATAAATGAACGTTGCAGTACAGCATGTGGAAATTTGCGCGAGAGAATTAAATGAGCTCGGCCCGTGCTTTCTTAACGGGCATGCCCTTAGGTGTCCAAAACTCCTACTCAGCTAGAATTTTTGTTCTTCGAAAGACCTGGTCAAGAAAAGTGTCAGGATTCATTTAATTCGCTGCGATATAAGTTAAGTACAATTGTTTTCTTCTTTCGCTCTCTCTCTTTTCCTCTAAGGTCACTACACCCTAGGCAAGCACCAGCTTCATGCATGCAGTCCTTCCGAACGTCACTGTACCCGTTCCCTATCCGACATGTGGCGCCTTTATTTGACAACTTCATTAAAGGAAAATCGAAGAGAGCTCCGTGGACATACGCGGTTTGGGTGCGTTTCACATGTTTTTTTCGCTCCTCGAGCCTGATTTAAATGATATTTTGTGATATTTTTGTGTTAGTTTCAGTACTTCAGTATTTCTCATCTCCGGTAAAAATGGCCATGCTGAGGTTGATTTTCAGAAGTAAAAACAAAGAAAAATAAAAGAGAGAGAGGTCCAAAACAAAATAACCATGAAGAAAACCTCGTGGCCACCCCTTCCCCTTTTTGTTCCCCTCCCCGCGTGTACGGTAGCCTACTGGGCATCGCCTGGTTAACCTCCCTGCCTTTCCGTCCTTCTGTTTCTCTCTCTCTTAGCGGGCCGGTCCCCAAGGCTTTCGCCTGGTAACTGCTGAAAGAAGAAACGAGGGCTCTCAATGGCGCTGTGGAAACAAGGACTAGAATTCGAACCAAAGACGCAGAAGCTTAGGAACGCAGAAGAGCCTTGACTACCTAACGCGAGAATGCCAACCTAAAACAGGGGATAGCGAATAGTTTGCTCAACGAAGCGTCCTATTCGCTACTGCTGTCTTATCGAACCAGCTATGTGATTAGAAGCTAATAGTATTACCGTGTCTCCATTGAAAAGAGGTCAGGTAGGCGGACATAGGAGTTATTTGCGTTGTGTTTGTTCTTTTTTTTATCCCTGTCTTTTCTGACAAAATATATGAGCTGTTTTTATTGGGAACTTGTTAGAATACGCGGACCCTCTCGAATTTCTCGATGCACGTGGCATATAATTACTAGCGCTGAGAGGATTCGAAACCGGTGTGTCCAGTAGCGTGTGTGGAGTGAGTGTAATCGCTGGAAAGGTATCCGCTTTCGGCCGCTTTCGACTGCTGCTTCCCAGAATTTTTTTTTATGTGTGCTGTGATGCCAAACTTTCTCAACTTTTTCGTCAATACTTGCTATGCGTTCGCACGAGCTTCTGAGTAGCCATCACTGTTGCATCAGGGGAGGAATCTGAGACTTTTGTTCGATCAATCAGAGCATGCATAGGCGGTCAAGAAGCGAGTCGCCTGTACCCTCATTTCAGAGCGTTGACTTGAGCCGTCGGCAATCGCGTGATTTATTAGCCGACATGAAACAAAGCCGTCACAGAGTTTAAAAGCTCCATTCTTACTTGCCACGAACGAATTCCCGTAGCTCTTGACTGCTGGAGGATTGATGCTGAAATTACTAAACGCACTGTACACACTAAAGATGAATCGCTCGAGCATTAAGGTATCGAGTATGTCATGAATTCATAACACTAATGGAATGCGTCCAATTTTTCATTACATGCCCACATTTAACATTAAACCGTGTGCTAGGTCTCTCTCATAAAGTATAGCAAGCTTTCTTAGTTCCTTGTAGGGTCTTCGAAAGCGTTTTTTTTTCTCGTTTTGTTCTTTCCTCAGATATGAACGAAATTGCCATGAACCTAACAAAGTCGCTTGAAAGTGAGGCGACCAAAAGGAGCAACAAAGTATCTAAACCAATAAACATCCTCTCAAGAGTTGGCGATTGGGTGAGAGGGGGGGGGGGCATTGAAACAAAACGCCAAATCGAAGATCGACACAATATCAATAAAAGATATGTAAAACAGACGTAGCTTGAGGCCATCGTCCCACGCTCAAATTCGCAGCGTTTGCTGCGTATGCATACATACTGGCGAGGTCGTCTAAGTTCTACCGGAACTCAGGATTCCGATATCAAGGACGGTGTTATAGCGGCCGACACCAGCTTCTGCCAGCCTGCATCATTTCTGCGTACTCGTCAGACGTAGCGGCAACAAAACGTGAGAGGAGCAATAGACAAGAAAAGAGAGAGCGAAGGAATCTGAATGGGAAGCGGCGAGTGTATGAGGATATATAGCAACATAAAAAGTACATAGGAGGAATGGCCAGTGCGGAAAGCCAGAAAGGGCAATCTACACCAAAGAATACAAAAAGAACAGAAACACACGCACACACTCACTCACGCACGCACATGTTTTATAGATTCTAACTTACAAGCACGAAAGGAGGACTTTCCTAGGCAAATAAGAAAAACGAACAACGCGAGCGCATTACCGCGCTGAGCAGAAGTCATCGCGCGTGGCTGTAGCGAGAGCACTTCGGGCCGCACATAGAACGTCTGTTTATTCTGATGCCTTGTTGGCAGGGACTCATCTCTCCGCTTCCGCCTCCATCGCTTTCAATTCTGCTGCCTTTCGGTTTACTTTCTTTCTTTCTTTCTTTCTTTCTTTCTTTCTTTCTTTCTTTCTTTCTTTCTTTCTTTCTTTCTTTCTTTCTCTCTCTCTCTCTCTCTCTCTCTCTATTTTTTTCTTTCTTTCTCTCTCTATCTCTCCCTACCACTCTCTCTCTCTTTTTTTCTTTTGTTCTTTCTCTCTCTCTCTATTTCTTTCTTTCTCTCTCTCTCTATCTCTCCCTACCACTCTCTCTTTCTCTCTTTCTTTCTTTTGTTCTCTCTCTCTCTCTCTATTTCTTTCTTTCTTTCTCTCTCTATCTCTCCCTACCCTCTCTCTCTCTCTCTCTCTCTCTTTCTCTCTTTCTTTCTTTTGTTCTTTCTCTTTCTCTCTCTCTATTTCTTTCTTTCTTTCTCTCTCTATCTCTCCCTACCTCTCTCTCTCTCTATCTTTCTCTCTTTCTTTATTTTGTTCTTTCTCTCTCTCTCTCTCTCGCTATTTCTTTCTTTCTTTCTCTCTCTATCTCTCCCTGTCTCTCTCTTTCTCTTTCTTTCTTTTGTTCTTTCTCTCTCTCTCTATAATATATTTCTTTCTTTCTCTCTCTATCTCTCCCTGCATCTCTCTCTCTCTATCTTTCTCTCTTTCTTTCTTTTGTTCTTTCTCTCTTTCTTTCTCTCTCTCTCTCTATTTCTTTCTTTCTCTCTCTCTCTATCTCTCCCTACCACTCTCTCTCTCTTTCTCTCTTTCTTTCTTTTGTTCTTTCTCTCTCTCTCTCTCTCTCTCTCTATTTCTTTCTTTCTTTCTCTCTCTATCTCTTCCTACCTCTCTCTCTCTCTTCATCTTTCTCTCTTTCTTTCTTTTGTTCTTGCTCTCTTTCTTTCTCTCTCTCTCTCTTTTTATTTCTTTCTTTATTTCCTTCCTTCTTTCTTTCTTACTTACTTTCTTGTTCCTCGAGCTCGTGTGTTTCGGGCGAAACACCATCCGCAACAACGCGGCGCCACAGCGGGGCTTCGATTCCCCGCACATCACTGCTCGGCGCATACGCCGCATTCGATTTCCGGGATCTCGGTGCCTCGCACTACGGCTGCTAATATTCATCGCCTCTCGCTCGGCGCTGCCGTTATCTCCTGCCGACGATGAAACCTCGTGCGCGTCCTGCTACATCAACCCGGCACGCTCCTCCGGTACCTTCCTCTTCTGTTTCTGTTTTTAACTCAAAGAGGTTCCTCTTATATCCGGCGTAATGGAGACCTGCCTATATCGCCTAGCGGCGTTCTTGTTTCTGGCTATAAAGTCATCTGTTGTGTTTGCAGTGGGGTTTAAGTGCCATAACATGTTAACTCCACTTGTAAGGTCTAAAGAATAAAAAAAAAAAACCTTCCCGCAGCTTTCACCCGAGCAGCGTTTGTGTGAGCAGGGAAACTGCACTCTGAACCTGAATACGACTATATGGGAGCAAAAAGTGAGTAAGCTCTCCTTTGGCGCTCTCCCTTTTATAAAAGGGAGTGTGCTAGACCTTAAAAGCGAGTGATATCCCTTTTTAATCCATTTTCCCTTTTTACCCCCTACTTCCTTTTTACTCTCTTCTGTTTAGCATGTAGCGTCCAAATGGTCACCACCATAACCCTTAGCGCACTGTAATTAAATCTTAGTTCCCTGCAATTTTTTTTCATCAGAATCAACACGCGTCACAAGCTTATTGCCACATCAATCGTAATGAGTGATTTCCGATGGGAGGATAGCTATAAAGGAGACACCAGTTTGTTGCCGCAAGCTGGGTATACACCGACTCACCTAAGAATTCAATCGAATGTTTCGTACGCGAATTTTCGGTCGCAACGATATTGTTCTTGTTATTTCAAACAAGCTAACCAACCACGTGAATAACTGCTTCCATGTGGGTGAATTGCTTTTACGAAGCAAGAAGGTCAAGACTGACCAAGTTACATTTGACCGTCGTGAAAGTTTTCCTAAACTTCAAGGTTACATTTAGCTGAGCCTCGGTTTAAATGCGTTGATCATTTCGCTTGACCTGCAAATGTTTTCCTTGGGTCTTGTCCATTCTTATACATTTTCCTATCTCGTAGTCTATCCCACGAACGTTAAACGGAGACGCACAGCTCGCATCGAAGCAAGCCTTTCCTTTCGGTGCTTTAATTGTAATGAATTTCCTTTTTCTGATAACCTGGTATTAGATATATATTTAATCTATCGCGAAGATGCTAATGTTGCCACCGTGTTTTGCGCCCGTGCGCAAAGCGCATACGCGAGCATAAAATGCACTTTAATTGCAGTTTTGAACGAAAGCAAGGGTGGCCTGGTGCGCCGATACTGCCTGTATATTCGCATAATGCATGACCACGAGATACACTGCTATGCTTGAATGCGCTCCTTTTTTTTTGTGAAATTCATGCAGGTGTTTAGGAAATCTAGTTTTTTTTTCTTCTCAATGTAGCTTCCACGGCATTCTCCAGGAACCTATACGAGCTGGGCAGTTAGTAGCTATAGGGATATAATTCTTTACTCCTCCCCGCTTAATAATAATTAAAATCGGCCTTAATACGGCTGACACGTGGTCAGTACAGTGCCTAATTGGATTCAGTCGCTTGATGACCTCGTTCATAGTAAAGCTCTTTCTATTCTGGATTTCTTTCTTCTTTTTATTTACTGTACGCTCGAACAGATTAAGCCGCACGAGGGCCTTTTATTTTTGTAGATTTGTTTTACTTTGCGGCCTCCAACTTTGCACCTTGTTTCAACGGTGATGGTAATGCTGGGGGCATGAAGGGTGAAGCAATCGCTGTTTTCTGTAACATTTTTTTAGGTGCCCCATTTTAGAGGCTATGCACTCTAAGCACAAATACGCCTATATGAGGGCAAAAAAAGAGTAACCTCTCCTCTAAGACACCCCTTTTTATAAAAGGGGTTTCTCCAGAGGAGAGTCTACTCTCTTTTTACTCCTTTCTCTTCAGAGTGTAAGCTGTGCTTGCAGTGTGAATGCAGCAAAAACCAGGAAGCCATACGCTACAGATGGAGCTAGTCAACGACATCATCCATGCCTTTCTCCAAAGCTCTCGAAGCCCGTCGATCCTTTTTTTCCCTCAAACGTGACCGACTCACTTCAAGAATGCGTGTCCATAACGGCACTCGTTGGCGGACGACAGACGGGTAGGGCCCTGCCCGTCTGGTATACGTATAGGAGGAGTGCGGTGCGGGTGACGCTCGCAGAAGTGCGTTCGGCGAGAGACTCGCCCTGAGGGTCCAGCTAAAGATAGCGGCCAGGTGAGCGTCTGCCGAGCGTCGCTCAGATCGATAGCGACGGATGTGCTTGGCAGGGACGAAAGGGGTGATAGGAAAAAGCACCAAAAACGAGCTCGGAGGAAGCAGTTTTCAAGCCGCGGCTGCGAAATCCTGTCCGCTGCAGACGGCGAAAGAAGCCCCGCTACGCCTCCTTTGTGCTCTGCCAGGCACGGACGTCGGCACGGAAGTTTTTAGAAAACTGGGGCTTTTAAGGGGTCTCGTAAAAAAAAAATTGCAAAAGCATTACCATCCTCATCGGTATCTTCTTACAGGGTGTATGCAAAACGTTTCTGGTTGTTTCAGCGGCATGTATGTTAACCTGAACTTGAGTGCGCGCATCAGTCTAGGAAAGGAGACGAAATTATGGGGCTGCTTGTGGGATCAAGCAGGAGAAGCCAAGTGTCGTTAAAGGGAGATTGAGGACATATATAAGTCGGCCTGTATGAATAGGCTACCGCGTTCTCATGCCCCGCCGCGGTGGCTCAGTGGTTAGGGCGCTCGACTACTGATCCGGAGTTCCCGGGTTCGATCCCGACCGCGGCGGCTGCATTTTTATGGAGGAAAAAGGCGCCCGTGTGCTGTTCGATGTCAGTGCACGTTAAATATCCCCAGGTGGTCGAAATTATCCCGGAGCCCTCCACTACGGCGCCCCTTTTTTCCTTTCTTCTTTCACTCTTTCCTTTATCTCTTCCCTTACGGCGCGGTTCAGGTGTCCAACGATGTATATGAGACAGATACTGCGCCATTTAATTTCCCCAGAAAACCAATTATATTATTATTACCGCGTTCTAAGCATAAAGAGACCACTCTCTTTAGAAACAGAACTGTTTTAAGCTAAAAAAAAACAAGAAATAGCTGGAAAAGACTAGAAAACGATGTACAGGTTTCGTCGGCAATGACAGAATTTACGAGTAAAATGCCTACCTCAAGCGGATCTCAGGGGCTATGCTATTCGGTGTGCGAATCTCGGAGACTACTCTACGCTGCCAATCATTTTTAAAACGGTGGCAACCCATCCTTTTTGGTGATGACGTCACGAGTATTAATGGACTGGCGGGAAGATTTTTAAATAACATTTTCTTCGCAATATATACGTCTTTTGTTGGCGCGCTAACGCCAACACAGCCAGAAAAAAAGCATGAGAATGGATTCTTATTGAGAACAACATTTGGATGCAGTTGTCCTCATTCTCTCTTTTAGACCAAGCCGAGTACCGTCAACCGTTCAAAAATTGCGTTCGATCAGCTATAACAGAGATTTCTACGTTTTGTGTTTCGTGTTTCAGTGGTCGCGCCTCCTTTTCTTTTGACTCTGATAGTGCATTCAGACAACTATCCATAGCTATTATACAACGTAAACACATTGGAAATTAACAAAAAAATAGGGGGCACTTGTTTACATTGCGTGTTGAGATTACGATAGCATTTAAGTCTAAAGTCCGCTCGGCCTGCTTCCCCTCATCCGTGATTGCCGCTGGCTGCATACGCTGAGCCTGTGCAGCCGCAGATATTCCATCTTCAGCGCCAAAGCTCTGTTGTAGCCCTATCCAGTTGCGGGACTTTTCCCCTACTGTAGAGAGACGCGGTGTTGATTCTGGTCCCATTCGAGCCTGATACCCGGAACTGTCTGGACACGTCTGCACACAACGGCGCTTGACCATGCCACGTGACCAGCGCACTTTCTGGATCGGCCAGTGTCACGTGGTCTCATGACGTCGCACACCACGCCTACCAATCAGCGATAGGATAGGATAGGAAAACTTTTATTGAATCATAAGTATTTAGGCGATCAGAAGTCTTCTTGCTTGCTTCGCGTGTCGCTGTCTTCACGCTGCGCTGCAGGGAAGGCTTCTTCAGCAAAGGGTGGTCCCTCAGTCCAGGGCTCCACTGAGTTTGGCTGCATCCCGTGCGTGCTCTACCATCCTCTTTTGGACGGCGAGCTCGCAGCTGACGAGCCGGCTCTCCCAGTGCTCCGCACTCGGGGGTTTGTGTTCTCGGAATGCGTTGTTTCGTTCGCATTCCCATGTTATGTGAAATAGTGTGGGTGTGGCCCCGCACCACGGGCATGTGCCCCTATAATCCGTTGGGAACATCTTGTTGTATATAAAGAGGTTGGGGAAGGAACCTGTTTGTAATCTACGCCAATCTATTGCCTCCTCCTTGGTTAGTGCTTTATGCGGGGGCGGATATTTATATCTCACCCCTCTGTGATGTTGGAGTAGTTCTGAATAGCTCTCCCCGAGGATCATGGCGCTCAGACCACGGCTCTCCTGCTGCTGTCCGACTCGGAAACAAAAAGCTCGAGCTAGACCATCCGCCGCCTCATTGCCCCTTATGCCCTCGTGCGCAGGTATCCAGATTAAATTATGTTGGACTGTTATGCTCTCTGAGAGGTTGCACTCTCTGAGCACCTTAAGAGCAGCTTTGCTAATTCTGCCCTTCGTATAATTTCGACAAGTCTCTTTTGAGTCCGTGAGAATATTCAATGATTTGTTCTCCCTATATCCTTTTGCTGCCGCCAGCGCCACGGCTAACTCCTCGGCGTCCGTTATACTCCAGATTTCCGTGGATGCCCCGGAGGTTAGTTCCCCATCTTTGTTTACTACCACTGCCGTACCTATGTATTTGCTTCTGCCGCTCGCTACTTCCATAGCGCTTGCGTCCGTGTAGAAGGTGTTATCCTTCCCCGCTAGTGTTCTTTCAATGTGTTCTGCCCTGGCCTTCCTTCTGCCTTCGTGGAGCCTGGGGTCCATGTTCTTTGGAATGGGTCTGACATAAAATGTTTTCCTTATTTCGGTAGGCATGTCTTCGTACCGCTTTGTGTCGATGTATTCGCAGCCTATTCTGTCGAGCAGTGCTCTCCCAGTGTAGGTCCCTCCTAGTCTTTTAATTTGCGATTTTCGTTGCGCTTCCACCAGTTCTAGGAAGGTGTTGTTGACGCCAAGCTGCATGAGCTTTTCGTTGGGTGTGTTTCTTGACAGGTGTAATGCTGTCTTGTATGCTTTCCTTAGAATGGTTTCGATTTCTTCATTAGACGTTTTGGTCCTTACGTGGAAGGGAAGCGAGTACGTAACTCTGCTTACAATGAGGCTGTTGACCAATCTTAGGGTGTCTTCTTCTTTCATCCCATGTCTTCTTTGAGAGACTCTGCTTATCATTCTGCTGACACTTTCTGTTGATTTCTTGAGTAGGGAAATCGTGTGGTCGCATTTCCTACTACCCTGCAGCCACATGCCGAGGATGCGGATCATTTTGCATTCCGGTATGAGTTGTCCTTCGAGAGAGACTTCCAGTTTCGCCTTAGTCTGGTGTCGGCCCACTCTCAGGAGTTCAGACTTTTCTGTAGAACAGTTGAGGCCTCTAGCTGTCACGTAGTCTTCTACGCATCTTGCCGCTTCCAATCAGCGAACTTTATGGAAGACAACGCCGGACGCCGCCGGATTTTTTTCTGCGATGAGGCTTCGAATGCTATCGCGTTTAAAGTATATAGCCACATGTAGCAGAAAACGCGCCGCACGCTATGTGTTTACTATCTGAAACCACCGAGTGCAGCTTCACTGCCTTGCTGACGTTAGGTCGTATAAGAACCCGCCTACATCCGTGAGGAAGGGGTAAGTAAGGGAGGGGCCCTCCGCTTCTCTGCGCCTTCGCGCAGCAAGCAAGCAGCTGCGGTGCTGACCTTTTGAATTCTAATGCCGTTGCTCCCATGCCCCCCCCCCCCCCCTAACCCTTGCAGCGGTGTGCGCTCGAGCGACCTTTCTTCCTGCTTTATTTTTCTTCGGGCGCTTATTTCCTCCTTTCCATCTCTCTTTGCTGCGCCCTATCGGCTTTGCCGAGGAGGATGGCCCGTGTGTGGGTGCGTTCCTCGTAGGGCGTCGTATACAGACCCAAGGTGGATCGTTCGCGAAGGCGGTGGGGCGTCGTGGCCTCCAGTCATTCGTGAAGAGGGGGCATTGCTGACGCTGCACAAACCTTGTCTCCTGCTGAGAAGGCGCGCGGTGCGCAGGGGCTGGCAGAGGGGAGAGCGGGGTTCGAGGGTGGGCAGCCAGATCCATACCTTGCGCTTTGGCAGTACAGCACGCACAAGGGCGCAAAGCTATGACGTCAGCGCCACGCGCATCCATCGATATCGGATACAGCGGAATGGTTCCGCTACAATACGCGGCCTATACGAGCGAGAAGAAGGATAGTTGGAGGGGGATTGCCCTCCGTTCTTGTGAATGCTTGCGTAGGTGGACGCTCTGAACGGACGGGGCGAACAGATCGAAGGAATTGCTTCGATACAGCATATTCGGCATGCCCTGTGGTCTGAGGGGATTGCGTCCGTATTTCTCGCCCGTCCGTAAGATCTCCGAGCTGGATGTGATTCGGATAAACAAACCCCATTCCGAGTCCTTTCGCAGTGCCAGAAGCAGTGTTCAATATTTGCCTCTTGGTGCATACTGTGCGCATATGTTTTTGCATTGATAAGCCCGCAGTACTATGCGCTTCTAAAGATACTAAATATACGTTTGGAAACGTGTCTTTGCACTATATAGTGCACCATGTGTGGAGAGCGAGTTAATGTGAGTATAGGTAGTGCACATTCAAGAGCGCTAGGTTCTTCTGGTCGCTTGTAGAACATAAAGCACAAAAAAAACTACAGTGCGCAAACGAAGGAACGATGGGACATGAGCTGCTTGCAACTCACTCCTGAGGCGGGTGTTTTTATAGCCATGAGCTGAGAGGGAAGGAATAAGGCAAGTAAATGGGCACGGGCGAGGAGAACACAAAATAAAAAGGAAGGTACACATGTGAGTCAACAATTTCTAGACCAGAGCTATAAACGCACATTGATTTTTATGAATTGTCAGTGATGGGGGCTAACGCAGGCCCTCCTACTTTTCTTGGTAATGTAAGGCTCCATCAATGTACGCGCAATAGTGTCTTTGCTCCTGTTCGTGATATCACTATTTTGAAGCCTGGTTGCACATGTATTCTGTTCTTTTTTCCTGCAGCTCTTACAGTGATGTGATAAATGTGGCCATGCACCATTCTTCAATGATAATTTATGCTGTCGTAGAGTGTCGTTGAAACGTACATTGCATGATAGTTTATGCTGTCGTAGAGTGTCGTTGAAACGTACATCGGCCCACCTGGCCTATGTACACTTTCCCGCACGTCAGCGGGGTTAAACGAACAACCCCTACAGCACATCTCACAAAATGATATCCATGCCCCGTTTGGCAATCTTTTTTTTCTGCATGCTTCCGATAAGCGTAACGTTTTTGGTGTTAGGTAATATCACTGATCGAATGTCTTTTCTGGAGTTTCACATTCCGCTCTGTTTCATTTTATTTGTTTCTCTTTTTCACTTTTTTAGTGCCAACTTCGCAACTGATCTTGAATAAAAAAAAATGTAGGAACTTGTCTGTCTGTTTTTTTTTTCAGCTTCTGAATCTCTCCAATGCACATAGTTGCAATCTTGTGGTTGACCGTTTTTGAGAGCATCGAATTGTATGGCAACGATTCCTCTCAGGCACGAGGGCAATACATAGAACAAGCACTCTCATCTGTAAGGATTATGTCAGCATCTAGAAACTGTAACCTGCTTTCATTAACGAGCTCGTAGGTAATATTTAAACATTTTGCATGTTGTTTAAAATCAGATAAAACGCCCTCTACAATTCATTGGTAGGCGAAGGATGACTGTCTCATGAAAACTATTAAAAAGTCATTTACGCATCTAAAAATTCTTCATTACTTAATCTCCGTCACACAGTTCAAATAACGGTCTGTCAGTGCCCGCAAGAAAAATTTTGAACAACACTGGAGAGAACCACGAACCAATACGGATTACTTTATTTTGTACATATACCTGACCTTGAAAGGAAGCAGTCATAGAACACAAGCAAAGCTCCAAGAGTGCCATAGAGTTTTACGTACAGAAACGTCAGTGGTATTTTGGAAAGATGCCAGACCGTTCGTGTATTAATACACCTCCCGACAGCTGCCAAGAACTCGTTTTGCGAGATAGAGCAAAAAAAAAAATCGACGGCATTTACTGAAAAAAAAACGTGCAGCTTAATAACATGTTACCACGCAAAACTTGAATGATATCGAGGCTATTCTTGTCAGAATACAGATAATATACAACCGATTTGTTCAGCTGCTTTAGATGGTAGCGGCTACAATGATTTTGTCAGGCACCTCTTTCACTAACTACTCGTCTGAATGAAATATGTTATTTATGTGTTTTTTCAGAGAAAAAATATTCAAACTCTTCCACTTACCGTTTGTGAGCTTCGACATACCGTGATTTTAACACAAAGAATTATGCCGGATTTTTATCTTTCCCGGTCTCACTTTCGTCGCCTTGAAATTCCCGTGGACCTTCCTGCGGCTTTTTGCTGAACATGTCTGACAGTACGGCGACTCCTTCTTTATCGGCATGCAGGATTTGAAGGTCGTTTTCCACTAAAAAATTTCCCGGCACGTTTAGTTGGTGTTGTGTGGCGGGGTCTGTTGTTAGGCCACGTCCTGATAAGGTTATCAGCATCATCCAGCAAACACCTTTCTTTGTCCTCTGGTCTGGTTTTGTAGGGACAGTCTTCGATTTAGGGACAGCAGCTCATGTTCCAGGATCCTGGGCTCGACGCTACATTTAGGCCCGTTCTTGAGAGCACCAACCATGTTTTACTTCCTGAGCGTAGTCGCCACCGAGAACCTGAAGCTGTGTACTGCTTTCTCGGCTATCTTTGCATCCTTTCCGTAACACAAGATGAGTCCTTTTCCACAAAAATTCTGTGGTTCGGAGCTGCTAGCTCCCTCAGGTACTGTAGCTTCGTGAAGGGGATGCTCATCGGGTCCAGAGGAACGCATACTATAGGTCGCGTTTCAAGATTTCCACCGAGGCGCCGGCCCTGATAGGGGTGCGTGTGACACGCATATCAGCACTGTTTAAACAGCACCTTAGAGATTTATCAGCTTCTTACCATCGCGAAGAGTTTCGTCGGATCGCCTCAATCGTTGCCTCGGTTTTTTATGGCCTCGGTTTTTTATCTTGGTTTCAATACCTTGAAACCCATTGTTGTAAAGGAGGAGAAGGCAATAAGACAGCATCGGCAACCGCGAACCATGAAGGGCTTGAACTGAAAGCGCTCGATTGTCATATAGGGCAGAATATTCCTCTAACCGGCTCGTGAACCGATAGAGGGCGTCAGATGTGTCGCGCCGAGAAGCTTGCGAAACGGTGATCAAATATAAAAGCATGCATGCGATCCTTATAAGCGACGCTGACAGGCTTAGGCGCTAATCCGCTTTCGCAACGATAATCGTGGTCCCGAAGGTTATTTCTTCCTGCGGTAACAACTCCTGCCCGCAAGGTTCCAGCCGAAATCTCGGCGTGCATACCGGCTTAGATGTGTCCGCTTCTCTATGGCAATAAAAAGAAAACATGGAACATAAACACAGACATTCGATGAGTGCGGCTGCACGCAGAGTGGGCATGTTACGGCTGCATGTAATCAGGCATGTGGAGTGCTTCTGCACGCTTTGCATGTGCGTGCGCCTCTTGACATAATTCAGTAACATATGGGTCATCTTATATTGTAGACGGACATACCTATTTATTTTCAGTACATATGCGCGTCATAATGAAAAATGCAAATGCGTGTCAGTCATTTGCTGGAACTCTTACTTTTTCTTTAAGCCAAGCAAGGCTTGTCATGCAATGATGCGGAAGTCTGCGGATAACCGTCTGTAACGTCTGTTGTTCACACTGCGCGCATAGTGAGTGCACGTCTGTCGCCGCGGGAGAGTAGTGTGGTCTTGTTCATGGGTTAAAGGCAATAAAATCTTCGAAAGAATATCTGGGCATAGAACTTTTACGGTGCGTGGCTTTCAACCAATACACATGGTCTGTTTGTATGTTTGATTGACTGATTGTTTGTCTGATTCATATATCGATCGATCGATTGATTGATTGATTGATTGATTGATTGATTGATTGATTGATTGATTGATTTATGATTTGGAGGTTGAGAAAGTTTAGTCACTCCTGGTTCTGCATAGTGGCTCCTTTCTTTTTTATTTCATATCTCGATGACTGCGTGGTGTCACTTGTAACTCAAGTGACGCATGGGTTCACGCCTGGGACTCTGTGTGTGCCATAAGCTTGACGTAAACAAACAAAGGCAAACACACCTACGCCCTTAGCGTTGATTATGCCAGATCCGCCATTTCACCGTCGAAACCAGACAGGCTAAAATTCTCATTGCAGGAGCGAGGAAACGTTCAGGCTTATATATATATATATATATATATATATATATATATATATATATATATATATATATATATATATATATATATATATATATATATATATATATATATATATATATATATATATATTCTGCAGGCTGCAGTAACACAATTATTTAATGCAGCGTTGAAAAGGAGCGACAAGTTCCGCTCCATTGTTGCCATGCCTTCATCGAGCAAAAGCGGCCGGCACGTGGCTGTCTTCATTTGGTTGGCCACCGGGCATCGTTGGGAGTTCGCTCATTTGAAGCGGGATGGAGGTTTCCCAATCCCCGAGAGTGGTTGTAACCGACTGTGCGAAAGTGAAGAGCTCCTCCCGTACTCATCCTTGCCTAAAGACGCAAGCCCAGTTGCTCAACCAATTCTCAGGGACCGCCGGAGAACCATCATCAACGTGGAATATGTCGTTCAGTGTCGGGTAGAACCCGGAAGAGACGAAGCAAAAATTAGGCAGTGCTAAGTTAAAATGCGCAGCTTTTAAAGTACACCGCACCAGCCTAGTTCTTCGGGATCATACAAAGAACGCAACTTCATTCGCGTGTCCTTAAAGCTGATCACGTAGATCAACGCCTGGATTGCTGCGTTTCTAACATGACGGCGTAGTAAGGAAGTGTACGCGCTAATTCGATGTCTTATTGAGACCTCGTTTTTTCTTGTACCTAAACAGCCGCGGATAGCAGAGGCTCAGGAGTGCGTAGCGCATAGACACATCCCTCTTCGACGATGATCTCTGGCTGTCTCTACAACGACGTCAGGACATCGTAGATAAAACGTTGATTGTGTGATCGTATTTTAATCTCAAGGTACTCCACTCACTGTTTCTGCTTTCTCTCTAAGAAGGTAACACACACGTTCTAAACTTACCGTCAATGTCAGAAGCTTACGGGTTACCCTACGTGTCCCCTACTTGTTATCATTAACGAGAACAGAGCACAGCAGCCAGTCATTGTTGTTGTTGTTGTTGTCCTCATACTATGGCACGTGCCCACATAGGGAGATTGGCCAAGAATTGGGGGGGGGGGGGCACAGAGAGTTTTTGAGGTAAATAATTCCTGGGCGAAATTAAAATGAATGGTAAGGACGGAAGAAGTAAACAAAAGGGAACAACGAAATAAAACGGGAAATGCAGAACGCACGCAGGAGATCGAGACTGATGTTTATAGCCGAGTAGTTAAATGATGATGATAATTGTAAGAATAAAAATAACATAAAAAATTTAAAAAAGTTATCAAGGTAGCCGTCTTGATTCCATTAAAAATTTTGCACGGCAGTAAAAACAGACTTGTGGCTGTACCCAAGTATGGTGGCTCCAAACGACAATAAGACTGGGCTGCCCAAACAAAGGCCAAGCTGTTGTAAAGGTTTTTCTAAAAACCGTCTTCGCATCATAGTGTACCGGTAACAAAACAAGAAAAAATGGTCTATGGTTTCGTACTCACCACAAAATACGCAGATCAGATTAAGCGCCAACTCAGACCTGTGCAAATAAAAATTTAAGGGTGGGATCCGGCAGCGGAGCCTTGATAGAGATACCTCAGCCTGCCGTGAATATGGCATGATTGCCTGCTCCACGAATACCTCAGGTGCAGGTAATCATCAGATCTTAAAAGCGATCCAGTTGTCATTCTTAACCAGTTCTGTTGCCGGAACCTCGCTGCTGTAATGTACGCTGTAGCCGGAACGATAGGTAGCACGGGGCCATTGAGGGACGCCTTTGCCAGGCAGTCCGCAACTTCCTTGGATGTCACACCGCTATGACCTGGCACCCATATCATGTGAACAAGGCTCGAATGCGGAGGGTGTAATGAATGGAAGGTGTTTAGGATTGGCGAATCTACCGCCGAAGCAAGGGACGAACACAAAGAAAGGGAGTCTGTAATGACAGCCACTGAAGAGAAATCTGGCTCTAGTTTGCGAAGATCAAGCACCAGCGCCAGAACCTCCACTTGGAAAATTGGGGTGTAGTCGGGAAGCCGCACAGAAAAAGACCACTGCCTCTAAGCGTAGAGACCCGTTACCTTCTCTTCTTACCCAACTCTATCAATCTTTTTCTTTCTTACGTCACGGGAGATGTCAACTTGCTATTTTTTAATGTTCGAAGCTATGCGCCATGTGATGGCAGCCAAGGGAACTACAGAAGCTTGTCCCCAATTCCTAGTAACATTGGCCTCGTGCCCATTGCTATGCATTGCTGATCTAAAGACAGTCATTCTTGCTGTCGGGTGCTGTCAGCGTTGAATAACGGGGCCACTGGAGCTCTTTGGGGCAACATTAGTGATGCACGCCGAGGCCCTGAAGGGTTTGACTCAGTGGGCACATGCACTTACAGCAGCAGGAACTATTTTTGGAAACGGTGGCTGCTCAAGCAACGCCATAATTATGACCACTGTCACAGTGGTCTATTGTGGCTCTTGAATTTTTCCTTTCTTAGTCTGTTCTGCAACGGCCATTCAAAGATTCATGGCCAGGAAATGCTTACCGCTTGTAGAGAAAGAGGAGAAAGACGACACAAAACGCTGGACATTGCATAGTTACAAAGTTCAGCTTGATCGTTGAATTGCATGATATATTAGCTGATAATTAATTTTATTTTTCACTTTCGTATGCTTTCCCGATTCTCAGCACTGCGGTCTGATGCTGAAATTGCATGGTTTATATCAGTTCATTTCCTGGAAAGTAAGCAGACCTGGAAAATGTGGCGGAAAGTGAAATGACTACATCTAGTCTTTAAAGCTTACGTCAAAGACTGTAGTGATTTTGAACTCCTGGCGTCCAGTAAGCTAGAAGAGAATTGTGTTAGCAGCCCGCCTCAAACAACGTGTAGCCACGCTCCTAATGTTGGAATGGGCTCACCATCACTCTCGCCTCGCACGCTCTTTCATGCCCGGCAGGGTTAGTTCTTAAACTGGTAGGTGCCGTCGCCAATACGGCTAGTAAACTTTGCAGAGACGATCGGAGAGTTCTCTGCTGAAGTAAGTCTTCCAATTGCAGCTCTGCCGTAGTTCTTGTTCTCCTTTGCTCCCTCATGGCTTTTCTACGAGGGTGCCCCTTAATTGGCTATGGTTAGCGGCAGTAATCGAAAAACCATCTAACAGCCTTTGCCACTCTGATTGCTTTTTTGTTGTTCTGAAACACTTGAACCGATTAGGGCCAAGGTAGACCGTTAGGACCAGTATTCAGAAGTTTTACACAAATACAAATGTTTACTTCGGTCCGTACTATTTCTCTGGAGCCTTACATGGCGAGGTGAAGTCTGGGTGACGACAGCAGACCCATCTTCCCTGTTGCGCCTTCTTGACTAAAAAAAAACACCTCCTATTGCATCAAGAACTTTAGTGCAAGAACTATAATATTAAAGAGCCTGTGCTATAAGTAGTTGGGATTTATGTTAATGCACTTGGAAGCAGAAACATCCGGTAGCGTTTTACTTAAGAGTGTTGGAGCTTCTGAGCAGTTAATGCGATCCGCGACTGCGATGGCCGCGGCTTTCGGCTTTTTTTTTTCATGGAGAAGAACGCGCCTAGTTTACGCCATGAGGATTTGGTCATATCCGCATAATTAATATTCTCAGAATACGGGACAAGATTGCTGCATTACTGTTGTATGTTGCTCAGGTCAGGTTTAGTTCTCGGAGTCTTTGGGAGCAGGCTGTCGGCATAGCAAAGTATATCGATGCGATGAGTAGATGAGATGAGAATATCTGCTCAAGCACTGCTGTGACCTAAAAATTAAATTAGACGAAAACTACGCCGAATAAGCCATCGTCGTACGTACGACAGACATTGAAGTGCAATTCTTTGTTGGCTGGCACTAGATGCCGCGCTAGCGAAAAAATTAATAATTATTCGCTAATGCAAAATCAAATGAAGGGCGTTAGCGTTGTTTTCATCTATACTTTCGACAAACTCGGATACGAAAGTGTACATCACGAGACGACGATTCGTTTAGTACCACGCGCATCCCTCAGCTACCACTGGGGCACCCGCCACGGCCCTCCGAATGTCGCCCTTATTACGGCTTCGTAGACCAAAGGTCGTCGGTACGAATCCTTCACACACACCAGGCTTTAACTCGACAAACAACTTTGGGCTCCGAATCATGCAGATTCGTTTGCCACCAGTCCGAACCCTCTGCGCCAAACTGGTGTAGCACAATTTTGTCACCAATGGCAACCTCCCAAGTGGCACAAGTCTCGGCACCCGCTCAGGCGGTACATATATCGCGGAACGCCACATCATGCAGTGAACCGGCCGCCGTGCTGGCCTGATGATGGCGCGCGTTCACGTGATATGTTTCACATTTTCCTGACCTGAGGGGGAGAAGGGATGGGAGCGCACAACCAATTTTAATCGCCGCCATCTGGGATTCGCGAAACCGAAACTATGCCACCATTTCGTCTCCTGAAGCCATACTCACATAGGTCCACCTCTATCCACCATATTGGACCGTCACGTCATCATTGGCACGCCGCAGGTGGTTGTTTCTACAATGCTATTGTAGATGGCACTACAAGTCTCAATGCGAGATGTGCTGTCTTCTAGTTGCTGCCACAGATGGCGCTGTGATCTCAGGGTGGCAGCAGACCCCACGAAATCTCGAAACGTGATCAGTAGTTGATGCCACAGATGGCGCTGTGATATCATGGTGGTAGCAGACCCCACGAAATCTCTAAACGTGATGAGTAAGAGCTAACTCTCTTAAAAGCCGTCCTCTCTGGAGGTGAGGCCTCCACTTGCCAGCTGCCACCTGCCAGGGTTTGCAGGTGACAAAGCGGAAAGGGGAGAGTCCTCTTTCTACTTTCAGGGGAGAAAGAAATGCAAGTGGGTAAAGGAAGACGGAGAGAAGGTGATAGGCGGTGATTTGCGGGTGGCAAAATGGAGAGAATAATAATAATAATAATAATTGGTTTTTGGGGAAAGGAAATGGCACAGTATCTGTCTCATATATCGTTGGACACCTGAACCACGCCGTAAGCGAAGGGATAAAGGAGAGAGTGAAAGAAGAAAGGAAGAAGAGGTGCCGTAGTGGAGGGCTCCGGAATGATTTCGACCACCTGGGGATCTTTAACGTGCACTGACATCGCACAGCGCACGGGCGCCTTAGCGTTTTTCCTCCATAAAAAGGGTAATCCCGTTTTCCTTTCGTGCGCTCGCACTGAGTGGGTACACTACTAGAGAAAAAGCACTTGTATGTCCTGGCGAAGTTTGGTGGTGTGCTGGTGAAGGAGGAAAACCGGTTTTGCGGCAGCTGCAGCCAAATGGAAAATGAGAACCTCGCGACGCCTGTTGCCGCCTGCATTGTCTCAAAAATGGTCATAAGTAACCTGCGCGAAAGGTCCATGCATATTGTGCTAACCCACCGACGTCGCATTCGGTTGAACAAGTAAATCGCAGGTATTTTTTTTTCGTAGCATCGCGTCAGCAGGTGATGTAACGTTTACAGTCCGGTAAGTGCGCTATACAAGCGTTTTCATCATCCCTTAACAACTCTCCAGGCTCACGTCGTTGAGGTGTCACGCAATAAAAATAAACCCTTATTTGCTCTGCGTTCCTTTTGTAACCACTTTACGTACAGCGGCTGTTTTTTTTTTGTCACTAAATCCTAAACTACCCCTGCGTCAGCTTTTGTGTGCGCGCCGCCTACCGGGCTCTGCGCTGTAAGCAGTGACGCAAGTTGTTTGCGCGCGTCCACCCGAAACAAGTGAGAGCCCAACGCCGCCGTCTCAAGTGGCGCTACGAACGGCTCCACATATAATGGCCCAAAGAGACGCAGGGTTTAGGCCAGATTTTAGGATGCGAAGCTTGTAGGCCTTCAGTGCGGCGCTGGCGGAAGATTGCTAGCGTCTTGTCCTGCCAGGGTCGGTCAAGCGAAGACGCGGCTGCACTTGATGGCTATTCCGCTCCTTTGAAAAGGAATCGCCCCCAAAGTCACGTTCCTCGGGAAGTGCCGCGCTGGCCCTTCTTTGGAGAAAAACCAACCCCATCCTGCATTCAAAGCGGAAGAAAGGCCGAAGGGAAAGAAGGGGAACGAGGGGAAGGAGCGGTTCTTTGAGCTTGTCCCGAATAGGGGAACAGTGGAAGCCTGCTGCCTCTGCCTTGAAGAACGGATGGCGGCGACAGGCATCAAGTGCGCTCACGTTGCGTCATCAGCGAATAGGCCACGGCTTGTTTTCTAAAGAAGCGGCATTGTAGCGCCCTCCTCTCCCCTTTTCCCGTCCTTGATTTGCATGGAGTACTGCTGGGCGCTTATCAGCGACGATTTTTTTCTGGGTCCAGTCCTTCTACCACTTATTTGTAGCTGTAGAGATGATGCCCAACACTGCGTCCTAGTTTTGCACTCGTACGGTAAGACATCTTTGTAAATGAGAGAATCCGAAGACGCTTTGTGCCCATGTTGGGTTTGGTTTAGTGCATACGAAGCACATGTATATACTGACAGGTCCACTCGGGGGACTCCTCCTCAAAATTCTCTTTTCAAAATTGTGTCGGCTGTAGTTAGATAGATAGATAGATGAAGAGGAGGAGGGAAAGGCAGGGATGTTAACCAGAAAGGGGTTCGTGTTGGCTACCCTGCACTGGGGAAGAGAAATTAGGGACGCGGTTCTCGCGTCGGCTGTGGTGGTGGTAGTGGTTTTATTAAAAATAATAGTAAAAAGGAAGGAAAAGATTTTTGCTAGCCCCGGCATCTGCCATCGATACTGAAGCACCTGAGCTGGGGCAGCGGAAATAAAGGACAGCAGGCAGAATGGAGAAATGAAATGAAAGAGGTGAGGGGACAGGAATAGAGGACAGAGGGAGAAGTAATATGCACAAACTATTTACACAATAAGAAATGTGTCCAGGTTGTGCGCGTGATTAGTTCATTTTAGAGGAATTAAATCACACACGCGCACAGCACTGTGTTGGTTACAACTGGAGTGGGGCGTCCAGTTATTAATCGTTCAAGGTAGAACTCGCGGAGCGTTCGGTCACTGCGTGTAACTACCGGACGGAGAACAGACGGGACGTCAAGCCCGTGTGTTCGAGGAATGCACAGAGGCTCACCAAAGTTCGCTCACGAGTGCGCGCACTGCCCTGCGGCCACATAGTGTCTTGATGGAGTCTGGTAGTATGCCCAGCGCCCTATAGGCTGTAGTTACTTTTGGTGAAGCTGGGCTGTTGCATTCTAAGTTATTTAAATTCATAACTTAAAGTTTCGTTTCTTTCCGCAAGAAGCATTATGAAAGTTTTACTTGCACTTCTCTTCGCCTATATTTAAGTTAATAACATCAGCTTATTCACTTATGTGTTTTGTGTATTTTGTTATTTTGACATGAGTAAGGAGATGCAGTGCAGCAATTACGAAACCTGAATACTGAATTCATTGGAGCCTGTGTGGCTGATATAGTCGCGAATCTTTCCAATACATATTTTTTCAAGGAGCGACCCCTTTTTTACCCCTTTCGACGAAAGGCCTCATCCTTTTGTGTTTGACATACGGGGTGTAATTAAAGTATAACGTCTCTAATGCAATGCAGCTGCACAATGAGACTTCGTTGGTATTAAAAGCATAGTCATTATTAAAAGGAGTGATTATTATATGGCTCAGCTTTGCGTTAGAAGCTGCCGGTGATGGACCTTGGCAGAGGATGTGTTCCTTCAAACGCTGGTATTTATGATATTTAATTAGCCTTTATAGAAAAAGAAGTGCGTTAACAATACATAACATCCAAAGGACCGTTAACATCAACTAGAATACCGTTTGAAACGAAAGAAAGCTGTCCTAATTTTTGTTAAAGGGGTACATGAGCGTGGTGAGTAATGACAAGTTTGGCGACAAATGTTGATATTGAGCAACTGCCGGGGAATATTTGATGACAAACACGCGTTGCTTACAGGAACGAGCACTCGCAACTGAGTGCCACCGGCGCGCGCGAGTTTAATTAATGTGAAAGTTTTTTTCTTCCTGGTTTCGTGCTCCTTGTTTCCCGCGTGTTCCTTTCTTTACGCACCGGTTTTGATGCCGTGTTTGCCCTTTACCTTCCGTCTTTCTCCTGACCGAAACCTGATGCCGGGGTAAACTAACATGCGGCGACGCGTTAAATGCAGCCTGCAGTACTTTCCCTTTCTGGAGATTTTAGGGTTAGGACGCGGGAAAAAAAGTACCCTGAATCACTAAGCGAACGCTTGCCCGTAGGCTGCCGGCGTAATGCTGCCAACAAATCTCGGCTACGTCAACTGCTGCAAGTGAAAGTGAGAGCTGGGTCCGTACTCTCCGCGCGAGCTAAATCACATTTCTTGTTAATCGGATTTGTTAGGAGCTCGGGGGATCCGTTGAATGCTGCCGTTTAGCACGAGCCTACTGTGTTGGCAGCTGTCGCTGCTAGCCGAGAGAAATGCCGGATACGTGAGAACAGAGACAACATTTGGGTTGATGTAATTGCGATGATACGCGCGGATGCAGTGAGAGGCGCAGGAGTTTTGGACACCTTCGTTTCAATTTATTCGCGAGAAGCAGACGAGAAAGTGAGCCGGGATCGAATTTCGCTTCTGAAAAATTATACATGATCTTGGTTTGTAAATTTCATTGCTGTGCGCATGGACAGACCGGATTAGGTTGCACAGGTTGCATGTTTGGTTGCTTGTTTAGTCGGATGTTAAGAAAATTAACTAATGTTTGTTCTGATGTCTGCTTACAAGCCGGGTTGCCAGACCAAGACCAAGACTGCATTCATAAGGAAAAATGAAACAACTCAGGACACTTGCTCCTCTTAGACAGCATTCGGCAAACTTCGTGATGTTTGTTCCTTCTATGGCAGAGTCTGTTAGCGCCTCCACCATTCAGCTTTCTCTTCTTTTGTTTTGTTGAAAATCTGGGCAACGCCAGAGCTGAGCGTTTTTCTTTTGCAAGTTCGATGTCATATAGTCCTATAGTTGCAGTTACGCTGCCTTAAGTGACGGCATCAGAAATGGTACACCTCCAAGCACGATTTCAGGAAGTAAAGTCTTAGTTCGCTAAGATAAAAGAGAACTAATGTACATTACTGCGATGAGAATGGCCGTCTTGGCAAGCTCAGCTTTCTTCGACAACAGACACGGAATGAGCTACCGGTGACTTTCTGCGTGCAGCTACAGTCAGCAGTACGCCTTCTGTGTCGTCGTTCAGATTTGCTGTGTCCGTTTTGTTTGCGATAGCGTAATCTCCACCGGTGTGACAGAAGTTTTTCACTTCCTGAGCTACTAAGTATATTTCTTATTACTCCCCGAAGAAACTAACTTGGCCAGGAATCAATCGGTCGCATTAAGGTGTCGCATGAAACACGCGGTGCACGTGCCCTGTCTAATAAGTTAGCTTAAACCCGTAAAAAAAAAGCTTCGAAACAAGACACTGATTATAGTGCATGCCCCCATGATATGAAACCCCCGAAGCAAGCTTAAAAGGCTAGAGTATACTACAGCAACAGCTGGCCGAGTGGAACTTCGTCCCACTTGACACGGCGCATGCGCACAGCTGTGGCAGCTTGGTTTCGCCGGCGCTCCGCGCCTCCAGCAACAGAAGCTGCTCCGCACCACGTGGTTGGTCACGTGACCAACCCCGTGACGAACCACGTGATCAGCCACGGCGCCTCACCACCGGCAGCTGCTCCGCACCACGTGACCAACCACGTGACAGCGTGGCAGCGCAGCCACAGGGTGGCGGCGCCGCCACGCTGAAGGCTCGAAATGCTACCATAATGTAGCTATCGCTACAAAACAACTCTTTGCAGTTTTTTTTAAACTTATTTAATGTACTGGGTACATATTAGTGTAGACTAATTTTGTATACAGGCGGGGTCCTTAAGTCAAGAGACTGTCACGGGACCCCTGGTCGTTTATTACTAAGTAGAATAGCAAACAAGCAGCAACACAGACATGTACATTTATCAGTAATAACGATAGGGATTTATAAAGAGAAACTTTATATTTAATGGGAATGAAATAAGAACTTATCAGGGCAAAGAACATAAACAGATATGCAGAAGAAAAATAACAAACCGCTGTAAATAACAATGTACAAAATATAAGAAACAGCGCTGTGGGAAATGCTTTAGATATTCATTAAAAGACACATAAAGAAACGTTTAACTGAAGTTAAAATAAGTTGTCAAGCCTCATAAAAAAATGCAAATTTTATAACAAATAATTAATAACAAGAATTACAGAAGGAAACAGAAATTGTTCACTCCATTTATTGGAGGAAAAGAAAATTTTCCAAATTTAATTTAAACATCGACAATGACATGGGCGATTTGAAACCCCGAGATAAATTATTCCTCAGAGAAATGCATGCAAAATGAGAATACCGTTTTTCATAATTAGCAAAAACTTGGGGTAGCAAAAAGTTTTTCCGAACAGCAAATTTAGTAGGGTTAGGATTCTTCAAAAATATTTGTTAATAAAATCAAAAGAAAGTGTGTTGTTCTTTAATCTAAAAAAAACATGATAGCTAAGTTGCAATACCACAAATTATTAACGGATAAGATCTTATATTAGGAGATATCTTAAGGGAATAGAATTTTTAAATATGAGAATATTCCCCCTAATTCCCCTAATCGTTGGAATAATATTCGGGCACACTTGTCTCCACAGTAGCGGTATGTGGGTATTCATGATTCGTTTGTTGATATCTTCAACAAAGAGGTTCTTCATGCACAGCTGCTCAAAAGATGTGTCCTAATACTCCTTGGGACTGGCGCGCTTCCGAAAGCTGTTTTTTACACTCGGAGAATTTCTGTTTTCGCGCCTGGTTTGTTTCTGAAGTGTTTAAAGGTCGCCTTTCTTTTCTCCTCTTCTTCTATCTGTCCACAGCCGCATGCCGAAAGTCGTAGCGGCAGCCTTAGACCGTCTCATGGAAGTGTCTGAAATTGCGCGCCATTTTACGAGCTAGTTATCGAAAACGGCGGCTTTTTTACAGCGACAACGACTCGAGGCTTAAGAGTGCTTTTAATTTTTTTTTTCGCGATGATCAATCAAAATGCCGCTTTCACTTCGACAGCGACACATAAACTGAAAAGGCCTGAAACTGAGATTGCCAACAACGTTGCAGGCTACTAAAGGTTCGGCGAGGTGAGAGCCTAAAAAATGAAAGGAGTGTTATGCCCTAAAAAAAAAAATTGAATATGTGAACGATTTGTCGCGGCAAAGAACGCTTACTTCTTCAGAGAAGCTGCGAGGGAGGTTGACAGGCGGTAGTTTCTTCCCCAAATTTTCTGCGCTTGCTTCGTAACACTTAACTGGCCTTTATTTGCATAGAATACTAGCTTAGAAAGCTCGAATAGTAATCCTTTGGAAACTTGTTCGGGCGCAATTCTTTGAATCCCCGCTGGACATTCAACAATCATTTATTCAACTCACTACGCACTTTTCAAAAGATGCTACGGTTGTTAAACTGCGTCACCCAAAGGTGCAGGAAACTGTCACACAAATTTCGACTTACTCAATACAAGAGGATATGTGCACCATGCTATCGTTTCTCAGTTTTAGCTTCCTTTATTACAGCGGCACAAGCGGACTCAGTGACGCACAGCGCTTCATATGTGATGCTGAGTAGCAGAGCGCAGAGACGCTCTGGACTCGGCCTCTGGACCAGCCTCTGGACAAGACTCAGCCTCTGGACTTCTCCCCATCCTTCTCTATTAAAAGGCGGGAAATTATGCGGTTATTCCAGCGATATTTTCGTGAATTTCATCATTCCGTTTACATGGCACTTTAGGCCTTTTGAAGTTCTTACTTGTTTAACACACACCCCAGCAGTAGCCTGCAATGTCATACGATTGAAAACTATTGCAGTGACCCTACTTCCAGGGTCAGGTTTCGAATGAACATTTTGTGACAGTCGTCATATGTCAAAGTATTTACGGAGCGACAAGGCCTTTTTGAAACTGCGTAGTTCTCTGAAGGTAATAAAGCGGCAGGAATGCCTGATGGTTATGTACGCTGTAAGCTGGTCTGGACTCAATAGTTCTGGACACCTATTGAACGATTAAAAAGGCAAGAAATTCGAAGAAATTTTCGCAGGTGGACCTTGCTTCACATCAGCCGACATCTTCGCTGGTTCCGACTACACTGAGTAAAATACAAGAGCAGGGATTCATGCACCACTGTCGTACATAGAAGAGAGTTTTCGTAGCTTTCAGAGCAAACACCACTGAGCTTTTAAAAGACAGAACGGCACGTAGCAAGTCTTCAAGCTAATCCCGCCTGTACGTCCGCAACACCACCACAACCACTGAGCCTGAATAAGTGTCTTGCATAGCAAGTGAGAATCACGTGAGTGGTCCCCAAGGTCCACAATTATTTCATCTGTCTGGCCGGTTTTGCATCTCGCCGTTTGTGTTAAAGGTTCTCACCATCTTCTTCAAACCATCGCGTCCTTCCCGCTGTGTTTGAAGCGAAAGCTGCACTACGCTAGGTCTTCAAGAGGCCAGCGCCAGTGCAGTCACGTGGCAGGTCATGTGACCTACTGACGTCATCACAATCTGCTCACCGTGGCAGGTGGCAACTGCCCCATCCGACTGTGAGCAACTTCCCTACCAGGGTAGGCGAAGATTAAATTGACTGGCCGAGAGACCATGCCACTTTTTAACTTCATCTGCTCATTCAGTCATGTGATCTCGAAGCACCCCATCTAACCAGCGACGCAGAGTCTGAGGTTTCTTCAACTTCGACAGCTCTCGCTTCTCAACAGGGTTAACCAAAGTTTAAACGACGGCTAATTTTTTGTATCCCGTTTTCCATTCCAATTTGCAGCTTGCCTCTGTTTTGGAGGATATTTACGGCGGGTGCTCTGAGTATCGGTGCCTTTTATTTCAGCTTCAATTTTCTCTTTCGAATTATCTTGCCACTTTTTTGTTTTTTCTAAACATCGTGACCTGCGCTTTGCTTGTATTACTTGTGTTTTGAGAAAGCATGCTTTTTTAGATAATTTTAGACGTGAGCATTTATATTTTGTTCCGAGAAAAACGCTCGCAGCGTTTGATCTGCCTGCAGCAAAATTGGATGCGATAAAGGACCGAAGTAGTCAATTCTCACATAAAGGCTTATTCGCACTTTTCCGCGAACACGTCGTACATTCGCGCAACTTCTCTGCTGTAAAAGCTATTGCGTTGACATACCGTAGCTCGTAATCACGACCAGTCATGCAATTCAATAAGGGGAAGCTCTATCTTTTCCATTTAATTAGGGGACCCGTTCAACGTAAGAAACCTATTGCGAGCGTCATCCTTTCTTTATTGCGACAATTCGCACCCAGTTTACTTTGAAGCTTCAAAGTTCTCGCACCCAGTCTAGCTGCTTCCATTTTCCACCGCGCTGAAGTTCATCAGAAAAGGATTTAGCTCGCCGACGTCGGCCTCTCGTTAAGCGCACTCGAGGGAGTAGAGTAGAGGTCGGCGGCGCCAGTACAGCTCCAGCGTCGCTGGCTATCAAACTGCGCAGCCTTATAGCTTCCACGTTTCCTCCGAGACAAACTGAGCGTAGGGTGAGGCCCGCTTTCCTGTCGACCTCATTGCGCACACGGCTGGCCGCTGCGAAACGCTTCAGCGATTTCACAATTCCTCTTCTCTCTGGACGCTGTTTCGGACGGTCGGTTTGGCAGCAAAGCGGGTGGAGGGGGGGGGGGGGGATCATCACGACAACGCTCGACGCTCCCCGGCAACAACTGCAGCAAGGTCTGGTAGATCACTGTTCGAGAACAAAGTAAAAAAAAAGTATCAGGCAGAAAAAAATGCACCACGGCCAGTAGCTGAAACAACGTTCGAAAGGAATTGGTTGGACGGCGCTTCTGGTGAGGCCAAAAAAATATGGGAGTAATTTTTAGACACAAGAGTAATAGTCTGCCTGAGTGAATCCGTTCACTGTGGTGGAAGCTGAATTGAAATCGGCCAAAGGCGAGCTGAATTCACAGACCTCTTCGCACGCAAGAATAGTTTCTGAGTGGTTGTCGCAACTGGCCAGTCTCTGTGTGCCGCCCAATCATGAATCCTTTTGTTTCTCAAGTTCAAGTAGCATTTTTGTGTTTCTGAAAAAAAGACGCATGATGCTCTGCTCGCCTAACTTCCAGGCACATTGGGCAGTGCATGTCTATTTTCAAATGGAGAAATGTGAGAACAGAACATCACAGTTGCTTGTTTCTGAACTTTTGCATGCGTGTGAGCCAACGGGTAGTTAATCATGAAAATATTTTTCGTGGCGAAACAACTAGTTTCGCCAAACTCTTAGTGTGTCCTTCTGTAGTTTCGCCAAACTCTTAGTGTGTGCTTCCGTAGTAAATATGAGTTTTGGGACTATCAAGAAAGAGCGTTGAATATAGCTTTATCCTCAGTTACAGCCGAGTGAGCATGGAGGCTTAAGGCAAAAATTGGTTTTCTTGGAACAGGCCTTTGTAAAGTAGCGCAAGCAATTTGCTGTAATCTTTGTCTTTAGCCTGGAATTCGAATCCACATTACTCTTCTTAAACGACTATTTTGTGTGAGTAGACATTAAAGAAAAACGCTGGATCAATGGACCGTTTGAATGCGTTAGCAACCAGACATGCGTTATTTCCGAAATGCACACATTACAGTTCGTTACATACAAAATAGCATACTTAGCACCAATTTATCCAAGGTAAACAGACTAAATTTCGCTATACACGGGATCAGCACGCCAAAATTTATTATATCCGATGTTAACACAAGAAACTGCTTTACATCTGAAGAGGTATACTTATGTTCAGTTTATCCAAGGTTAACGCGCTAAAGATTCTTACATCCTAAGTGACATACTAAGATTCGTTATATACGAGGCTGACACACGAAAGGTCGTTATATTCGAGGTGGCATATTCAGACTTTCATTATATTCGAGGTAATATACTAAATTCCTTACTAGTGGTGGGCCACTCGCCACTGGCTACTCGCTGACGGCGGTCACCATTTCTGCTTGCACTGACCCTGCTAATGTTAGCGCAGTAAAGAAACAATAAATGAAAACATTTGTGGTTTTAAAATGTCTTTTTGTAAAATGGGGACAGTGGAGAAATGTAGTTCTGTATTATCACAATAGTTAGCAAGTCGCATATAGGAAGCATATATTTGGCCATCAGGATAGAGTTAAAAAAGTAGTATATTTCTTTACTATTTTTTTTTCTTCCAGGACGCATCAGTACGAGGATGAAGTCTTTCGTTTTCTTGTATGTTTTCATTGTTTCCTTGACTCAATGTAAGACTTAATTTTCTTTGTACGGTGAAAATTATGCATTGAAATGGTGAATGTTGATATAGAGAGAGGAATCCTTATAAGAATGAATTTTCGCCACCGAGGGGGGTCTTCTTATTACAGAAGGCCAACGCTGGCTGCAACACATGCAGAAGAAATGTAGGTGTTGCGCGTGTATTGCTTTTTCATTTGCGTTCTGGGTGCTTTCACTTTCTGGCCATGTAATCGTTGTGGTGGCTCAGTGGTTATGGCGCTCAGGCTTTGCTTACGTTACACTCGAAAACGCTGCTGCCATGATGGGAGCGTGTTGTAAAGTAATATTCTAAACAGCATGGTCGCAGAATTTAGAGAAGCAAATGCGCTTCAAGTGAGTGGAAATTTACCACAAGCGTCATACGTTTAAGCATTCATCTCCTGGCGTTCCTTGTGCCTCTCACTTTGCGTAAAGAAAGGCTGGTTGATGCTCTCCAGTGAACTGAAGTAGTCTGATGAGTCCTCTGGTTTTATTGAGAAGTGGCAGGGTGGCTGCTGCTTTTAATCAGGTATTTGTAGTCTTTAGAACCTCCTGTATTGGTTTTGTCATCTCTTCACTTTGTTTTCGAAGGCTGAACTTACAGGTAGGACGAATAAATTTATAGGAATGCCTGATTTTTATCATCGAGTGCTGTTGCTTCAGAGGAAAGCTACCCCCTGTCAGATAGATGAAAGAGAGGGAGTGTTTTTCTATGAATAGCTCCTCAGCTTTAAGTTTTCTATAGATGATTGCAATCGCAGAGCCACAACGTATACAAAGTCTTTTGACAAGCAGGTTAGATTTTATCGATGAACGCTAAAAGCAGCTTCAAGCGTTAGCATGTTCTCTGCGTCCTTGCACAAGAGGAGCAGATGCCGAAAATTGTCGTTATTTATTTTTGCTCGATATATCCCATTGTTTGGCATGAGTATATGACGATGAAACGTAAATACACATACACAAGAGCGGGACTCGCCAGTTCTGGCACATGTAAGCTATCTGGTTCGCTAGACCAGCTACAGGTTTTCGTCGATGAAAATATGTGGCGCGGAACGGTAATCAATTCAAATGGCCGCAGGACGCTTAGCCAATGTCTGGGCGGGGTCGCCAGCTGGTCGTCCCGCTGGGCCTCGTTTAACGAAACGGCCGGCTGTTTTTGACCTTGCTATGAGAGGTGCGAAGGCTGTGCTTGTGCCAACGATAATGGAGGTGCAAGCATCGAGCAGCGTTATGGAGAGAGCGAGGGCAACGGTGAAAGAAAGTAGACAGAGAGAGCAGACTCAGACAGTCGTTTATAGAGGCTTTGCGATGCTAGAATTTATGCGGACGCAGCGTCTTGTTGCACAAATTTTGCTTTTATACTGACGTGTTTACAACTACTGAAAGTTTCTGTCACCATCATTTTTGCTACTGCCTTGATTATGTTTTCCATGCGTTCTAGCCCTTCGTAGTTTTGTTGGTATTGCGCATACTGCTCGGTCTCAATAGAAAAGATAAATCCAGAAGCATCTTTTCTTGTTATGGAAGATATTCGTGAGTGTTCTAGAATAGCGAATTTCCTTTCGACGCGACAGCCCTCGAGGCAATAACATTATTTTATGGATTGTAAACTACCTGTCATCGCAAAAACTCGCTCAGTCCTTGGTAGAGTAAGCGTTGTATTCGGGAACTTAAACTTAATCCGCCGTTTAAAGGACAAAAGGGGAAAAATTGCGACAAAGATATTACTTTAATGCTAATGAGAAAAGGCAGAATTATGGACGCAAACTAGTCGACCAAACTGGAAGCTGAGATACACATTCTTTTGTTTCTAGTCTCAACCTAATAATTGGTGATATTGAGAGGGTGTATGTTGGCAGTAGAAGCATATAAAATTGCTTCTGTCATTTTAAATAAAATTGTGGTTGTCTCGAGGCTTCACCTCTTTATTGGTTAAGGCGGAGTGGTGTTTGGTTAAGAGTGTCGCGCAAATAAATTGCTTATTGCTACCACAGGAAGTGTGCTACTTGAAGGCTTCACCTCATAAAGAGCTATAACGAGGCGGAGCATTCTTTACAGTGAAGGCTCATAAAATTTTGATCAAATGCTTAGAGGAATCTCCCAAGGTGGAGTAGATTTGTAATAAAGGAGTAATTACTCATTAGCGTCCACCCAAGCACAGCCATACAGCTACAAAGGCTAACAGCTTTCTCAGAAACTTCTTAGTTAAAGAAAAATTCCCCCGGACCAGGACGAATTGTTCTTTAACTACGAACTTTCTGAGAAAGCTGCTAGCCTTTCTTTGTAGCCGCATGACTGCACTTGGGTGGATTGCTATGTGTAATTATTCCCTTATTATATAATTTTCATGTTGCGAGTGGAATAAATTTTACCCCAAAGCATGAAAAAAATTGGCAAGTTTCATGAAGAGGGCCTGTATCATAATGCTCATTTCGGGGCACATATTGCTCTCTACTGAATAGTGATTTCTTCAGATTCAGTGTTTATTTCGCACAAAATTGAGCAGAAAGAAAAAGAAAAGTGAGCATTACAAAACGGCATGGAAACCAAGTAAAAGCGAGACTTGGGCTGCAGCCTCCTCTAGGGAACACTGATGTGGAAAAAATTTCGCTTTGTGATCTCTGTTATTCTAATGCACTCCACATAACTAGCAACTATCCGGTTACTTTTTGGTACTGACAACCTGCTATAGATTCACAACGTATGCGATTGACATTTACGGTAGAAAATATCGGCGCTAACACGTACGGGTAAACACAGCCGGCACACTAACAGTTGCAAAAGAAACGGAACGCTGGAACAGTCTTCCTTCCTAACGGTGGTTTAATCCGGAATTGCTCGCAGTAGCACAAGAGCGTTGCTACATTGTAACTTGTGCAGAGAATCAATATGCGAGCTGAATCCCGCATTGCATCCTGCATCACAGAAGTGGTCCTCCTCTTGCTTGTATTCGCAGATAAAGGTGACACGGAAAAGGCCGAACGCACATCACGTTCCTGACTATCGACTTGGTTAGTATCGGCTATATGACATGCCCGGTATTCGTTTCGTTCCTGCCGTGCTAAAGGCGACTTTTATTGAAGCTACTTATTGAAGGCTCGCGCATACTAGGCTGCGCTAAACCGAAACAAAGTGGAGACGTGAGTACTCCTACCGCATACAGAATTCTTACCGAGTTCGTTGCCCAGCCCTTCTTATTCGTGTTTCTTTCTCCACGTGCTAATCACGTAATTTATTACCCCTAGCCCTCAATGCAAACAGACGCGGAGACAGGTTGCCTAACGAAGAACCCCAGGTCTTTTTCCCTGTGCACTGCAGCTCAAACATTACGTCTCTGTTGGGGTCAGTTGTCCAAACATTGTTATAATCGCTCCGAGCACGGACCTGTTCGTTCCCTCTTTGTTAGCGGCATGAGGACAGCACGCTTACTATTGATTCTTGGCCCCGCTATGTTATCCCGGCTGTCACTGGAGCTTTGCAACGTTGGGAAACGATTTGCAACGTTGGGGAAACGACACATGGCGTCCAATGACCGAACGTCGCATTCCCAGAGCCGCTCATGCCGCAGTCAGGGGCAGTATTCTGAAAAAATATTCATTCCGTTTTCCATTTCATTCAGCCACAACATCGAAGTGACTAAAGCAACAGCAGGTGCCAACGCAAACTGTCAGTCACATAGACAGAGCGGGTATCGTCGGGGCGCCGTACCTAGCAACCTTCCTGCTGCCGCATACAGTTTGGCTGAACCTAACGAACCACGCTGCACCAAATAGTCGCACAAGCGACGCCCAGTTTCTTTGCGGCTACTATATTAGCGGTGGTGAAGCTCATCATGTGTGTGAAGCGGGTCGTCGTGCTCTGTTATTCATAGGTGTCGGCGCCGGTGCGCCAGGGAAATATGGGCTCGAGACAGGTTTATGTGAGTAAGCAGCGACTAGCGTGACGTCTTCACTGGCGCCCTGTGTCAGTGGGAGGAACGACCAATGGCAGAGGACCGAATGGAATGAAAAAGAGATGAATCGTTGCAGAATACGGCTCCAGGATAAAGAATACGGCCCCAAGATTTGCCACAACCACCAATACAACGTTCATGACAAGGACGACCGCGAACAATCCTAAAATGATGCGATCGTTGGTATTGGAGCCCGGATTACTGACGTCTGCTCTAGTTTGGTCCGCTTTGCATCGGCTTTAGCGGAGAGGAATATAGGAAATATGCAGCTTTATCCAGTGTGCCTCACTGAGAAGGCTGTAAAAGGAAGAAAAGGAAGATATTACTTGAGGAGAAGAAGAAGAAGAAGAAGAAGAAGAAGAAGAAGAAGAAGAAGAAGAAGAAGAAGAAGAAGAAGAAGAAGAAGAAGAAGAAGAAGAAGAAGAAGAAGAAGAAGAAGAAGAAGAAGAAGAAGAAGAAGAAGAAGAAGAAGAAGAAGAAGAAGAAGAAGAAGAAGAAGAAGAAGAAGAAGAAGAAGAAGAAGAAGAAGAAGAAGAAGAAGAAGAAGAAGAAGAAGAAGAAGAAGAAGAAGAAGAAGAAGAAGAAGAAGAAGAAGAAGAAGAAGAAGAAGAAGAAAAAAGGAAGATACCGCTGCGGTGGCCTTGTGAAAGAGCATCCGCCTCGCATTCGGGAGGTGCTGGGTTCGGTCCCCAGTGCCGCCGGGTACCCACCGGTTTTTATTGGGTACAAGATTTCCCCGGCCTGGTGCTCGGCTCTTCTGGGTGAGATGCTTGGGAAAAGGGCCTTGACCACAGTTGCTCTGATGGATCAGCGATAAGTTCCGCCGTCAACAACCTTAAATCCGTCTAGTGCGGTAGAAGCCCATTTGTGGCCCTTTTTTTTTATGGCTGCTACTGCAGCAGACTGATCGAGGTTTGAACCTTGATCATGAACCTTCTCACTTGAACCACGTTGGCCGAAGGGGTACCACCTTTAGCAGGCTGCGAGGTTGTCCGAAATTGGGGCTTGGCCCGCGAGGGGCGCAGTGGTGTTTACGGAGCTTCTCCCAAGCGGACACCCCTAAAGAAAGCCGGGCGCCACGCCGGGGGCCGCTTGTACCCATTTTTACCGGTGGGTGTCCGGCGGTGGGTTTCGAACCAACCACCTCTTTTTGAAACGATTACTTTCATGTTTATTGTTTCTCTCGCCCTTCTATCGTTATTGACAACCTCTTGTGACGTCGTGGTGTATGGTAGGACGGGGAATGTCATTCTTCGCATCTAGCTTAACTGGCGGTGCTGGATGTCGCAGAGGCCGCAAAAGCGCGTATTTTTTTTAAAAAGAAAGTAAGTTGTCGAACACGGGCTCCGAAAAAAGAAAACTTGTTTTTCTCATAATGTTCTGCGAACGTAATGAGAAGCACAAATATCATTTCGGCCATTCAAGATGATAGTGAATTTCAAGCGTAGGAAAAGATATTTTCTTGGGCTATACGAAGATTGAGGCGTTAAGAGAATTTTGCTCTCCGTGAAAATGTAACCATGGCCACAATGGAAATTAAGTAGATCTCTCGAAAGCATACTTCGCAATGTAATAGAAAATTTTTTTGCTGATCTTGGACTAAAATGAACTTTCCTTCTGCTGAAAAATTCTGTTTAGAGCGACAGAGTCGATTTTCTTCCTGGCCGCATGGGTATGTTTAGCCGGATGACAAATTGTCCCTTAATGAAACTTTTGCGGATTTCTTTGAAAAACTAATTTTGCCGCACTCAATTTCATCTGTGTTTCTTTGCCTTTGCCTCTTCATAATATTTTGATAACAATTGGAATTTATGCTTTTTTCTTTCACACCTGCAAAAATAAGCTCGGCACATTGTCGAAGCCGAATGCTGCATTGCACCTTTTCTTTCCTCTGTCGTAATAATCCGTTGTTTCTTGTTGAGTGAAGCTCCTCCGGAAAGGGAAGTTTGTGAGAAAGTTGGACATCGTGAAAATAATATCACGTGTTCAAGCATCAGAACGCGGCCTTTCGATACCACATACCGTTCCTTGGCTGATGATTTTCGACTTATGTTTGTTAATGAGTTCTTAGGATCGTATACAGTGATTTATCTACATAGAGCACCACGACATCGATTACCCTTTTTCAAGATACCAAGCTGCAACTCCTTGAAAACAGCTATAATTTTGTAGAAGGGGTGCAACACCTGTTTATCTGTTCTTAGAGTTTCTCGGACTATTTCTGATTTAAGCTTATTCCTTCATGAACACGTTATTGCGCGCAAACTTTAGCTCGACGCTAAGAAAACCGTAAATAAGCGAACATCAGTTTAAGATATCCATTTCTGCAGAGCTCCAAAGGCGCAGGCACGTGCGTTCTGTGCAGATAAAACCATATGGACGCTTCCAGGTCACAGCGGAGATGAGTAGATGTGCGGAAACTAGCGTATAATTACTTCGGTGTTAGCATTGTGCCCATGTATGATTATACACTTTTGACAATTTCCAAGCCAATGGACTGTAGAAGCACGGTTTCTTTTTGTCAGTGAGATAAAAGTTATTTTCGGAATCAGGTAGCAATGGATGATAAAGTTTCGGTAGAGCTCCGTTTTATATATTTTTTACAGACAACTGGTTAATGTGCCCATCTTATTTCCGCACTCTAATGCAGCAATGAAATGCAACGCAAATAAAGACATCCCGTGTTTGTCGTATTTTTTTTTTATCTGGGGAACTAACAGGCAACACGTCTGAGAGAGAGGGACCAGCTGAAAGAAAGGGTATAATAAAGTTTGAGCGCACTGAATAAGAAGGGAAAAATGAATTCCCGTCAAAGAAGCTAACGATCCACCGTGGCTGAGATACTTGCGGGCAGCCGGAAAAGGGGACAAATGCCGTCGGGAAACGAGGCGCGCTTGATCGTCGGTTTCGAGCGAACCCCTGCGTTATGATGAGGGCTGACCCCGCGGAGAGCTGTTGCACGCTGGTCGTTGTTTCCCTCTCTTCTCGAGGGCACAGGAGAAGAGAGAGAGAGGCTTGACGTCAGTAAACGCGGAAAACAGGTGCGGAAAGGGTGGAAAGTGAGACAGCTGCTATAGGCTTGTTTCGGTTTGGCTAGCGCCGCTTTTCATTAGCTATTTCTGCTCTTGCCGCGGCCATGTCATGTGTTGCCTCTCCCACCGGCCCAGTTGCAACGAGGAACGGAAGGCGGTCGGCGTACTACGTGGCGTGCACGCCGATGCGTGCTCCTCTGTTGGGCGGAACCCCGTGAACGGCAATTACGTGGCAGAATAACGGCCAGCCGCTGCCGGCGCTGCGTTCGAGAAGCCGTCCTTCTACGCCTCCCCTTCCTCGCCTCGCTTCGAACTCGTATTTTCTCGTCTAATGATGTCGTGCGCTCTCTTGTTTTCATCATCTTTTTCTTCCTCACAATATGTCGGTGTTTTAGCATTCCCGTAATCCACAGTTTCAATCTTCGGTATTATACAAACGAGAACTGCTAACATACACTGCTCTGCATCGTCCGTAAAATTACATGTGCTTGTTATACAAAGAAAAATGCGGTACGCTCACGGATGGGTGGCGCCTATACGAACGCACACGTCTAGTTATCTTCGATTTTAGGGGTGTGATCAGGGAGGTGGCGGGGGCAGAGTACCCGCTTAGCATTCTTCATTTACAGGGACAGTTCCGGCATGCAAATCAGCAAAACAGGAACGCCAACAAAGGCTATTGTTCACAGTGAACGAGGCTTTCATGTTTAGGCCAAAATGTCTTGACCTCTTTAACAACAAAATTTGGTAAGTGCTCCTGTTTTCCTGATTCACTTCAGTTTACTAGCCTACCGGGCCGTATTTAGTCGAAACTTCGATTTCTTTGTTTCGGAATGTGCAGCACGAACGTGATCATAAACCCAGTAGGATCTTATCTGTTTGAATTCCATTTTGTAGCGATAGCTACACCACGCTACCTCTTCGACCCTTCAGTATGGCGGTACTTGAGCTCCGTGGCGGAGCCGTTGGTCACGTGGTTGGTCACGTGGGTTGATCACACGGTGCAGCCGTTGGTCACGTGGTTGGTCACGTGGGTTGGTCCCGTGGTGCGGAGCAGCTGCTGCTGCCGGCGGCGCGGCGCGCAACAACTGCAACAAACAGCTGTGCGCTTGCGCCGTGTCAAGAGCGCCGAATATGAAGACGGAACACCCAGCGAAACGGAGCGGCGAAAGACTGACTTTGCAGTTCGACTGAGCAAGTTCCACTCGGCCAGCTGTAGCTATTGCGTCACTCCAGGTCTAGCCAGAGTTAAACTACAGCCATTTTAATTTGTGCAACAATTTTTATTTGGATTCTCTTTATTTTACCACAGGGGAAGTTTAAATTAAGGCGAGTTAAATTAGGGGGCGTAACTATTATGTCGTTTTTAACTGATTTTGCAGCACAGAAACAATGAATTAGACCTAAGCGGATCATAATACTTGCGATTTGTAAAAATTAGTACTGTGTGATTACTAAGATATTCGGCCACTAAAACAATTTTCGAAAACGATTTATAGTCGATGGAGTTCGGCTTTTAAGCTTGAAAAGTCACTCGAAATGTGTATTATACGCACTGTGAATCTGAATTTCACGTATGCGTTGCACGAGTCAGGGTTCAAACAAGACATATTTTTGTGCGAAAACATTTTGTTTACGTGCTTGGTGCAATTTTCGCGGACACATAACTGAGCGGATGACATGGCTAGAGAGAGAGAGAAAGACGAACGGAAAGGCAGGGAGGTTAACTAGGCGACGCCCGGTATGCTACGCTACACGTGGGAAGGGGAACGGAGGGAGAGATAGAAAGGGGAGAGAACAAAGGGAGACGATCACTTTTCCACGTGTCCGTTGGTCATTACTTGCAGGGCACACAGGGCACACACTGATAGTTCACAACCTCGCACTCAGTCCTGAGTCCTTTAAGAACTTTAAAAGTGCCTTCAAATCTGTCCTCTGCGATGAAGGCTTACTCCAAGGACCCAGTATCTTGGCTTTATTAAAGGGCCGAGGATCTAAACGGCGGAGTGTTGCAGCGAGGAGTGCACGCTCACGCTGAAACCGAGGGCAGTTAGAAAGAAGGCGTTCTATAGTTTCGGCGCACCCACAGATCTCACACGCAGGAGAGTCTGCCATTGCGATTAAGTGGGAGTAGGCATTTGTGAACGCCACTCCCAGCCACAGGCGACACAACAGCGTAGCATCGCAGCGGGAGAGGCCGGACGGAGGTCTGAGTCGGAGTAAGGGGTCTAGGTGGTGCCGACGGCATGCGGAGTTTCCAGGAGAATACCATGACGCTAAAACCTCATTTCGGCCAAGCATTCGGCCAAGCATTCGGTGGCTCAGTGGTTATCCGTTCGGCTTCTGAACCGAAAGATGCGCTTTTGATCCCGGCCGTGGCAGTCTCATTTTGATGGAGGCAAAATGCTAGCAACCCGTGTACTGTACGATGTTTGTGCACGTTAAAGAACTACCGGTTGTTGATATTCGCTCCCACCCGACTTGAGAAGAGCGTCTACTAGTTGCTGTTATCCTAAAATTAAACGTGACGTTTCCTTGCTGCCTTCAAGCAACTTGGAGTTTCCTGCTGTCCATGAAAGGTCGTTCCTGCGTCGTAGATCTTCGATTCCTTGCCGTGTTGAAGCCGACGTCGTTCAAGAGCAACTTCGTGCATCACTCAGGACTACATTAAAGAATACAGATTTCCCAGGCACAAATAAACCAAGGAACGGGGCACTGATATTTGAAAAGAGTATTCATGTAATGGGAACGAGACAATTATAACCAGACTGTAAAGGAATAACGCATTTCTTTCGTTCAAACATTCGGAAACTGTTTTTTTAAGCCTCCGACAATGCATGTACCGGGTCTGCTTACACTACGCTCTTTCTGAGATTGTTAAAGCCATTTGATTTTCACTTTCTTTTGTTTCATTGTACTCTGATTCAAGTCGGTTGCTTCACAATGCTGAATTGTGTGCTTAGAGCTGATTGCCCCCTGTGCCGTTGTTTATAATAACTGTGGAAAACGAAGATTATGGAAAACTAGAATGTACACGATTACTCGAGATGGTACGGTACGTAATCCCCTTTAACTATACTGCAATATACTCGGTAGTGTGGAGGCTTGGCGAAAATCCTACTGCTCTCGATTAATTTTGTCAATAGGAATATATGCAAGACAGGGTGGAACCACACAAAGGGCGACAGAATTTCAACGAGACTCGCCAGGGGACCGCTATCAATTTTATCTAGGATTAATATCTTTCTTTAATTTTCTTGCGGTTGATATTTTGAACACTTCCTCCTTTTTCTGTTTCCTCTTCCTATCTCTTTTTTTGTTGGTGTAGCGTCCTCAGGTATGGTTGTGCCGCTTATAGTTTGGCAGCACTCTCGGGTGCAGCTTCGGAGTGCTCTTTTTTCACTTCGGCTGTACACTTGCCGGCACGAATGCGAACTTTGTGCTTTCTGAGTGTGTTTTATTTCCATAGTGCTTACTCTCTCACTCGCTGTGTATTCTCTTTCCAGCAGTTTATACCGGTCTTCACAACTTTTTTCTAACACATCAACGTGCACAGAATTTCACAGCGACTACCCCAATGTTTCTTGATGCCGTTGTTTGCCTTTTTTTGGATAAAATCAAATAGCGGGTTGTTTAGTTTCCGCACAAACAATGAATATATGGGCGCCGAAACAAAACCATCTCTTTTTGAAAGCTTACGAAAATAGATGAATTTGTTAGAATTTTGTGCCGTATGGATAAAGCAACTTGAAATCATTCTTTGATAACAGCCCAGCTTAGATTAAATAGACAGAACGAAGTCTTCCGGTATCGCACAGGATGCCGACTATCTGAAAGTATTTAAAACGAGTTTAACGCTTGTTCGAATACCTAATTGGTTCTAGGCTTATGAAAGCTTTTACTACTAAAAATATTTTACGAAAACAATGCTCACATTAGGTCACTTTAAGGTCACTGTTTCCTTTTTTTCGGAAAAATTTAAGAAACTTGAGCATTATGCCTGGGAAACTTGAGTCTCAGTATTGTCTGACATTCTATGACGCCCGTGTTATCTTACGATGACCTTTTTATTAAGGATTTATGCACTACCTCTCCGAACAGCATGTTTTGGCGTCAAGCTAGTAAGCGAAGTTCTACAGTCAAAAACTTTTTTTTTATCGTAAGCCGCCGCAGTGGCTTAGCGGCTATGGTTAGTAGCTGCTTGTATCAAGCTCGCGGGATCAGCGAAGTGCAAAATACGCCTGTGTGATGCCTCTAAGCTAACTTGTGTCTTCCAGACGTTAAAGGTATACAGACACAAAATTTCGATCGCAAACAAACGATGTGATTTGTTTCACGGGTGTCAGGATATGCCTTGCAGCAAGTTGTAGTTGCAGGCGCTGAGTAGAAGAACATATTTTAATATGAATCTGAATATTGTCCGAGGAGCCGCTCGGCATTTCCACCCGATTTGAGTGACATCAAGGTACATTTGACTTCCAATTATTATGACGTCACGAAACTCAGGGGTTGTTCATCGGAATAACCAGTGCTTCTGGCGACGTCGACGTCACCTGGATGTGGTAGGCAGAATGTGGTATGGAGTGCACAGGGACGACTTTAGTTGTTGAAAATTGCCCATCAGAGCAGGACGCACATGTGCGTGAAAAACACACGCCGATTAAAAAGAAAGGCGTGTGTTGCTTCCGCGAATGTCCGCCCTGCTGTGTTCGACAATTTTCAGCGAGCAAAATTGAGTTACGTGTTCCAGCGCCGCCCCTGTTCACTTTTTTTCTTGTGAACGCGTTCTGCACAGCTGGTTATTTACTTTATACCACGAATAAAGCAAGAGAAAAATCGAGAAATTGATGCGTTATCGCAGTCATTACCTCTTGTTCTTTAATCATACTCTAAGCCAATACTGTGAGCACACGATGTGAGAGCTATTGCGAACTGTATACAAAAAATTAACCATATTTTCTGCTCGCGCTCTCCCGGGGGGATTCTAATTAATTAAAACCACGTCCTTTCAAAGCTATCTTCAGCAGTTTGTAGTTAGGCTACGTTTGGGGCAAAACACGTGTTTATAAATTCAGCTCATAGACGGGGCGTGTCGTACTGTTCTTGTGTCCTGAATAAGATCTGTTTCCTAAAGATTATTTTTCCATTACCCCTGTCGGCATTTGATTAGGATCACGCAACCGTTCATAAGTGCAACTTTTCCCGGTATCCTCCATTTCTTCAGCTGGAGAGGAAGAAAAAAAAAGAAAACACAACGACGTTGGGACACGGCGTGGAAGCAACAGCTTCTGTATTGAGTTCCGGGCCGTAGCTTTCCCAAAGTTTTGTCAGGAAAAATAAGGATTAGCCTGAAAGGCTGTATAGAAGCAGCAAACTGCGAAGTTCCAGCCGGGCAGCGAGAGCGACGCAGTTGTCTAAATCGACGCTTGTCACGGGTCAGTGGTGCGCGCGTGAGAGAGCCGAAAGCCCGTCGGAGAACTCAGTCTGGCGTAAACGGCCAGTTGTTAAGGCGATTTGGAGCTCTTCGTCCAGTGTGTCGTGCCCATCGAAAGCAACAGCCGTCGCCAAGTTTCTTCGTTCCTTTTGAGGAGCCGCTACGCCGTTCCCATGTAGCGCAACTGTCGGCTTTGGCAGAGCCAGATTCGGTATCGGTTGCTAGAATAGAGGACATGGTGGAGAAGGCGGCGTTCGGAACGAGTGTCGAAAGACAGCCTGATTCGTTTTTGTTTTTGTTTTTGTATGTCGCTCAGTGCTCGATCGTCTCCACTGCTCTCTCTCTCTCTCTCTCTCTCGCTTGCTTGCTCCTTTCGCAGTCTTTACATTCCGCTTTGCAATCCGATTCGTCGTGTGTTCAGTTTCAATAGAGCGCGATTCCTCTTTTTTCTTGAACTACAAACTTGCGCCAAGTGTTTACACGGGTCTCCTTTTGTGCGTCTAGTTGCGCCGATTGCAACAACTCTCGCGAACTTTTTTGAAGTGTAAAATTCGAGACACGAATGGTGCGCAGGTTGGAAAAACTTGCGGCGGCTTAACAAACGAAGTTTGTTTGAATGTACACAAGTAATATAAAATCAAGCAATCCTCTAAATTGTAACTTTTTGCTTATTGCTTCTAAAACAAAAGGTAAAGGTTATCAATTACAGCGTGCATCTAGAGAGAAAGAAAGAGGAATGAAAGGCCTTATTTGAAGCACAGCGCTCAAGTTCTCAAAATTTCTTGGGACTACTCCATTAAGTCCAGTTAGTAATAAAGTTGCTCCTGGGTAAACAAAGTGATCTTTAATCAATGAAATGTCAACCAAAATTTTTAACGGCATATATCCCGTGGACATCCTATAAGTCACTAACAGTGTGGTTTATTCTCTTCAAGAACTAAAAGAACACTTTGTAGAGTTGAAAGCATTTTTATAGCGGCGGCATTACAAGCCCCATGGGACCAGAATGCGTTGTAGGTCACAGAATTGCCCAGTGGCTGGCGAGAAGTGACGGCATCAGACCGGAGCATTCCCATTGGTTGGAGGCAAGAGACGTTACCAGACCTGACGTGATATCACTTCCGGTAAAGGCATTAATAACTCTAATGCTCTCGTATTTACAAGAAATAATAGAAAAAGGTGTCATGTGAATTTTTGAATGTTTTTACCGGTCTCTTGAGCGAAGTAAATCATTTAGTGAGAAGTGCAGTAGAGATGAAGAAGCGAAAAATAATCAGCACAAAAAAATTCTTTACGCGTCAAATTTTGCACTTGTAACAGACACCTTGTGACCTTCCCGCCTTTCTTCAGGGTAAAGAAATAACGCCGGTAGCCCTAGCATGCCCCTAGCCTCAAAAAGCCACTCCGTGGCGAACACTGGCTACTGTCACATCTGCGTCACGTGATCACTCAGGACGTATTCCGGACAACATCCGTTCCCCGGCTCATCTTGATAACATTCTCACTGGCCAGCATGTGGCCGCGGAAGTTTTCAGTTATCTCTCACAAAAGCTTCACTAGCTAGTCCTTAGACTTTGTGTAGACTTCTTATGTACTGCCTTAAGAAAATTTTTGAGGCAAGACTCACCAAACTGCTTAAAGCAACGCAGTTTACCTCAAAGAATACCACCTCGAAACCAATCGCTGCCATCAATGTATGCATTAACAATAAATATTTACCAATTATGCCACATTTCAATTAAATATATGACTATATCAGGGCGCCTGAGAGTTCCCAATAAATACAGACGTTCCCATGCATAACAACGCTCAGCACGATAGGTTAGTATCGCGAAAGTCTAGGCACCCAGGCCTATCGGGGATCCTTCTCGCTTGTAGACTTCCTTTGAAGAAGCTGTCTGATCATAGCTATGTTTACTGTAAGGCTGTCTCCATTTATCGCTGTACACACGCCCACTCCTCATGTAATGTCTCAGATTAGGACCTTTGAGATATCAATAAGTAACATAAATGAAAAATGAAAAGTTAATTGGTAGTTTGAGAGAAAGGTGGAAGAGAGAGGTAGTGAAGGACCAGGCAATGCATTTAAGGTGTCTGAGCGCCACTGGACACATGGTTTTTGTCCCAGCGGTGACATTTCGATACGTTGCAGTCATTATTACCAGCATTTGATTTTCCTACCCCTTTAGGGCTTGCCATTCACCAGCGATGCTCTCACCATTGCTGTGCAGCATGGCATTCGGATCGGAGATATAGATTGTGAGCACCTTGCAGAGGCACCCACTCAGGAATAGATGGAAGATAGCATTCACTAAGCACTATAGATGGAGATAACTTTCTTTGCGCGGTGTTGCTCGGTGACCGAGTGAAAATGCCTTCCGTGGCCATTCCGAGACGTCGAACCTTCGTCTGATTTCTGGCGAGAAAATAAAGTGCGCTGCTTTGTCCGAAGAATCTTGATGAAAGGATGCAGGTAGAAAAGCGAGAAGAAAATAGGTGTTGTCCTCAGCAAGCAGTGTTATCGACAAAGCCGCTACATAGAAACCGTCGCAGTCTAAGAAAACAATCTATCAGTAAAGTCGATTGTGTGACCCAGAAGATCAGAAACACCTACAGTAATGAGGAGAACGCCGGACAACATATCTCATTCAGAAGAACTAAGGAGTGTACGTAAGCAAGGAACGCTTAGTGCGCTGACAACATTGATCTTCAGTGACTACAATGGAAGGTTGCAACAGCAAGCCAGTTGTTGGTGTTTGCTATTCCGCCCTTTCTTGCGTTAAGCGGTTGTCATTTGTTACCAAGAGAACGAGAATGTACTACTCCTTCAAATCGTAAGGCTTGATAGTGATTCAAGAGCAGTAAATGGTAAAAATAACCAGAACTTGCTTCTCTTACCAGGTTTCGTTGTCGGCAAGGCTTCATTAAGTACCAGTGCCACGATATGGCCAAGATATGGCCAAGATATTCGCTCATAATTAAAATAGTGTCTACCTCGACAACGAGCGGTGAACATGTCCAACCGTTTCTTCTTTTCTTTTAGCCTGAATATTAGGCATGTTCTATGCGCAGTGAACTCTTTCGATTTGCCTATAACGCATTGCTTGCTTCTTTTCTATGCTCCAAGACCTTATCCAACACATATTCTTGCGCTGTTCTTCCTTTCATCTGTTTCTGAGGGGCTCCCTAGCTTCGTCCTTAATTTCGCACAGCCTTACTACCAAGAGAACAGTTCACATTCTCAGGTGTTATAAAAGAAATAGAGGGTATTACGCTTGGACAAGGACCATATAATAGAAAAAATGAGGAGAGAAAAACCTCCTCTCTTCAATTCTCTCTCATGGTAAAATCGCAGGGATAGGAAACGCTGCGAAAGTGCTATATACTGAGATTAGGATAGAATCCTCATGATCCTCGCGTTCTAGTTATCTTCACTCTATTTTAGCATTATTATTTCATCTTCCTAGAAGTTTCTTAGGGCTATAAACCATCTGGTTAGTTGTTATAAGCTCCTTGTAAAGTGAATTATGATAACGTGACAAAGCTTCATTTTGTTAGGCCAAGAGTATGTAGGACTTTTTTCTGCACTTTTTCCTTCTAAGAGTCTGTTCAGTCTGATATTAGGCCTTTTTTTATTTCCTGTTTTATGCAGCTGTCTCTATGCGCTTGAAAAACACGGGCTCTTGGAATGTTTGATGAGTGCATTTCTGGTAACGTGCTGGAAGTTTCTCTTCATTCAGTCTCATTCATACTTTTTTTTTGTGTACAACGTAAGAGGCTGGAGTCTAGAACGCATTTGAATGTACACTCGCTTCAAGCTTTGATAAAGTTAGTTAACAGACTGCATTGATTTTGCATTTCTTTAGCCCATGCAAATTTCGTGGTACTCTCTCATTCTCAGTGGGTGTAGTGTTCAGCCTAAATTGTTGCAGTTATTGTTCTCTGGTAGTGCACCGACTTTCCTTGCACACCCCTACACTTATAAAGAGAGGCGAATTTTTTTGTTTTACATTTCAGTAAAAAAACACCGCTTCCCGAAAGTTGTGATAAAGAAGGCCCACAGAGAGGGGTTTCTTTCCTTTCAGTGGTACGTTCACCTGATAATAAATTATGGCTGCGGGCATTTCAATCGCAAAACTGCAACGTTTGTTTAAGGTATTCTCATTCTTATGCCAGCTTAGCGAAAAAAAAATTAATGACTGTTTCAGCCAAAGATGCTGTGAAAGTACACCCGCTTGCGTGTCAATGGTAAGATCCAGCTAGCAGACGAAGCATTTTAGATTTCGCTGTTGATTACCGAAAGAAAAGATAGTTCACATCTGGAAATCTTGCATACTTTCACGACAGTCAAGCAGAAATGTACTAATACCGCTCTGCACATCCGCACGCATTTTTCTTTCCTGCAGATTTAAATCAGGCAGGAAGACCTACCCATTACACACTACGGAAGCCGCTTTTATGCTGGGTGCTTTTTATTTTCGTCAGTTGGCTGACTATGAGCTAGCCAAGCCTCGCTTCACCCCGGCCTCCAGATTCACAGCATCTAGCGGTGCTGCGACTCGCTCCTTTCATTTAGTGTTAAGCTAAGTGAAATCAATATAAAACGACCAGGACGAACGCCTCACTCTAACGAGATTTATTTTTGGGAACGAGCAACGAAGACAACTTTCTGCGCATACACCAAAACCTGAATGATAGAAAAAAATAAAACCCTCACTCATTTTTTCACAGCCGGCAGGCGCCTGATTTCTGGTTTGGCTACAATCTCTATGTAATAAAACCTAGTAGGCGCATTTTGCCACTGAAAATATATACCGAGGTGTCAATGATTTAAGCAAGCCAATTCTTTTGGTAAAAAAGTGGTAGGGTTTTACGGTAGTTAAACAGTTAAAGCGAGTAGACGTGCGAAAGCATGTGTTTAGCCTGGTTGGCTCATGACTGCTTTTCCGGGTCGTCGGCTCGGCGGGCGATGATAATAGTTCGATAGTAGCATTAGTTTATGAAGACGACGATGTGCAATGCACAACGCGAGAGAGTGTATATTAGTTCGATAGTAGTATTAGTTCATGAAGACGACGGTGTGCAGTGCACAGTTCGAGATGTGTTGCAGTTTAACACGGGACTGATAGGCTGCGGCGATAGCATAGTTCTGCGGCGATAGCATAGTTCTCTCCTGCAATCGGCAGCGAAGCCGATCTGTTCGTGCTGCCGTGAGTTCGAATCTGAGTAGCGGGAGTATTTATGGTTTTTATTTTTTATTGTTTGGCTAAGGTCATTCTCAAGGTCAAGCGTCACAGAAACTCGGTGAGCCGGTTTGACCTCCTGAAGTAGTGCTTACTGGCTAAGGTCACCCTCAAGGTCAAGCGTGACACAAACTCGGTGAGCCTGTTTGACCTCCTGAAGTAGTGCTTACTGGCTAAGGTCATTCTCAAGGTCAAGCGCGACACAAACTCGGGAAGCCGGTTTGACCTGCTGAAGTAGGGCTTACTGGCTAAGGTCATACTCAAGGTCAAGCGTCACACAAACTCGGTGAGCCAGTTTGGCCTCCTGAAGTAGTGCTTACTGGCTAAGGTCATTCTCAAGGTCAAGCGTCACACAAACTCGATGAGCCGGTTTGACCTCCTGAAGTAGGGCTTACTGGCTAAGGTCATTCTCAATGTCAAGCGTCACACAATCTCGGTGAGCCGGTTTGACCTCCTGAAGTAGGGCTTACTGGCTAAGGTCATTCTCAAGGTCAAGCGTCACACAAACTCGATGAGCCGGTTTGACCTCCTGAAATAGTCCATTCGCACCAAAAATGACTCCAGCAATTCGCGTTCGCATCCTTGTTCCCGCTTAGAATTCTTATTTGCGTCAGTCTTGGGTCAAAGATTGTTGATAATTACAAGATAGTCAGTGGCTGGGGGTTGATGGGTATTATGATTGTTTTCTAGAAAACGTCCGTGTGCTCCTGCCCTGTCAGTCAAACTGGCTTATGTAAACTTTTTTACATGTAAAGAGGACTTCATAAATGACCCCGGTGGCACATATCATGGTGGCACACTTATCCAACTTACCTCATACCTCTGCAACGCTTTCAAATACTAGCAATATTAAATTTTTCTAGACTAAATCGTCTAAATGACAAAATGTTTGTAGAAATTCGGGTATTAAATTGTCTGCTTTGCGCAGCTATAAGTTTTCGGTTGTTAATTAGTATATGAACGCCTAACTCTCCTAACTCTCCCATTCATCTTATTCATTTTGCCTGTTCAAACACAAGAAATGGTGCTAACGGTAATTTTAACCTTCCAGTCCATAACAAAAGATCTGGTAAAAGATTAATTAAGTTCATTCGAACGAAGGTGTAGAACGCATTTTCAATAGAAATAAAGCTCGCGAGAAATTTTAAGCTATCCTCGAAGTTGCTTTTTTGCAGATCCAAGTAAGGACGTGATTTCGCTATCTGCATCTTGTTTGATTTCAATATGTGTGCTTCGTTGAAATGTGGTTTCGCGTTTTCCTCATGTGGTCATTCAAATGTTTTGTTTTTGTATTCGACCAGACACCGGATGATTTCGAGGACTTATTTCGCTGTTTGTATTTTGGTTAAATCTTAGTTAAGCATTTATATTGCAGTTGAACAAACTTCTTGTTTTGTATTTTGCCGGATACTAGCCATATAGTCTATCGGTCCAAATATTGTGCACAAGTTTTTTTTTTAATGAACAAATAATACTTCCTTCGAATTCAATTGACAAAGAAAACAGGAAGCGAGAACAAGCTGTGTTCAAGAGTATCAGGGACATGTTCCGTTCAAGACCAGATTGTTCATTCTTTGTGTTGAAGAAAATCCGGGCTACCCAGTGGGTGGCGTAATTCTTTGGACTGCCTGTAGTGAATGTCTGGTTATCCGAGCCCACTGACCTGGAGAGTCGCTAACCTGCTTGCCGCCGTATTGTTTTGCTTTCTCTCTCTCTCTTTCCTGACGCTCTTTTATTTACGAAGAGCCGGCAGGAAGACAGGGGAGGGGGAGATAGCGAGCCCTTTTTGCTTTTTAGCGCATCCTGGGCAAAAGCAGCGCCTCTTGCAGCTGAAATTGGCATCTGGCGGTCTGCAGTAAAAAGATACACAAAGGAGTTCCAGGGCACGCACGTGTGAGTTCATGCACTGGCTTATTGGGACGGACGTATTTCAGCTTCGCCCTTGGTGCGGGACAGAATAGACTGGTGCGTTCTTGTACTAAAGAAGAAAGTAGTTAAATTGTTCCTTAGCTCGTTTTGCCGGTTGAATGCCTTTTTTAGCTGCCACTTTATTCATTTCAAGTTTTGAAAAGAAGGCTAGAGTACTCGCAGTGCGGTCGAAAGCGATGCTGCCTTTGCAACCTTACAGTGTAAGGGTCAAGCATTCGACAACAACCTATGCAGTGCGCAGTGTAGAATTAAACGCTCATATCTCGGGGGCGGCACGATCCAGGTCGAGCTTCCTGTCATCATCATCAACAGGCAATGACAAAAGCGTCTTTCAACAATTCTCTAATCAGCCACGTCCTGTGCCGGTTGCGGCCACACTCTTCCCCACACATTTCTTGACACACCCCCTCATCTGATTATGCTGCCTACCTTTCTACTCTTCTATTCTCTGCCCTAGAGAACCACTGGTTGTTCATTCACCGCATTCTAGGCCCTACTTGTGCCCATTTCCTCTTTAATTATTTCAGCTGGATCACGAATTCGTATTTGTTCCGTAACCCACGCTGCTCCCTTCTTTTAATGTTGCTCTTATCATTTTCCTCTCCATGGGTCACTGCTTTGTAGTCCATTAATTTCAAGCCATGTCTTTAGTCTTCAAGTTTTGCTCTCACAGTTGACGACTAGGTAAGATGTAGCTATATGTTTTTTTGTAGCATGTAATCTAAATAAAATCGTACCCAGGGCTGCATTTCGAAATGGTTGTCCACCAACTGAGGGGTATAAAAGCACGACAGGCATCTGAGTCAACGCACCTTTTCCTAGCAGATTACGGCTTACCGGCGCAAAGGGAATTAAAGGAACGAAAGCATAAACGACATGCGTTCTTACACTCGTTGTCGCGAATTGCAGTCGTTCTAGTCAGCTCAGTGCTGCTCTCACATCAATTCGTAGTAGCAAAGAAGGCTGCACATGCAAATTAATTTTCCGTAACACCGGGGAGATGAAAAGAGAGCGTGGAGAACTCTCGCCATTTTCTCTGCCTTGTTTTCGCAGAGTATCGATTTAAACTTCAAGATCTTATTCTCAGCGAAATGTTCAGAAAGTGCGGCAGTCGTTGGACCCTTGAACAAAACCGCCTATAAAGAATAAAGTTATCCGAGAAGATAGGCGTCAGAAACTGTCTAACGATGGAAAAAAAAAACATTTCCCTCTTCACAGGGTATGCACGTCCTAGATGCTTAAGGAAGTCGAAGAACTCAGAAAGAGATTGTTAGATTTGTTGTGAAAATTGATCGTACCTTACACGGTCGAGGTCAGCCTGAAAGAAAAGCGAACCTGTCGCTTATTCCCCACCGAATGTTCGTCACTCTACGCTGATAGATTTCTAAGCGTTCCTTTTTTTAATATTTTTCCCTCGAGCTTGTGCCTTGCATGAAGGAAAAAAAGGCACTGAGATGTGAAACCGAAGATTCTTTTTCGGGCCAGCGTGGGATCTTCGTACCATCTAGAAAGTAGGATCTGGAAGCTAGAATTGAACATGCATCTCATTTCTTTTGTAAATTCTGCCGATATCTGTTTTATCTACCGACTGCTTATTTTCGCTTCCAGTGATCCGCTTTATTTCTCTTTTTGCTAACAGCACAGACTGTATAAACGTGAAACTCAGTGAGGGATCTGTGCTATAATGGTATTTACAAGAGAGCACATGGCGCCAATATTTTCGAAACAAAGCAAGCAAAAGTTCCAGGAAATTGTTTCACGATGTCATTAAGTTGAACTCCGCCAAATGCAGTTGATGAGTGAAGTGACAGCACTCGCTGAGTCTGAGGCCGGGTAGATCCACAAGAACGAAACGGCGCCATTAGCTCGGCTGTTTCTTGCGTGGAAACGTTTGTATGTGCACTGCATTCCAGCAGAGTACTTTGAAGCTTTTACAGCTTAATTCCGTGCTAGCCATTAGTGTGCAGTGAAGCGCAACATTTCTATCCATTTTCTAGTAATTAATCTCTCTTTTTCAGCGTGTTCATTTATGGCAACAAGAAAGAAGATCTACAGGCGCTGCTCCTCGCTAACAAGAAGGCAAGATAAAAAATACCTTTTAACGGTGATACGACACAGAAAAAATGCCTACTTGTGCTTTTACTACGTATGTTACGTCAGAATTGGCGCAGCATAGCGCTCCAAGTTACAGGCAAGAATTCAGGCTTGTATTTAGACGTGTTAAGTGGCACTCATGCATGCCAGCTAAAGGCCCAGCACAAGTGAAAAATAGGCTCAGCATCATGGTTGATTTGTTTCCAATTATGCATTCGTTTTGTTCGCCATAGTTTTTAGAATAGAAGCAAGCGAGATGAATTTTGGCGACGTTTCGTTAGGCACCTTTGAGTAACATGCCTTTGGGTGCCTTTGGGAACCTTACAGTACGCTTCGCTACTTGGATAAAAGGATAAACTTCACGTGGGATTTTCCTCAGACGCAACAAAAAGAATATTTTCTTCCATGTATTTTCACTCTGAAATGACAGCGTATGGGACATATTAAAAACTAAAATCATTCAGAGGCTGTGTGAGAAAGCCCTTCGCCTCATGCTTTCGTATAAACTGCAGCAATGAATTCTAGGCAGTTTATTTCAGTTTCCTAAAATAAAGACATAACCAGTCTCATAGAAAATCTTTCATGGAATCAGCACTAATAATTACAAACAAAACACATCCAGTAGAGAAAGGCGAGCTATAAAGTTATAATACAGCCGTGACTAATGAATTCACTGTGGGATTTTTTTTTTTTGGTGACGGGCACACAGATTCAGCAATTAAGGCGCGGTGAAGTGGAGCGTCTGTGAAGGATAACTTGTGGGGAATTTTTGAACATGTTAATGTTGAAACATTGCTCCGAATATGGACAATCATCTGACGCAGTCAATTTACCCAGGGATTTTTTGTCCATCTTTGCAAGGCGCAGTGTCCGTGCATTTCATTCGCACTAAACAGTTTTAAATTTAGAAAAACCGAAATGCGAAGTGACTTTAAAACGTGATTTCTATATTTTACTTCTCTGCTCTTGGTAACAGATTGGCATTTAATTTGAGGGGAGTAGGAGTAGCTGGTCCGGACTTTTAATTAATGCTACGAATATTACAGGCGTGAAGAAAACATTGGGTTGCAAAACAATATCTTTACTTTGCGCGCAAGAAAAATTTTAGATGTGGAACTTCCATTAGGCGGTAAAGTTTGCGAAATTTGAAATTTACGTTAACGTCACACCGCATTTCTTCCGAAAACTCACTGAGCAGTTTAGCTTTTTGAAAAGCTTCAATTTCACAACTTTAAGGAAGAATATATTGCATTACCGAGTATTTTTTTTCTTTTGATAAAAACATATTGGTTCTAACGTGCGACTACCTGATTTTAAATTATTTTGGTTTCACCCGTATGAAAAACAATATAACCGGTTTTGAAACTTGCATCACTGATGTCGTTTTGCATTACGTTCACGTTTGGACACATCTGCACACCCTCGTGATCCAACAGGGGAACGCGCAGATATATGGGATGGAATGAGACAGCAGCAACGCGAGGGCGAAGCGAGCGAAACGCAGGACACCACAGTAAGCTAACGGCGGTGCCCTGATTGCGGGTTCTTTGGAGCGAAAGAACTCGTTTCAAGGAGATCCCCAGCTTCCGCGTTTTCGTACCGCTCGTTGAGCGCACCAATATTGTGCTCGGCTCTTTACGATGACCCCCCCTCCTCCCCCCCTCCCCCTCATTTTCTCCCTTCACCGCTCCTTCACCCCTCTGCTCGTTCGAATCGCTGGCGCAGTCGCCATTTCTCCAAAGCTACCCTGATTTATGCGGAGGCATGAGATCTCTCTCTCTCTCTCTGTCTTTCTCTCTCTCTCTCCCACTTTCTCCCCTTCCCCTTCTCTTTCCTTCTTTCCCCGTCTTTTCACTCGGCATTCTTCCACATCTTTAGCGCCTCTTCTTCAGACCCCTACGCTAGCAGTTCCGAGCGCATAACTATGCCTGTGCGAAAAAAAAATGGAGAGTCTCTTTCAATGACGTTTAAGGGCGTTTTTTTCTTCAATTCCGCACGCCTTTTTATTTTATTTTTTTCCTCTACTTCCACGCTCGATAGCGTACACGTTTTATGCTAAGCTGTGCATTTCCAGCATACTATTTCGAAAACAAGAAAAGAGATGGAAATGAGCGTGTTGTGCTTTTCAGCGCAGCAGATATTGTGCGAAAAGAACTTCTACGCTTAGACTCACGAGCGAAGTCTCTTTTACGAAATATTGTGTGTAAGCATCGATAAATTTATATGATTTGAATGCAGCGGAAGGAGGCAGGTACGATTCCCTGAGTAGGGGATTTACGGAATCTCCCGAAACGGATTGGGGAAACACGCTGGCTAAGCACCGGAGGAAAAAAAAAAGACTTTCAAGCTTTCGATCTCGCTTAGCGTTTAACACTTTTGACAATTTTACGATTGATAAATGTCTAACTTACCACATTGCAGATGCAGGTCACGAATACATTTTCTAATACCATGATAGCGAACACCTGCTTCAACGAATGAGAGCAGACATAGGAACATTTGGATGGCGATTCCGTCTGTGCGGCGGCAAGATCTCCTTGATGCGCCTAAATATCTGCGGTTGACTCCCGATAACAGGACACAGGAAGGTGCGAAAAATATATGTTCGAATAAGGCGCAGTTCGCATTAGTTAAAGAGGGACAGTTTATAATACATTCGGTGTTGACGCCACCAAGTCGTCTTCAGTTGGTATAAGCCTGCGGCCGCGGTGGCTGAGTGGTTACGGCGCTCGGCTGCCGGCCCGAAAGACGCGGGTTCGATTCCGGCCGCGGCGGTCGAATTTCAATGGAGGCGAAATTCTAGAGGCACGTGTACTGTGCGATGTCAGTGCACGTTAAAGAACCCCAGGTGGTCGAAATTTCAGGAGCCCTTCACTACGGCGTCTCTCATAGCATGAGTCGCTTTGGGATGTTAAACCCCCATAAACCAAACCAGTTCGTATAAACCGGAACTTCTAATTAAGCGAGGTCAAAAAAACGAGAGTCCATTGAACAATAACAACGAGAACTTGGATGTTGGTCACCGTTATTTTCTGCACATTTTTTTTAAGCGCCAAGGTCAGTGGTATATTCATCACACGCATAAACAAGCACTAGAAATGGCGAATGCACTGCTTGTTTTAACACGGAAGCTTAGCTCAGGCAGCGGGCGTTCCTCGCACGGAGGCAGACCCAAAGACCGGCAAGTCGACACAATTGATTCATCGACGTCGCTACTAAACAAGCGTCGTAGCTGGCAATACGTGGTGCTGCCCGGCCGTGCGGTGACGGCGCCGGGAGGCCAACACCGAGGAGCCGGAAAAATCAATGGCCCCGTAAACACGGGCCGCCTGTTCTCGCCCGCCCACCTCCGCACATACTGGGAAGCCTGGCGTATCGCGGTCCGTGCAGTTATGTGCAGTGTGTCAGACGCTACTGAACCTATTAGGACGAATCTCGATGCCAACAGCATCCTGTCTTTTAACTAGATTCGGCAAATTCATGCGTCCTCGGAAATCCGTACATTTTTTTCCCCATGTTGCCTTGGTATATCTGTAAATATCATTGTTAATTATGTAAACTAGGCTGCTTTCTTTTCTTGTTTTCTTATTATAATGTACAGCTGGTAACTATAATTTTTAGCGTTGTATATTTAATTGTATTATCGGCCGCCGCGGTGGCTGAGTGGTTACGGCGCCCGGCTGCCGGCCCGAATAACGCGGGTTCGATCCCGGCCGCGGCGGTCGAATTTCGATGGAGGCGAAATTCTAGAGGCCCGCGTACTGTGGATGTCAGTGCACGTTGAAGAACCCCAGGTGGTCGGAATTTCCGGAGCCCTTCACTACGGCGTGCCACAAAGCCTGAGTTGCTTTGGGACGTTAAACCCCCATAAACCATACACCTTAATTGTATTATCGACTGTGTACCGTACCTGCGCTAAGCTGCGTTGCGTATATTCTTGTGAATTCTTGCCCCCTTTTATTTTCCTTCTACCAAAGAAACCAGCCATTGCGACTGTCAGGCACCGGCTATACTCACATCATAATAAATAAAAGAAACAGCCAAGCTTAACTGTCATAGGTGCAATTGTTGCCCGTAAATATTGTTTCTTGCTAGTGTCATTGCGTCTTAGCCCCATAACCAGATATTTTATGCAACGAAGAATTTGATCTTGGACACATCGTGGGTTATTAGGTATCGCGCATAACTGCTTTGCTTCAAGGAAAAAAAATCACCATACTTTTGTTTCATTGCTGAGTGGCTAAAGTTACGTATCAGTCTGCACTGATCTCACTGTGAATATTTAGCTCATTAAAATATATAACTTTTTGTATCCTTCTCTGACGCATGCACCCTAGATGCTCAGGTGTGAGGTGTCAGCTAAGTACTTTTAAGCTCATTTTGTCAACTCAACTGCCGCATGTACCACCTCCTGGGTTAGCATCTTCTTGATAGCTTCCGTATCTGACATTCTTTGGTCTTCAACTTGCTAGGCATAATCAGTTCCTGCTTGCAGTTGGTTCTCTTTATTATTTTGTATGTTCTGTCTTTAATAAATGTAAGCGCTCAAATGCGTTAATATGACGTTAAACAAGAGAAGTCTCGCCACCAAAGTATTCAGAACGACCTCGTTGTCGTAAAAAGAAAAAGAAATGCGTTAAAAATGATGTACAAGCGAAAGGTTTAAACTCAAGGACGCTGAGCATTCAACTTCAAAGCTCATGCTCTCTTGTCTTTCTTATAACGTTGTAAAACTCGCACAGCGCTGCTTATTTCTCTTTCTTTCTTGTTGTATCGTCTTTCGTCTGTTCTTTCCTGTTTAGTTCTTTATATTAAAATATGAATCACCAACGTGTCAAGCTAAACAAATCTTTTTCTGACTCTATGTGATCTGGCCTTTCGTGCCTACCGCCTTCACGGAAAAATGCGTTGAGGATGCGTACGTGTCGTGGCTCCCTGTAAAGGCTGCCCGCCTATCGTAAGCACTAACGCAGCCTCAGTTTCCCGTTCCCTACGCTTCGCCAACGGTGCACCGAACTTTCGGTCGCACAACGGGAGCACGCTTTGCCCCGGAGGCCAGTTTCCCGGCAGTGCGCTGACGGCTTCCGCTCTGACTTCGTCGGCCGCGCGGCCCAACTGCTTGCAGCGCCAGGCGAGCGCCGTTCTTACCTTGCGTAGGGCCTACGTCCTGCGCAGCCCGAGGCGGTGTGGCGAGGCCCCAAACGTGGTTACCCCCTTCTTCCCCACCCTCTGCTCGTCGCCCACCAAGTACATTGCACTCTGTGGGCCGTTTGCTATCGAAACACTCCCCCACCTTTATGTCACGCTATCCTGCTTACCTTCCAATTTCGAGCTTGTCTGACGCCTTGCCTTCTTTGCTCTTGCCTTCTTTGAGGAAGCCCTTATTGTGTTAGCTTTTTTTTTTAGTTTTCTGGTTACCCTTGCGCTTCTGCCGTAGGTACAAGGAGAAACTGCAATGTGCTAAGGTCCTATTACAGTCTACCCATTTCTTCTTCTGTAACTGGCTATCTGTGTGCGCAAGGAACAATGGCTGAGCAAATTCCTTTTGCTGTGTGAAAGCCTGAAAGAAAAACAATTTGAATAATCTCGAAGTTCGAACCTCTGTTTGTCGTTCTTCAGAAAGACACAGATAGTAACCCGAAGGTTCTAAACAACGAAGCTCACTTTAACTATTTCCGACTTCAGAGCAAAATACTGATTTCATTTGTGAAACATTGTAATGCAAAAGTGATCTACCTGCATCGATTTTCATTTAATTCTGTAAAAAGCTTCAAACTTGGTGCGCTGTTTTCTTTCTTTTTTTTCTGCTCTGTTTTGAAACTGGTCTGGTGGATTTGGTTCTGTGTCTAGCGACTTCCTAAAAGAAATATATTCAGTGCGACAACGATAATCTCTCCTCAAACTTCTTGGCAAATTAGGAACGGCTACAGCTCGCACTGGCTAATAAGGGACCATTTCAAGATGTTGTCCGGCATTGTTTATCTTGAAATAAAGGAGCTGAATTAAATAGTTACCCGGTAAAGTATCTCGCACACTACAGCTGTTCAAAACTTGTTCGTGCCCGTCACACTGTCGGTCACACTCACCTAGAGCACACAGAAAAGAGTAAAAAGGGAGTGAGCTGTCCACTTACAAAAATTTCTTTAGACAGTCTATAGACTGTCCTTAGACTTCTGTCTGTAAATTCTATAGACTCTCGATAGACAACCCTAGAGAACAGTCTATAGCTAATACAAATCCTATATACAGTCTACAGACAATCTATAGATTTATTGCCGTACACTTTTAGTTGACCTTTATCTATAGACAGTCTATAGACTATAAATAGACCAAAAGAAATATCTATAGGAACCTAACAGAGCCTATAGTAAGTCTATAGACTGTCTGTAGACCATCATTATAATTGAATTCTCTAGCGCACTCCCTTTTAAAAACGGGTGTGCGCTGGAGAACTTTTTGCTCCCCTATAGGCGTATTCGTGTTTAGAATGTATGGTGTCAAGTATTGCAGCCAACCACACATCGCATTGTCAGTCTTAATGACACTGAAAATTCGCTTTGTGGTCTGCTGGCTTCAGTAGTATAGCTCTTGTCCCAGGGCTAGCGAATCCTCTCGAAAGCTGATAGCGTCGGTTGAAACCGGTCTCCCTCGGTCAATCCCTTTTGCTTGCGCCTTAAGTCGGTCGTTCACAATAGATGTGACTGACGTGTTCATCTTTTTAGTCACACTTTCAAGACGTTAAGGGAAGTTAACTCACTTAACCAGAGCCGAATTTCAGTCCTTAGTTGTTAAGGAGGCCTTGGTCATGTACGCGTAAGAAGGTCGTGCTCGTGTGTAAGTTCTTCCATGGGACACATGACAGTTAATGCGTCGGATGGCACAAATTGGCGGTGGTTTAGCTCTGGTTAAACCTGGAGTGACGCGATAGCTACAGCTGGCCGAGTGGACCTTGGTCACGTGACCAACCACGTGATCAGCCACGGCGCTGTGCCGCCGGCAGCTGCTCCGCACCATGTGACCAACCACGTGACAGCGTGGCGGCGCCGCCACGCTGAAGGCTCGAAGTGCTGTCGTAATGTAGCCATCGCTACAAAAAGCAAAATTGGGGCCGAGAAAGATATTTAAAAACAAACTTGCCGGGCCCGCAACCGTCAGTGTCAGGCAACAGTGGTCATGCGACAATAGGTAACGTGGCCTTGCACAAGACCTTGAAGAGGGGCCTGTAAAAGCCGACGCTGCGTGTAAAGCTTAACGCCGCTCCATTCTGCAGCGCCAACGTGGCTCCAAGAATCTAAATTAAGTAATACGCTGAGCACAGTCGCAGTGCGCGCTGTCGCGATCACTGTGCGCCGGCCAGCAACGCGAAAGGCAAAGGGCTCCGCTAAGTGCCCAGCACGCGCTGCCTTGCGTGTTTGCCTCGGCGGCGTTATCCCGGCGTGGCGCGGACGGACCGGGCGAAAGAGCGGCGACGTTAATTGTCTTTGGGGAAGATGATGAACGACTCGTCGGTCACGGCTTCTCGGCTGCTGCGCCAGCGGCTCCAGGAAGCGAACTTTCCTCCCCATCCCCTCACGGCCTTTATCGCCCTTCTCGCACATGGCTTGGGCGCGAAGAGAGAGGAGGAAAGAACGGGCGGAAGACCAACGCCCCCCCCCCCCCCTCCCCCACCCACCCTCCCGCTTAGGAGACCGGTGGGGATTCCCTCGAAGCGGCACGAATTGGCTTTGTTTCTGGGACATCTCAACTTGGATGGACGCGCAGCACCTCTGTTCTGGCTCAGCACTTCCGTGCAGTGCGGTGAAGGTCAAATGTGAAATCTGTAATGCTTTTCTAGCGTTCTGGAACAGTGGCTAAAGCAGTCATCGTCGATCTGGTTATTTCACCTTATCTGCGTACACATGGAAAGCGTGTTGCTTTATTTAGACATTCCCTGGCTGCCTATTTTATCAATAGATGGCGCTTGGCCAGTGGCCGAGAAGATTCTCGGCAACTGGCCGCGGCGACCGTCGGCGGTGAAGGCCTCCAAGGCACTGCTCCGCTTCTTGATAACTTTGGCCTGCACGATAGGCTGTGATGTTACCGAACGCTTGCTGACTTTGCATGCTGAGATCAATTTCCTGCTACTCTCTTTTCTCCTTCATTTTTTATACCTTCACCCCTTTCCCCTCGTGCTGGGTAGCAAACCAGTGGTCCTTACGGTTAACCTCTCTGTCTTTCCTCCTCCTCCTCCTTCTCCTCCTCCTGATTCATACAGCGTAAGCTCACACTGCGACGGAACCTCGTTATAACAAAGTTGAAGGGGCCCGGCGATTATTTCCTTATAGCCGTATCTTCGTTACAGCTCGTGTTGACCGAGCTTCCAAGGGGAATTGTCATTCTTTCATTAAATCCAATATTTCGTTATAAACTCTTTCGTTATAACGGGGTTTGACTATATACTCACAACGGAAAGCAACATATGTATTGCCTGTTGCTCCCGTAAATAAAAGACGAAAAGTTTGTTGCAGGCACTAAGATATCTCTTAAATTCGGGAAGGCGAAAGCCGTTGGCGACTCATTGCACTGATTTGAATTTGAGCGGTGACGTCACTCTGCGCATGCGCAGGTGTTGCTTGGCGGCGGATCACACCACCCGCCACAGTGGGCAGTTTGCTCACAGTCCAGTTGGCAGGTTGTGATCACGTGGCAAGATCACGTGACCAAGGGTGTAACAGACGGCCAAGGTCACGTCACCTAAAATGTAACGGACGGACGCGAGTATGAGCCATTAAAGCCTGTCGCCTTAAAATTGGCGCAAAGTGTTAAATTTGTTCTGCGTGAATAACATCGCGAGTGTTCATAGACACCTTTAGCATACCGTATACCGTGTTATCTTTACCGATACTGGAGTACCCGGAGACGCCGCACAGCCAATGCGCATGCGCAAATCGCCTTGACAGCGCCAGATGGCGCCAGGTGCCCGGCAGCTGCGCGCGCGCCTGCAGCATCGGGACCAATAAGCGCGTGCTCAACGGCGATGGGCGTGCTCCCGGTACTCCGGTAACGGTAACGATAACGCGGTACACGGTATGCTAAAGGTGTCTAATAAAGGCCAGAAATCGATTTCTTCCTTAGGCAGCACCAAAAGGATCGTTACTGCGATACCATTTTTCGTCGGGCTTTTCTGGACTTAAGCAAAAGCATAGACACGATACTCAAGAAGCTTACAAAATTATATATCGGGTGTCACACAAAGAGCGCAGAAATTCTGAACTGGTGGCTGATGGCGTCGCTAAGTCGCGCACTGGGCTGTTGATGCTACCGGTAATGTTGTAGCTGCAGGTAATCATGAAGTTGGTTGAGGCGGGAGGCTTGCAAGTCCGTTCGCTCGAGTCCTAGGAGCTCGTATTCTCCACTCGCCTATGTAGGAAAAGCAAATCACAAAGCTCTCTGTTGTTGTTTGAAGATGCATGATGTCAGAATAACAAATTTTGTTGGCTTGCATTTTTGTTTCCATCATCCACATTACTTCATTTGTTTTCTTGCTTTCCGCAAAAATTTAGGCAGTATAGTTGTTTGTGGATATTGTAATGTGTAGGTGTGTTTTGTAACAACAAATGTGTAGGAAGATTAGTGGCACCCTATTTCATCCTGCTTTCTTTTTTTTTCTGTGGCCTCTTGAGTCATATATCGCCTCTAGATGAGCCATGCAAAGTGCTGGTCATTGAGCGAGGTTTTCTGCTTTGTATCAGGCGTATTGTGATGATAAGCGAAGAGAGCGCCAAATTATATATAAGAATTTCGTGTTTAGGAAGTTTTCTTCATGTAAAAATCTCATTATAGTATACTTAATTTTTCTCTATGCCACCACTGCACCTGGTCTCCAGACCGTCTTCTCGTATGGTACATTAAGGTCGTCAGTAAAGGCTCCCTTTTATATACGTTAGCCTATTTAATTTATTTCGCACCGCACAATTTAGCTCCGCGGCAAATGATTTATGCTGGCTGTGGCTGCATACATGATGAGCTTGGCGTTAACGATGCACGGAAGGGGGGCGATTGCACACTACTCACTTCCTACAGAAGCTAATATCGAGACTATTGAAATGACATTTCTAAAGCTCGCACAATTTAAAAAAACTGCTTCACCTGCACTTATCATGGATACAGTGTTGCCAAGTCCACCGGCACAAGTTTTCTTTTCGTTCTCCGAAAATCGCAAATTACTATCGTGATCAGTGGGTCTCGACAGTTTAGGAGACTTAGAGCATTGCACTGACTCCGTATATAGACATGGTTACGAACCATGCAGTAGACGAGCTCTATTTTCGGTATAAGAAAAAATTCCACGCCTTTCGCAAGTATATGTGAAGTTCAAGCAAGGCAAAAGTTTGTGCACATGTAGCATTGCGTTGCTTTAAAAATAGCATCTCAAGTGTTTTTAGATAAACCACTCTACAGAGGAAACGTCCGCTGCCATCAGGCCTTTTAAGTGTCTCCACAGTGTCAAAGTGTAATCGCATATGGAGGTTTTGGGTTTCGGCCCCCTGTTGAAACCACAGAAGTGGTACTAAACACTGATACGCTTTCGTTTCTTCAAAAAACGAGGTCCCGCACCGTGTTACTTTCAAAGATCTTTCAGCCGGTCCCGAGACTCCCCTTGAGAGACAGTTTGTAGACACATCCGTCCAAAAGACTTGATCTGAATTGTTCACCTCGCTCTGGGCCCTGAACAGTGATAAGAGAAGCAGTTGCACTCACTTGGTCTGCGGTGCCAGCCTCCCTGCAGAAACAAACACGTAGAATATAAAAAAAAAGCAAGCCACAAAAACTAAACACACGAGGCCCACAGGGCCGAGTTAAAAATCAACATTGGATCCCCCGTTTGTCCGTGCCGCCCACGTTGGCAGTGTTTGGACAACGCGTTTTGGTTCCGCAAGTTCTCCCCACCCGAGTTCAGTTGCGCACATTTGTACAGATCTGGCAGTACTTCTCGAAAGACGCCTACGTGGACAACACCTGCGCTGTCTCCCACGCTCCAACGCGTTTGCTGACGAAATGTGCACTTTGGGACGAATGTTGTCGCTTGCAGACCATGCAGTCGCGATCAGGACGGTTTTTGTCTCACCCTGTGCCGCTAAATGTTGAGCTCGGCGCCGCATTACAGGCGCACGAACTCTTAGGTACGCTCGCCGCAGAAAACCTGAGCACATTGGTCATTTATCTTACCCTTCGCATTAGCGCTATATGAGTTCAACTCTGTGCTCTGGTCTTCAGGGCCTTGGCACACTTGTCAGAATCTGAAAAGTTTGTCTCCAGATTTCATTACCACCGTATTACTTTTATGTATTTTTTCTTTCACACCTGCCATTTCTCTTCTATAGTGATAATCTCACCACCGAAGTCTTGGAATAAAACCCCAGCTCGTTGCCGCTAGCAGAGCAGCATCTCTGCTTTTTTAAAACAAATCGTGCTAAACTATTTGGTACTAAGTGAAGATCCTTCGCTCTCTTATGACTCCTTTTCAATTTTGCACTTTATAACTGAATGTGTGCAACGTCACCATGGCTAGAGCGAGCAGCTCCCAATGAAAAAACCGATTTCATGAATACCCTACTTGAAAATAACCAGGATAGCGAGGACTGTGAATCAAACAGTCGAGAATTTGCGAATATATCTGACTGTGTAGATGACGTTTGTGATACAGTGATTAGTACGTGCTGCTTTTTGCTTCAGTAAACCGAAAAATAAAAATTCGGTCTTTTAGTGCAGCTCTGCATAATAAGCTCGGTACTTTTATATAAAAAAAAGCCAACCATTTTAACAGCAGTTAGCTGGAAATGCTCATGTGTCTTGACGGCTGTTAGTAGTGCAGAAATATTGCTGTCTTCAAGCTTCGTTTATTTCGTTAGGGCAATCATGTTGTTCATGCTGTGCTAATATTCGCAGTACAGTACACATTTTCGCATCATCTCTTCCGCTATTATTCTAAAAAATAAGTTGATTTAACTAAAATACAGTTGCACTTAGCTTTTGTGCTAAAGCAGAAAGATTGCAAACGCGTGCAGTGAAGGCTGCCTTCCGTTTTGGTCAACTCATAAAGCGCTTGACTCGAGGTGTACTTGATGCTTACTGCAGCCTGGCAATAAATGTTTATTTTATATTTATTTTTTAATTTGCAGAACCTGCTCTCTCAGCTTCGAGAATGTTCAGGAGTGGATACATAGAACGGAAACGGAAAAATCATTATACACAGCTAGGCACTTGCTTTAGAACTGTGCAGGGTGTATCTGCTGCAAAGAACCATCAAGTTTACTTCACATCTAAACTGTGCGCCAGAAAAAGAAAATCTATGGCACGGCGCGTGTTGCGTATACAGTGACTAGTAACAAAAAAGGTGACAGTCATACGAATTTATTTTTGTGCAGAATCTTATGTAGCATGGTAAGCCGAACCCACTTTGTCGATGCTCCAGGGCGTCTTTCTTTTTATTCGTACTATTTCGCTGCTTCGCCATAGACACAAGAGATGGACGTCAGACAATTTTCAGCTCATCTAATGTGCAAGAGTTGTCCGATCAGTGTTGAGAGTAACGCGAAAAATGGAGTTCTAAGCGTCCGGACCCTGCATGTTCTGTACCCCTCACTTTGGCGCGGGAAAGGTAATGAAAGCATAGGATGAAGCACTAAAGTTGACTTCCTTTATTATCTGTCACTGCCAATAACAAGAATCTAAGTTATCTTCTCTTTTCTGTCTCACGGTGCGGTCGTTGCAGATGCCATCTTATTAAACACGGATAACGGATAAGATTAGAGCATTCCTCTGATCCCTTACTTTAGCAACCCCAAAAGGCTAGTCGGATAACTACAAAGACTGTCGAGCGACCCTTGCCTCCCGTCACCGGCGCCCCGAATGCGAAAAAATGCCCCTTCTCGTGTTGTCTATTTACTTAGAGATGGTAGAAAAGCTTTCCCGGGAACCAGTAGACACGTATGAGGCTGCTGCCATAACACAGAGGTAAGCCGGAAAAGAAGTGTAATGGTTCTCACTGTTTTCAAAAAAGGAATGTCTGCTGTTTATTTTGTTCGAGTTAAACGAGAAACAAACAGGCCTGTAACCGAGGAATAGTTTGTTTCAATTTGGAGTCTCGAAATCGCGCGTCTTCAATATAGGGACTCAATTTTTCTCCTATTCGGCGAGCTGCTGTGCGAGCACTCTCTCGCGAGCAAGTCTAGGTGGAACTTCTGCGGAATAGATTGCACTGCGCAGTGCCCGACACGAAGGTCAGTGTTTTACTCAGCGTGCTCGTTGACGTAGCCCGCGGAGCCTTCCCATGGGATGCATAGGGGCACGAGACTTATTCGAGGCCGGCTCTGGTGTGATGTCATCGGGATGTGTTTACAACCATCGTCTCGGCAAATATCGTCATATTAAACTCATAGTTGCTGTTCGCGCCTATAGTAAATAGCTCCGTGAAGGTCACAGTATTCGAGGAACATCGTACATGCTGTTTTCTAGAGCCGAGGCTTGCTAAAAAAAAAACAACAACAACCTCTAGTTGCTTTTTTTGTTTGCTATTTGACGGATGTGACCATATCGCCGTTGGGCTAACCTGTAGGGCGCCTAGTTCAGTTGTAAAATCTTTGAACCTAAATGCGACTGCAGCTCCTGCCAATGTACAGTTGCATAACATTAAATCGGCAACACGTGATGATGCCAAGACTAATTTAGAAGGCTCGATATTGACAGACGGAGATCGATGGAGTTCGAACGATTTCTGATGGTATGGTTGTCTGCGTAAGCCCATCTGTGTGTGTCACGATATTGTGGACGGCCTGATTATAATTAATCATATTTTGTAATTAAGCACAAATTATAATTAATCAGGCCAACCTGCCCACCACTGCACTCTCAGTAAGTTCGGAGGGGGAACTCTGGGACAGTGTGGCTATATTCTTTCTCGCATCAGAAGATGCTACTCAACTGTACTCAAGAAATTCCTTTCACACACTACCAGATAGGGATATATGCATCAAACCTGGGTTTTTTTTACTTAAATAAAATGTTAAGAGGCTTCTCGCAGTTTGGACATGAGAGTAGTGGTTTGTTTGCTCTGCCATTATTTTTGAATGGCCAGCACTGTCCTTATTTCCCGCAGTTGTACCTTGACATGTTTACGTGTACAGAAAATTCTACCAAAGCCTTCCTTGAAATAAACATATACCTTGGCTCTACCTCCTCAGTTTCGCTTGGTTTTCGTTATTTGGTTCATGGGGTTTTACGTCCCAAAGCGACTCAGGCTATGAGAGACGTCATAAATGTCTGCTCTGGATAATATCGACCACCCGAGGTTCTTCAACGTGCAACTGACATTGCAGGGCACACGGTGTCTAGCATTTCGCTTCCATCGAAATGCGACCGTCGCGGCCGGATCGAACCCGCGCCTTTCCGGCCAGCACCCGAGCACCACAACCACATAACATAACCACTGCTGTGGCTGTGCTTTTTTATATCACCGCAAGAGCCAGGTAAAAGCCCCTGCTTCAGAATGCTTAACGTCCGAAAGGGCGCTAGGAAGTTCATAGTGGACACATGTTTTATGCGCGCTGCATCCTACACAAGGTGCGCTGCAGCTTAGTTGAGAGGGGCCGGATTATGATGACGACCAATGGGTTCTCCTACTGAACCCGCTCAATGTTTGGGTCTTAATAAATGTTTTTCCTCCTCCTCCTCCTCCTCCTCCTCCTCCTCCTCCTCCTCCTCCTCCTCCTCCTCCTCCTCGCTGAAGGCCCCATTGTTTTTCACCAGAGCATTCGACACGCCGCCTGATTCACCCTTGTGGGAGAGGAAAACGTGAGTAAGGAACGCTAATGAAGCAGTTTCCGCAGTGCGAAAGCCTGTTCTTGTTTTCCAGCGATGTTTGACGGCATCTACGAATCAACAAACACAAAGCTAAAGCAGCTGTTTTTGTTTGGGACACCGCGAGACTGTGAGCAGAAAAATAGATGGAGACGACGTCAGGCTGAGTAGAAGCGTGACAAAGAAAGCAAATCTGAATAGAAAAAGATTGATTGTTGTGTTCTAATAAAAAAACTTGCCCCGTACTCACCTATGAGGCAGGAACGTGGAAGCTTAGGAAAAGCCATTGAATTGAACTGAGGCAGTACGGCGAACTGTGGAAAGGTAAGAGGTAGGTGTAAAGTGTTACAGACATGAAAAAGAGTGGATTAAGTGAGGGAGCGAAAATGAGTTAATGACATCCCAGCTGAAATCAAGATGTGTGTGTGTGTGTGTGTGTGTGTGTGTGTGTGTGTGTGTGTGTGTGTGTGTGTGTGTGTGTGTGTGTGTGTGTGTGTGTGTGTGTGTGTGTGTTGTGTGTGTGTGTGTGTGTGTGTGTGTGTGTGTGTGTGTGTGTGTGTGTGTGTGTGTGTGTGTGTGTGTGTGTGTGTGTGTGTGTGCGCGCGTGCGGGGGGGGGGGGGGTATGCGCAATTTCGCGCCTCGAAGCGACACATGCTTATGAGGACGTCGTAATGAACGATCCCAAACGTTGAGGCCTTGGTCACTCTGCAGAGAATAAAAGGGCTGGACCCTTTTGACTATAGGGCTAGAGTTTGCGGTGCTGGCGTTTTTATTATTATTTTTTCGGGGAGGGCATCCCTTCCTTTCTTTTTATAATCTACGGCAGATGAAAACAGAGCTTGATTCGGAGCTACATGACATGAGTCGCGGTGGTTAAATGATGAGAAGGTGGCGTTGTATTAAATTTACTCATTATTTTTCCCTTAGAATTTGTTTCGTGTCTTTAGGTTTCGCTTTCTGAGCGCGAAATAAAATTTCTTGTGAATTAGTGAACTAAGCAGCGACTTGTTTCTGCAATGGGGAACACTTCGGCCAACCTCGCTGCGTCACCACATGTCTTGTGAGGCAGCAAAAAGCACAAAATATTGCTTTAATAATCTTTGGATGCGTCCAGCGAACACTCTTGCTGAGATCGAATGCCTTCCCTCATGCTGTTTCTCAAATTTAGCTTGTGCTTTTTTTTTCTTTAAGAGAATGCATCTTCTCCTCGTGCCGAGTACTGGCAGGTTTCTGCGCGATTCTCAATGTCAAAGATCTTAGCGCTCTTAGCGCCCATCAAGCGCTCGCGGGAGCTAACTGGCATTGCAAAGCGTGAAGTGAAAGAACTAAAAGGAATTTTGGGTTTTCTTGCTAAAAAAAGAAGTAAAAGTCACAATGATGGCCTTTAGAGGGCAGGGGCTGATCGTAACGGATGAATTCCCCTTGAGCAACGGATGATCCTAGACCTAGCCTATTGCGGTCGCGCGATATGCATATTTTTTTTCATTGTACTGTCTTTTGTCGATGAAGAGGCGCCATTAACTCCTCAGATGCTTTGAACAAAATACTTCCAAGAAATATGCTAAGCCGTAACCGCTTCAGAAAGTAAAAGCAAATAGTTCTTTTTGTTAGTTGGGAGAAAACTATACTTGCTCGTTATCCTACTCGTTGTTACGGCTAGCCCTCTTCTAACGTTATTTGAACTTAAACATTATTTGTTCATGATGGTTGAAAGAGCTAACATCGTAATTCAATTTAGTCTTTAACGCATGCAGTGGGGGAACTCTACTGGGCGCACTTTCCACGCGAACACAGCCTATCAGTGTAAACGTCAGCAGAACAGCAAGCGTTCCATGAGAAAAAGAGTCAGAGGCTCTCAGCGCTGGGTTCTTCCGCACTGACCGAGTCATTTTTCTCCCTGTGTCTTTCACAGGCTCCTCTTAGCAAACGAAGCTGCCGTTGTGTTCTTTCATGCTTTCTTCTTTTCCCTGGGAAAGCTCGAGTATGTGCATCTTCGACTGGCCTGGCACTTAGCATGTTGCTGACGATGCTCTCTTTTGGGGCGAAAACATGCCCGAAAGCTTTCTAAGCCGAGGTCAAGCTAAACGCCTGCTGGAAGTGGTCACTAGTCGGCGATGACAAAAGCTGTGTTTGCTATCTTTTGAAGCCTCGATTATTTATTTTTGCTGCCTGGAAATTCCTTCGAGAGAAGAGACCCATGTGACTCTCAGGGATAAAAAATAAGAAGAAAAAATGAGAGAAGAAAAAAAAGAAAACAACCTCTCAGTACGCTGCGTGATCTGAGGAGCCTATGGCTTCGAACTGCTAACCGTTCCCTCGACCTCAATAGCCCGTGTTCAAAGGCATGCGATTAGAGTTTCGATCAATAACTATTGCCTAATCTGTGAAGGGTAACATCCCCATCTTCCTGGCTCCTACTCCGAAGGAAAAAAAAATTAGTAGAGCGCTAAGTTTACTAGCTTAGCGCATTACGGGGGGGGGGGGGGGGTGGACTGAAAATGATCTTGAAAAATTGGTTGTGGTGTAGTCGTAATAAAATCTAATTTTACGAAATTTGCAACCATTCTTCTTAAGGAATGCAGCTTTCATTAGAGCTCAAAACTAGATGAAAATTTCGTTCACAATTTTTTTTACTTATGTATTTTTCTTAAAATGTACTCGATTCGTAAAATGCACTCGATTCGTAGAAACTTTTATGTTACATAACCACGTGTAAAATTATGCGCTTTGATCGAAAAACAGATTCATTATGATTTTTTTTTCTCTGTGGTATCAACCTGGCAGCCGTTAATTATTTTTTTTCAGTCATAAAATACATACTGACTTATTGATTCAAGTTCCAGCGATTTAAAGCTATTGATTGAAATTTGTAGACTATTTTTTTCTTACAGTTTAAAGTTCATGATAAAAATGTCTAAAAACCTCCAGAAATACGATTTTGAGAAAAAAAATCTAAGTAGATCCTCTCGACACTCTCTGCTTTCCCGCTCTACGTGACCATGAAAAAGCTTTAACACCCCCCGAAAGGGTGTCTTTGTTGGAACAAAAATTAAATGATATGAAGACAGAGTGCATGATTGGAAGAAAATCTTCCAGCTAAATTTTATTAAAGACAATTACAAAGGCGTATCTTGAATAACTGGCAATAAGAAACGGAAGCCTATGTTGATAACACAAACTCTTAATCACGCGCACAATGCCAGATTATGATGAGAAAACTGAAGGGTTAAATAAAACTCTAAACTTGCTCAGTCTATTCCGTCAACTGATGCACACATCGCGTGCTGTTTGTAATTATCTGCGCTTTGTGCTCCGTGAACTACGAGCCACACGTTTAATGACAAACGTTTGTACAAGGATACAGTTCTCCAGTAAAGAATAAAATTTCCCGCAAAGCACAACAACCGTAACAAAAATTGGCATTTTAATGAAATTTCATTTCATAACTGCTCGGACAGGTGCTCGGCACCTCTTGGATGTTCTTTCTACCCACGACATTGCGCTGTCAGAAAAAAGCTCTCAGAGAACTAAACAGAATACAGAACTGGCTGTCTACAGCACCATCTAGGAGCACGAGCGTAAAGGAGAAAGAGACGCTGTAACACTGACAGGAGGCGTGTATAGGCGTTATTGAATCACCAGCGGGGAGCCGTCCCGTCTCAACGCATGAAGCAGGTACACAAGGCGCACCTGACACGCTCGATACCAGCCTGCGACTTGGCTATGGAGTTGCGCATCTCGCTAAACGACGAACATGTGACGGTGAAAATCGTCGCGTTCAGGCGCCGTTACACTTTGTACAATACAGGCGCTGTCCTCAGAGATTGGCCCTCCGGCACACAGGCGCTGGGGGTCTCTGTGCTTTCGCAACATTTCATTTTGCTTCGCTGTCGTTGAAAACTCAAGAGAAAAGCAGCAGATGCAGCAACACGGTGACGAAGAAAGAGACAAAGAATGTGATGCGGCGCTAAGGCACTGTAAGAAATCGAGATAGAAAAAAATAAGAAAGCTGGGTGTTCCTTTCGATAGTTACGTGCGAGCAGATTCCTCTTCTGGTTTTTGATTCACTCGCTGTTTTAAACCCTTCGATAAAAAAAGGAAGATGTTAATGTCTGCCCTTTTTTCTTAACACGGCGAGGCAGAAACAGAATAAAAAAATTGACGCTTCTGGGTCATTTTACGCAACGCGTGGCTGAGGTAAAAGCTGGCGTTTCTTTTCACCCGTGACCTATCAGGAAATTATAGATTTTTCTTTTTTGGTTAATGCCTATCTACTGCATAGGTATTCGTCCTGCTCAGAATTAAGAAAAAGTTCTTGAAATGACATTTTCTCTCTTTACTTGTCCACTGGTGTCGAGGCTCCTTTTCCTAATAATGGTTTGTGCTTTATTTGGCTTAACTTCCCAAAGCGACTCAGGCTATGAGAGACGCCGCAGTGAATGGCTCCGGAAATGGCGACCGCCTGGGGTTCTTTTAACGTGCAATGACATCGCACAGTACACGGGCCTCTAGAATTCCGCCCCCCATCGAAATTCTACCGCCGCGGCCGGGATCGAACCCGCGACTTTCGGGTCGGCAGCCGGGCGCCATAACCACTGAGGAACCGCGGCGGTTATTCCTAGATTAATGAGAACTTGTTTGCTGATGTAATTCTTCTTAGTATTTTGAGGATCCAATCAACGACGAGATAGTATGGTATCGACAGCTTGTTACACACGTGTTTCCCTCTTGAGTGGTGGTTTCATAAAAGCCAAGCTTGCTTTCAGTAAAAACGTTAGTCGCTACCTTTGCGTTCAGCGCACTTTTTGTCTCTTCTACATACCTGCTATGTAACTAGCTCCCTGCATACACCAACTATTCTTCCAGGATATTTAGGCTTCGCTAACATGTTCATGCCTAGGGCTCTTATAATATATTATAATACATTTATATAATATAATATATTATAATGCAGTTATATAATATTTATCGGTTGATTTTTAAATACCAGCCACTTTGTCATCCGCTTCTGTTTGGAGCAGTATGACGAATCTGTCAAGGACTGCACTTATAAATAAGCAGTGTCTTGCAAGACTTCGCTTCCTTCACACGAAACTTAGTATGTACGCTGTTGAGGCTCTCGGCGGCATTCTTGGCGCAATGCGTGTTTCGTGCAAACCAGAATGCTGGAAAACTGCAAGGCTGTTTCTCCAATTTATCCGCTTTTACGTAATTTTGGAGTTCGTGCTCGCAGCCGCACAAAAATGGGGATAGAAAACTTAAGCGCCATAATCATTAACTTTCGCGCCTTGTACAGCTGGAATTTAGCGCGTACCAGCAAATCGCTCGTGTAATTCGAAGCTCGCTGAAACAGCGGCCGCACTAATCCGGTCGCAGCAGGCGCTGAGCTCGGCGCTACGTGGCCGTTTTGAGCTGCACGTTCCGGAGAAACAGCCGAACGCCGAGCGCGCGATGCTCGCAGAGCGCTTTGCATACCAGGCCATCCGAACAATCCGCAACACAGCTAAGAATGCACGCCTTGCGTTCAAGCTGGAGCATTGCCGAACCAGCAGAACTCTTACTGAACGGGCCTTTCGGTGATTTCATTCTGGAAGAAATACTTTGCGCTTCTCTTGGGAAACACTCGCTAAGCTTTGCTCGGTATTCGTTGGGGTCGCGTTTGTCTTTCTTTTGACAAACTTTTTTTTATTATTGCCGTAAGTGGCTCTACGATTCAAAATACGATTGAAGTTAGAAAAAAAAAATTGAAATCAGTACGACAGCAACCACCAGAAGGAAAGGAAGCAGAGACGTGTGATTCGCACTCACAAAAGCGATGCAGAGGAGGAGGTGCCGGTAATTCGCGATACAATCACATTCAAATTTTCTGCGACTTGTGAGTCAGGAACTTCCTAAAAATATAAAAATTCTGATGTCGCAAATCAGCATTTTACGAATGGGGTGCCAAATATTCTGTTGTTTTGTCCTTTGTCTCATTTAGTCGTTCTTCTGAACAATCTACCTCCAAGCAAATCGTTTTTGTTTTTTTTTGTGATGTCTGTGATTGTATGCACCAACTCTTTCCTTTGAACTAATATATGTTTACTGTGCTGTTTTGAGGAATTTATTATTTTTCACTTCTTACTGTTCGGTCTTTATCAGCTGTAAGCAACGAAACATTCAGAAATGCGAAAAGCGGCCGCATTATCGCTTTTTTTTTCCGGAGCTGAACTGAACCGGGCCCTGCGGTTTACGACATCGGGGTCCCAAAGTCGAAATGAATGTTGCGCAGCTGATCGTAAATCAAGTCTCACGCATGATTCTGATCGGTGCGCATAAAACAAAAGAACGGTTGTCTTTTTCTATAGTACGTTTTCTGGTTTTGCTTTCTTCGGAGGATTAGACTTCTAAAGAGGCTGATGTGGTATCTCGAATAAAAGGGAGGCAGAAAGCCATGTTAGCAGCGAAATGAAAAATGATGATTACTTCTAGACCTTGACTGGTGTAGCGTGGCGACTGCAACCCACGCTGCGACATGCGCATTCGTACACATCATACCGCATGATGGATTTTAAAACTTGGAATGGGCGGAAGGCGAGTTGCATCCAAACCTCCCGCAGCCCTGGGAAAAATGTTTGAATGAAGTACTACACTCATGCCGTAACTTTTACGAATTAATCTTTTATTTAATTTATTGTGGTTATAGGTACGTGCGCAATCATAACCATCGTTTCTTGATTATCAGACGTGAGCATGAAAAGGCTATGCTGAGACTTAACTGAAAGTGTTCAAGTTAAGTTTAGTCAGCTGTCACGAATCTGAAGTAAATACATGGAATTTCTAGCTGTGCCGCGTTCACTTAGCCAGTCAATTATAGATTTTCTAGAACAGGCGCAGCCGCGGGTTTCTCAATTAAATTGCAAATACAAAACACACAAACATGTAACTTACAATAAATATTCACATTTTTTTTTTCCGCGGTATTCTTGTAGCAACATGCCATAGAAAGTCTTGATGAACTCTGAGACAGTCTGCATACGGCGCTCGTTACTATTGCTAAGAAAAGAAAAAGTCCAGAAGCTTCCAGATATCGATTCGGTGCAGGCACCTGCTTTCGAGTTCGCACTACTAAAACGGTAACCTACAGGCATAGGAGACCTCCACAGCGAAGCACCCAATAATCGATCGAATGCGTCAGGGTCATGTGGAACACCTCTGCTTCCCTTGTATTTTTCTCTCTCTCAGGTTCTCAGCGTGGAAGCAGTTTTTCAGCTCGGGTACTCGTCTTTTGCTGACGTCAAAAATAAAAATAAAAGCACTTCTCAGCACTAGGGAAAGCAGCTGCTGTCTGTTAGATCAGCAGTGAATACTTTTTCTCGAAAATGGAAAGGAGCGGGTGACGTGTAAAGTGAACGAAAAGTTCCGCGTTTTAAAAGAAAACGAAGTTAGGAATAACGAGGGAAATATAACAATAGTAGGAAGCCCCAAAATCGCGATAAATCAATCGACGCCCCAGCTGTAGCTGTTCTCGTTATCGACGAGGGAACAGGGTTGCGTGGGCCGCACGATCGTCGATGGCGCCAGTTAAACGTCGGGGCACTGGCGCGATCCGCGGCTTCAACGGCGGAGCAGTCTCGCTGTAGCATCTGGCTCCGCGGACTTGGCTTAATTAGTCCGCTTGGAACCTGCGATAAGCCGTAATGAGGGGCTTAACTGCGCACACCTTACTTCACTTGCTTTTTCCCGTGCAAGCTATGGACCTCGTACAGCGGGAGATCTGCTTTGACTTTTGTTATGCAGTAATCGGTTCCCGCCCAAGCTGCCGTCTTTATGGTCCTCGATTATTGTTAAGTGCTCCCTCAACACCCCTGACCTTTCCAAATCTTTTCTAATCTCTATTCCCATTGTTCTTTTAAGTACACCGCGAACGTATTTGCAGCGAAGTCCCTATTGTTATCGTGTTTATTAAGCTTTTTTGCAGAAATGTTGAAAGACTTTCACAGGGCGCAGAGCGTGATAATTGGCTTTGTGAACTCACCAGAGAGACATTGTTTGCTCTGAAGTGCAAAATGGAACGCGCATCGCGAAAGTTCTAGTGCCGTTTAAAACAAGCAATGCTCGTTTGGGCTGTGTCCTCATTTCAACTTCCCGCTTTATTTGTTGTAATTCATTCGAAGTCTGACGCTAAAGCGTAATCTGTTGGCGGCAGTCTGGCTGGAAAAGGCTGGTTCTCACACAGCGAGCATAAGAGTAAAATATCCAGAGGTAAGCTTATCCAGCGTGTTGGATGTGGATCAGAGGGGGGCGTCTGGATCTTGCATTGCAATAAATGATCAAGACAAAATATTAAAATGTATTGAACAAAGTTGAGCTGAGTTGAGTTGAGTGGTTGTAAACTACCGGTGGGATTAGCCTTGCAGTTGCTGCCGGCAATTGCTCCACCGTAGCGACACTTAAATAGAAATCACAGAAACACTGTCCCGCAAAAACCAAATAGACACTCCTGGGGTCACCATGTGGAGGCCAAATCCGTGTCCTGCAGGTAAAGTAGAAGAAGGCAAGAAGCATCCCTTCTACTCGACTGGCTCCCGCGCGGGAAAACAATGTCCCGAAGAGAACTGTGAGCAACTCCTGCCTTCTTGAGGGATCCGAATAACACAGCCCGTTCCGCGTTGTACAAAGTACAGCACAAGAGGTAATGTTCTATGTCACCACACACACCACCCGTTGAACACAATGGTGACAACGCTAGGCCAGTCTTATACATCCACGCCGGCGTACGAGCAGAATCCGTGCGAACGCGGTGCAGCACAGTGGCTTGGTACCTTTTGAGACCCTTGGTCACACATGGCTGATGAGGAGGAGCTCCACAAAGAACTGAAGTGGCACAACACCACATCTCTGAACATTTGCTTTTTTGAACAAAGTTGGTTGACATGGGCGGAACTGGGTTGTAAGCATGCCCTGCAGTAACTCCTGTTAGTGGTTTATCAAAGCACTAAAGCGGATTCCAGGGGCGGCGAAAGTAGTCGAAGGCGGCAGACTGTCAGGTAGGGGGACGAGATTAGGGTTAGGACAATATTAGTATTAAATTACGAAATCTGCTGGTGTAGGGTTTGCCTCAGCTACCGCAGGACTGGTTTGATAGCAGATAAGCCTTCTTCTAGCAGCGGACGTAACTGGGCTGATGATGATGGTTATGATGATGACTTTATCTGCGGCAGCAAATCAGCGGGATACGCATGATGTAATCGATAGGGATCGGGTCCGCAATAATTTTTACTATGCAAACTTTCGTGGCAGGCACAGAAATCTCAGTGCACGGTATTCCTAGTATTTCCCCGCTGTCTATGTGCGACCGGCCGCAGCCGAATTCTAACTCGCTGACTCGTGCTAAACAACTGAACGCCGTAGCCACTGGGCCACCCTATTGATTTTTCAGTGCTAGTTGTTATGCATGTGCTCAAACGGCGAAGTGCGACGAAGTGATCAAACACTTCGTCGCACTTCGCCGAAAATGTTGATGTTCCGGAGTGTAATAAAAAAAAACGTTAGAGATCACTCCGGCCGCCTGCAGTGGAGGAATGCAAAAGCATTGACGCCTCATCGATACTCGTCGCCTCTCTTTTCCCCTCTTTGAGTTCATCATTATCATCATCAGCAGCATCATCATTATCATCATCATCATCATCGTCGTCCTCTATCGATCACAACACTCGTTTGATGCTATCTCTCCTGAGGACGTCACATTCGCCGCGGACACGTTTTCGTGACACGCTTTGGTGACACGACCCGTCGGCATAGCCTAGAATGCTTTCGCATTAATAAATACACAAAATGCTCGTTAGTGTAATCCGCCGCACGGCGCTTGCAGTCTGCTTACGTAGAACTTCTCAGTGATCTGGACTCTTAGCTTCAATACAAAAAAAAGTTTCCGCATTTCTACGCGTAAATTTTACTCTGCGTTTTCACACGACCTACATTGCACAGCGCTTCGATTTCGATCTCCACACGTGAATTTCTCCCAGTGAACCTACGACGCCAACAAGGGCGTTAGTCAGAGAGGAACGACGTCGGCTAAGGCAGCAAAGCAGCGTCAGCGGCTCTGTTCGCCTGTCGGCGAAATTTCAGGGGCGAGGATAAATGAACGGCCGAGTTGTCAAGTCGCCGCTCGGAGTGCGGCGCGCGTAGGCCTGCGCTTACTGATTAATGACCCGCTGATTGAGGTAAGATGATGCTGAGAGAAAAACGCGCAGCCGACGCCACGCGCGCACTACTTCGATCCGAGTCGGGAGGCCCGCCAATCTATCCCTATTGGATCGCTTCCAAAAAGGAATCGGGAAACGTTGACGAAGAGGGCGCGAACAAAAGAAGCAGGACCGGGCGGAAACGTTGTCGCGACTTGGGTAATACTAGAAGTTTGGCGCCGAGCAGTGCTTAAGTGCGTTCGCTGTTTTCGCTGGCGTTTATTCTGGCCGGTTTCTTTACGTCAGTCCCTTTCCTTTGTTTAAAGGTAGCGAGCTCTCTGGATTTTATGAGAGAGCGTTAACGCCTCATCGGGCAACAAAAGAAATCTGTATTTCATAAAATTCGCCCATTGGCTTGAGAGAAGTGACGCCACCAGACATGGCAATTCCCATTTGCTGGAGAGAAGTGACTTCACCAGACTGTATGTGACGTCACGAGACCTGGTAATTCCCATTGGTTGGAGAGAAGTGACTTCACCAGACTGTATGTGACGTCACCAGACCTGGTAATTCCCATTAGCTGGAGGGAAGTGACTTCACAAGATTGGAAATGACGTCACTTTCATTAACCGCTTCTAATGCTATCTAATTGCCAACACACAAGGTAACTAAGTGCCGCTGTGAATATGTTCTGAGGAAATAGCACAGGAAACTCAAGAACAGATATTTGACGATTTAGAGTATGCTGCGTCAGTGTATGTGGACAGGAATCGGAGTTGATTTTCGTGCTTTAAATATTTTTATTTCTCCAGCATGTGCTCATTTTTCTTTACCTTTCCTGCGATTCGTTTTAGGGTTTTGCGCTCAGTTCGTAAGAATATTCTACATTCGCATTGTAATTTCAAGTAGACAAGCGCTATCGTTAAAGGGCCCGGGCACAAGGAAGCAAAATAAGCTTTCTCGAGGTAAACGCGCACAGCATGAAATTGACGAACTCAAAGCGGTATTCATTCGCTGTAGCTCGGGACAGAGCTGTAAACTTCAACCTGCACCTCACGGTCGCTAAACAATTTGCGCTTCTCGCTGCACCCCTAGTTTCATTATTCATTATTATTTTTTGGCAACGAGTTAATGCATTCATCTGACCGACCGTTCACCGCAATCACTTTATTTCGCTCGCTGAGAAACCCGACATTACAGACGCCATATCATGCTCCTACACTTAGGGCATCTTTTGTTCGAGGAAGTGTACAGTCCTTTCCGATTAGGACGATGCTCTCTTTCTGTCTCTTTGCATCTTTCTTACCGCTGTCACGCAAGCGGTTCTTCTCTTCTTCTCTCTCTCGCTCAACCATTTTCCTTTTTCTTTTCTTTCTTTCCCGGGGGATGAATGCCATGGTGCTTTCAAGCCATAGACCACTGTCCAGTCCCAGATAAATATCCCCTCTCTAACCTTCCACCTTTCTCCTTCCAGACTATCTTCCCCGATTTAGTCGTCGCTGGTTCCAAGAAGGGAGCTGAGTAATATGATCCGATCCGCACGGCTTGATCCCGAAATTGAGTCGCAGGATCAGGGATGTGCTCCCGGGGCGTTTCCTTCCGTCCCGAACCATCCCTTCTCTTTCTGCCTTTGTCTCCGCCCTAGAGTCGGCGCTTTTCAGCGGTTTCCCTAGTCCATTTTCAAAGCGAGAGAACGCGGAGATGAAGTGATGCCTGTTCGATTTCATTTCGTGCTTTGCCAATCACGCTGCCAGCTGCAAGAGGTGACGTCGGTGTGGTGAGAGGGCAGGCGTAGGGTTTATGGCATCGGGGAAAAAAAAAAAAACTTCTCCTTGAGACGCTTTGGAACCCACAAAAACTTAGACCTTACTCGACCTCATAATTTTCTCAATACCTGCGCTGCTTCGTAGAAACCACTAGGCTCGGCTCGATTGCACCTATCTTTACTGCGGGGCGCAAGCAATACATGCAGCGGCCAGGAATGCGAAAAGCATGGACCAGTGCCAAATGTAACAGCCTGTTTTGCATTGTCTCCAAATCCAGCAATTTCTAACAAAAATTTTGAAAATCGCAAAATTGTAAGATACTTTCGCGGTA